>NC_059167.1:78475899-78840157 GCF_019923935.1 Bubalus bubalis
ACCTTCTCCAGCATTTATTGCTTGTAGACTTTTGGATCGCAGCCATTCTGACTGGCGTGAAATGGTACCTCATTGTGGTTTTGATTTGCATTTCTCTGATAATGAGTGGTGTTGAGCATCTTTTCATGTGTTTGTTAGCCATCTGTATGTCTTCTTTGGAGAAATGTCTATTTAGTTCTTTGGTCCATTTTTTGATTGGGTCGTTTATTTTTCTGGAATTGAGCTGCAGAAGTTGCTTGTATATTTTTGAGATTAGTTGTTTGTCAGTTGCTTCATTTGCTATTATTTCCTCCCATTCTGAAGGCTGTCTTTCCACCTTGCTTAGAGTTTCCTTTGTTGTGCAAAAGCTTCTAATTTTAATTAGGCCCCATTTTTTTTAATTTTTTAGTTTCATATAAACTTTCAAACTGACCATATGATTTGGTCTTACATGTGAAAGAAAGTCTATCAACAGGATCAACAAGTAAATAGAAAGACAAGGGAGAACTGATTTCAAACTGATACAAGTCAATAAGTGCTCAGAAAGAAGGACGTTGTTTTGACCTTGTCGAAAGGACCCCAGCTGACCAGACTTTCATTTCAGCGGAGATTTCTCTGCTTAATTTTTTCAGCATTAGGTTTCAGTGTTCTCTACGCTAAAATAAGTTGGGTAGGGAAGTCTTTCCCCTTTAGAGTTGCATCTTATTGTTAGACCACAGAAGGAGTGCTCCTTGAATGACAGACCCTCTCTCCTACCTGCATGGGATGCTAATTGCTTTGCTGTGTTGAGTGTCTGTGTCAATTTGCTGCTGTGTCCTCTGTACCTACAGAAGTTCTACTCGTTCCTGCTCTCCTGGCTTCACTCCTTCCCGCTTTATTGAGTTTATGTAAGTGTACTCTTCTTTTTCTCACAATTCTTTCCAGAATCATTTGTACGTGTGTTATATTTTCTTACTGTTAGAATGTAGCTCAGGTTTCTCTGCAGATACTCCTCTGTTGACATTCTCCTTAGTGTGAGGTCCCCTTAATTTGGCACCATATACCTGTCTGTTTTGACCATTGACAACTGGAATGGGACTTTCCCTTTCTGCACATAAACATGTGGTGCCCAAGTCATTTTTTTTTTTATGGCTTTAACAAATATCAAAGTTGTTCACCTGAGACCGAGTCATATTTAGACTTTCTGACTGACAAAGAAAATTGTTGTTTTTTATTAATTTGCATTGATTAAATAATTAACGTTACATGTTCCATTCTGATTTTAAACAACAGTCCCTGATCTAATTTACTCTTTCCCCTTTAGCACCAAACAAAGGAATAATCTCTCCCCATCCCATATCTGCGATGACACTCATATTCATCCTTCCTTTTTTGAATGTGATGCTCACTGAACCACCTGAGTCCAGCAGGGAGCCCAATCACAGACTTTTAACATTTCTATCACTTCATTGCATTATTTTTGTGTCTCCTACACAAGATTTGAATAGTATTCAGATTGTCTCTGTATCTTAATAGGAAAATTTGCCTATTTATATTTGTGTTTACATGCATTTATTGTTCCAGCTAGTATTTTTAACTACTTAAAGAAGTGTCTTTGTTTGGACCAAAATACAATAGACCAGGTGGATTATAAACAATATGGATTTATTTGTTTCTCACCATTCTGGAGGCTGGAAGTCTGAGGTCAGGGTGCCAGCATGGTGAGTTTCTGGTTGTACAGAAACTCTGGTTGTGAGAAGTTGTAAAACTTCTCATTGTAGCTTCACATGCAGAGTAGAGAGAGAAACAGCCTGTCTTGCATCTCTTATAAAAGTACAAATCCCACAGCGAGGGCTCCACCCTAATTGCCTCTCAAAGACCCCACCTTCAAATGCAATGACATTGGAGGATTAGAGTTTCAACATATGAATTTTATAGCAAATAACGATGACATTTGAGATTATAGAATGCTCCCTTCTTGAAATTCTTTATTTAGATTTAGAGACCGAGCACTTTCTTGGTTCTCTTCCTGTTAACAGTTGCTCCTTCTCAGTCTCCTTTGAGGGGTTTTCCTTCATCCCCTTGATCTCTAAACATTGGAATGCCTCAAGAATTTAGTCTTAGAACTCTTTACTTTCTACCAACAATTTATTTCCAGCCAATTGTATCCAGTCTCTTGGCTTTAAAAACTATTTAAATATCAGCATTTATATCAGAAACCCACCTGACTCCTCTGATTTCTGAACTTGTATATTGAATGATCTATCTGACATCCCCATTGGGGTATCTTCTTGGTATATCTCTAGGTGATCTTCTGATTTCCACCACTCCAGCTACTTCACCCTCCATACCTTCCAGCTGCTTTTTGTGAATTCATCCTTATTTAGGCAAAAGGCAGCTCTGTCTATGAAATTCTCTAATCACCTTGGTCAGAAACCTTGAAGTTTCCCTTATCTCCTCAATTTTTCTCATATCGTCATTTGATCTGTTAGGAAAGTCAATTAGCTCTTTCTTCAGAGCAGGCCCAGAATTGATCACTTTTCACTTCCAACTCTGCTCTTACCTGATCCAAGCCACTCTCATGTCTTGCCTGGGGGTGGCAATAATAACCCTACATGATCTCTCTTCTTTCCTTCTTGCCCCTCTTCAGTCTGGTCTCCACCCAGTGGAATGAGCTTTTGAGAACATAATTCAGATCATGTGGCTTCCGTGCTCACAACTCTCCAGTGGTTTTTCCTCTCACTGAGATGAAAAGCAGATTCTTACTACAACCTGTAAGACTACTCCATCTGGTTCCCTGCCCTCTCTCTGACATGAGTCACTGTCTCCTCCTTACTCTCTCCACCTTCACCACATTTGATGTTGCTCTGACATGGCGATTGCTTTCCTGCCCTGGGGTCTCTGCAGCTCTCCCTGTACCTTGAGTGCTTTTCCTCCAGGTAGCCACCTAGCTTATTCTTTCACTTCATTCTGGCCTCTGCTCAGGAGACACGCTTGAAACATTATTGCGGCACTTGAGGGTGGTAATAGTTGGAAAAAAGAAATACAAAGTGTTTCTCAGAAAATGAATTCAAAAGCTGTATTGCAAATCTATTCTACATTAAGCCCCCTACATACAAATGAGTTCCATTCTGAGAGCGTGTGCACACCTCCAATTTGTTTTTAAGTCCGACAGAGCTAGCTTTGTCCAACTAACGCAATCGATTATATAGTACTGTGCTGTAATAGGTTTTTACACAAATATTTTTCACACAAATAATAGTTTTTAATATTTATATATTGTATAATGTATAATACATAATTGTATTATGTTTTATTAAATAATATTTAATATTTATTTATCAATATTTATTTTATTTAATATTAATTTAATATATTAATTTATTTAATATATTTACTTAATATGTTTATTTATTATGTTTATTTAATATTTATTTATTAATAAATAATATTTATTTAATAAAAATACCTTTCACACAAATAATACATAAAGGACAAATACAAAAATAAAGAAAACAAAATAAAATTACAGTACCTTGAAAATTATACCAGATATGTGAACTGACTTAAGTGACTGGACATGAGAATGCATGTTTGCATCTTTGAAAGTTGGAAACTTGAAGGTTCGTATAAAGGGGACTTAATTATTATGAAGCAGGCTGTTAGTATCAATAGGTCATCAGGATGTATAACTGAGTTCCATAACTCAAGTTGCAAACTGTATACTATTACATATAGACAGGAGAGATAGGTTAATAATATATTCATATGTCCTTTAAAATTTTGAAATGCATAGTATAATAGAACACTTTACTTCATATCTCCCAAATTACTTCCACCTGTCTGTCATCTCCTGCTCTTAGTTTCGTCTAAAAAGTGTCTCTAGTCTTTAGTTTACTCCCAACCCGATATCTCTACATAACCTCTGATAACATTCCTTTCTATCATTTCCAGGAAAAAGACAAAGTGATTTTGTTCTCATTAATCTTTTTTCTGACTGTTCTCTGTTATAAGAAATGTCTCCTTATTTCTGGATTCATGTTGTACTATCTCATATGCCACTTTGTATGTGAACACACACACATACACACATGTCCTTGTCGTTCCTATTATACTGCAACGTCTTGTAAGTAGACAGAGCTGAATTCAGTTTTTAAGGTTTAAAGACTTAGAAAAAGATCTCACTCATAGAAAACCTTTGATAATTTGTTGTAGACTTATTTTGAAATAGATTGGAAAAATCACATTCAACTTTGAAGATGCAATTTGACAAAATAGTTTAAGATAGTAGTTTCCATTAACTGACATTTTGAGGAAGGAATAAGTTTACTTAAAAATCCCCACCCAAGCCGACAGGTCTTTTGTTCCTGATAATTTGTAGATGGTCCTCAGGAGAGAATGGAGGGCTAGTGGCTGCCTATGAGCTAGTTGACCCAACAATTTTGGACCACTGGGGAGCACTCTCAGTTCAGTTCAGTTCAGTCGCTCAGTAGTGTCCGACTCTTTGCGACCCCATGTATCGCAGCACGCCAGGCCTCCCTGTCCATCCGTTACTGGTTGGGGCATAGACTTGGATTACTGTGATATTGAATGATTTGCCTTGGAAATAAACAGAGATCATTCTGTCGTTTTTTTAGATTGCATCCAAGTATTGCATTTCAGACTCTTGTTGACCATGATGGCTACTCAATTTCTTCTAAGGTATTCATGCCCACTGTAGTAGATATAAAGGTCATCTGAGTTAAACTCACCCATTCCAGTCCATTTTAGTTCACTGATTCCTAGAATGTCAACGTTCACTCTTGCAATGTCCCGTTTGACCACTTTCAATTTGCCTTGATTCATGGACCTAACGTTCCAGGTTCCTATGCAATATTGCTCTTTACAGCATCAGACCTTGCTTCTATCACCAGTCACATCCACAACTGGGTATTGTTTTTGTTTTGGCTCCATCCCTTCATTCTTTCTGGAGTTATTTCTCCACTGATCTCCAGTAGCATATTGGGCACCTACCGACCTGGGGAGATCGTCTTTCAGTATCCTATCATTTTGCCTTTTCATACTGTTCATGGGGTTCTCAAGGAAAGAATACTGAAGTGGTTTGCCATTCCCCTCTCCAGTGGACCACATTCTGTCAAACCTCTCCACCATGACCCACCCATCTTGGGTGGCCCCACGTGGCATGGCTTAGTTTCATTGAGTTAGACAAGGATGTGGTCTGTGTGATTAGACTGACTAGTTTTCTGTGATTATTGTTTTAGTGTGTCTGCCCTCTGATGCCCTCTCGCAACACCTACCATCTTACTTGGGTTTCTCTTACCTTGGATGTGGGGTATCTCTTCATGGCTGCTCCAGCTAAGCTCATCCGCTGCTCCTTACCTTGGATGAGTGGTATCTCCTCACCGCCACCCCTCCTGACCTTGAACATGGAGTAGCTCCTCTCAGCCCTCCTTCACCTGTGCAGCCACCGCTCCTTGGACGTGGGGTAGCTCCTCTCGGCCGTTCCTGCACCATCACAGCCTGGCACTCTCAGCATTGCCCCTGACCTCAGATGTGGGGTAGCTCCTCTCAGCCGCCACCCCTGGCCTCAGACGTGGGGTAGCTCCTTTATAAAAAGGAGCACATTTGAGTCAGTTCTAATGAGGTGGATGAACTTAAAACCTATTGCACAGGGTGAAGAAAGCCAGAATGAGAAAGACAAATATCATGTATTAATGCATCCATATGGAATCTAGAAAGATGATGATGAAGAACCTATTTGCAGGGCAGCAAACGAGACGCAGACATAAAGAACAGACTTTTGGTCACAGTGAGGAAGGGAGAGGGTGGGAAGACTTGAGAGAGTAGTACTGAAATATATACATTACTATATGTAAAATAGATAGCCAGTGGGAATTTGCTGTATGATACAGGGAACTCAAAGCCGATGCTCTGTAACACCCTAGAGGGGTGGAATGGGGAAGCGGGTGGAAGTGAGGTTTAACAAGGAGGGGACATGTGTATGCCTGTGGCTGATTCATGTTGATGTATGGCAGAAACCATCACTAGAGTATAAAGTAATTACCCTCCAATTAAAAACAAAAAAAATAAAGTATATATTCAACAAGGACCCACTGTAGCACACAGGGAAACATGCTCAGTATTCTGCAATAACCTAAGTGGGAAAAGATTTGAAAAAGAATAGATACATGTTTATGTATAACTGAATCACTTTGCTGTACACTTGAAACTAACATAACACTGGCAAGCAACTACACTCCAATATACAATAAAAATTAAAAAAAAATTGTAGTTCTATTAGAAGTAGTAGAAAATGAGCATTCTATAGGCAAATAGTGGTTTCTGCTGTACTCTCAATTTAGGCTATATTGGAGAAGGCAATGGCACCCAACTCCAGTACTCTTGCCTGGAAAATCCTACGGACGCAGGAGCCTGGTAGGCTGAAGTCCATGGGGTTGCTAAGAGTCGGACACGATTGAGTAACTTCACTTTCACTCTCCACTTTCATGCATCGGAGAAGGAAATGGCAACCCACTCCAATGTTCTTGCCTTGAGAATCCCAGGGACAGGGAGCCTGGTGGGCTGCTGTCTATGAGGTCGCACAGAGTCGGACATGACTGAAGCGACTTAGGAGCAGCAGCAGCAGGAAGACTCAGGTAGTTTTTTTTTGTTTGTTTGTTTAGTGATATTCATTTTTGAGATACTGTATTCAGTCTATTTCCCAGTTCTGTTGACTTTGCTTCCTAAAAGTCCTCTAGAAGATGTCTCAATTCCCACAACCCAATTCACCTCCACAATCCTCATTAAAAATCCATCTCAGTCTCTTGCTCAACACTTGACACACCCCACCACTCTTCCATGTAGTCCCTTTTCCATAGTGAGAGCGATCTTGCCAGAGTGCAGATGTTGGCATGTCAGTCACCTGGATCCCCATTTGCTCTTAGGACAAAGAAGAGCTGCCTCTCCAACTTTATTTCATTATGTGTTCCTAATCTCTCTGTCTCTCTCTCTCCCTCTCTCTTCAACAATACTAATTTTGTCAAAGGCACTATTTTCCTCTTATATAACCCATTCATAGAAATTTTAGGTGATTTTCTTATTTTTTTATTTTCCTAAAATTCCTTTCCTCACTTCAAAAGAGTTAAAAAAATAGTAAATGCCTACTCATTCTTGTATACTTGTCCAAGAGTCAGTAGCTAAGGAAAGCTTAGTGGGTACTTTTAGAATTATAGACCTCTGCATTTTCAGGTTTGTAATTTATTTTTATTTCTTTCATTATTTGTTTAAGGCCTATTTTCAATCCTACTCTGTGATCTCCTTGATGATAGTGTCCATATCTGTGTTTTTCCTTCTTGAAAACTCAGCATCAATGTGTCTTAGGCATTTGCTGTTGTTGTTTAGTTGCTAAGTCGTGTCCGGCTCTTTGTGACCTCATGGACTGTAGCCTGCAAGCCTCCTCTCCCCACTGGATTTCCAGGTGAGAATCCTGGAGTGGGTTGCCATTTCCTCCTCCAGGGGATCTTCCTGACCCAGGAATTGAATCCACATCTCCTACATTGGCAGGTGGATTCTTTACCACTGAGCCACCCAGGAAGTATCTTTGGCATTAGCATCATTCAATTTCCTTCTTCTTTTCTATCCATTAATGTGTTCTTTATTTTAAGCCTCCTCAAAAAGCTATGCTAATATTTAGTGAAAGAAGTAATCTTCAGAGGTTTATGGATAAATTCTTGGAGTATAGTGGGGATTGGCAAAGGATAGCCACAGGGCAAAGTAGCTTGATACTTATGTTTATTAATAAAGTTTTATTGGAAGACAGCCATGCTCATTTATTTATGCATTGGCCATGGATGCCTTGTGCTATACCAGCATAGTTGTAGCAGAGACCGTATGACTTCAAAACCTAAACTATTTACTATTTGACCCTTTATAGACAAAAAACTCTGCCAACCTACTGAGTGTAGGAATTACATTAGAATTTTTTGATTTGGATTTTTTTGTTTGATGACAACAAATTAAATAAATTCTATCATATTTCTAATATTTCTAATCATCTGTTGGGCCAATTTAGAATACTCCTCGTCTTCTAATTAAAGGCAAATGGAATAATGACACTTTACAAATAAAAGCATCATAGGTCTTTAAATGGATAAAAGTTTTAAGAATATTTTTTAAACATTTAAAAAGTTTGAATGTATCAACATGCAATTCAATAGAAAAAAGAGTAGCAGTAAATGCACAATATTTTTTTCAGTGCTGATTTTTTGATGCTTTGTTCAATAATAGAGTTATATAATGCTGACAAGTAGATATTTTTGAA
Organism: Bubalus bubalis; assembly: GCF_019923935.1. Taxonomy (NCBI): domain Eukaryota; kingdom Metazoa; phylum Chordata; class Mammalia; order Artiodactyla; family Bovidae; genus Bubalus; species Bubalus bubalis. The sequence goes on from NC_059167.1 coordinate 78,484,178, forward strand.
TAGAAGTAAAAATACTGGAAATCACTAATTACAGTAATTCAGACAATAGTGTGGAGAAGGCAATGGCAACCCACTCCAGTATTCTTGCGTGGAGAATCCCAGGGAAGGGGGGAGCCTGGTGGGCTGCCGTCTATGGGGTCACACAGAGTCGGACACGACTGAAGCGACTTGGCAGCAGCAGCAGACAATAGTGCATTAAGCTCCAAATCATCTTAAATCAAGTGAATTATTGAATGACACAATCTATAGCTTTCTTCTAATGAGATTTCACCACCTCTTTAGTTTCAGTAAAATGTCACTTCTCACATTAATGTTTTAATATGAATTTTATTAAATTTGTATTTTATGTGCAAGGGCTTCCCTGATAGCTCAGTTGGTAAAGAATCCACCTGCAATGCAGGAGACTCTGGTTCGATTTCTAGATCGGGAAGACCTGCTGGAGAAGGGATAGGTTACCACTCCATATTCTAGAGCTTTGCTTGTGGCTCAACTAATAAAGAATCTGTCTGTGATGCGGGAGATCTGGGTTTGACCCATGGGTTGGGAAAATCCCTGGAGAAGGGAAAGGCTACCCACCCCAGTATCCTGGCCTAGAGAGCCCATATAGTTCATGGGGTTGCAAAGAGTCGGACATGACTAAGCGACTTTCACTTTGGTGATTAAGAACTGTGAACAGAAGACGTTTATACTTAACCTGAGTTTTGTATGAATAAAGGTGCTATAATATTTTTAAAATAGTCAGTATGAGAGTGGTCTCTTATATGAAGAACTGTGCCTTAGTTTTGAGAAATACCTAATGTCCCTGTGTTCAGACCCTAGACTTGCCTCTGGAAGAAGCTCACCATCCCGCGGGCCTGAGAACTATTTCTCGTAGAGACCATACTTCTTAAACAGATCATTGTACACCCGGACATGATTCCTCATTCACTTATTCATTCATTTTTCAAATATTTTTAAACCATTTGCTCTAAACTAGTGTTCTGTGTATTTTGAGAAGTTGGCCACTGAGATTAATAAGATGAAGTTCCTGATCCCAGGTGTATCAAACCTAGTTTGAAAAACAACACACTAATGATTTCAATATGGTGTAGAAATGACAGTGATAGATGTGCGTACAAGGTACGGTGGGAAGAGAGGTGGGTCCTAACTCAGCCTGAAGGACTGAATCAGCACTTTCATAAGGAGTAAATCGGTTCTTAAAAAATGAATAAGAAATTGCCTAGGCAAAGATTCTGGGCAGAAAGGAAGAACATTCTAAGCAGAGACAGCTCATCCCCTGGTTCTAGGGGACCAGTGAAGGAGATGACAAGAAGAGATCTCAGTTAAGTCTTTTTTCACACTCACACTAGAACTTAGGTTGCCTAAATAAGCTTATTGTTCAATGTGATCAGACAATAGATGCTGGGCCTGGAAAGCCTTAAGGGAACTGTATTTATCTGCATCTTAAAGACAGAGGAATTACCATCTGTCTCAGCCTCGGACACCATTGCGAAGTCTGCAGAAATTATTTGCTGCTTCCGTCCTTGAACCCTACGCTCATCCCAGATACTTTTTTCCCTTCTATGTCTACAGCTTGAGCTCCTTTTCAGGGTAAATACCAAAAGATGTACAGCAGGCTGCAGGAACAGAGGGAGAACGACAGAGGGCGCTGCTCCCTTTCGTTGGTGATTTGATATAAATTCATCTTTCATTTCTGAGAATCTTTCTCTCTTGCTCAGCCTACAGCATGATCTTGTAGGGGAGTTTGTCTTGCATAACACATGAACCAAGATTTTATTGAAGATTTCAACAAAAGATCAAGAAACTAGAGGAACTTTCGTGTATCCCCAGACTCAGCCTCCCACTTCTGAGCCAGCCATGCTGTCTGCCTTGTGCTTAGGACTTGTGATCTTGTTGATAATGCGTGAGTAACATTTATTTAAAATTTCTAAGATGTTCTATTCCTTGGTTTTAGGATGTCATGTAACCTCTATCAAGCGGGAGATGGTCCCTCTTCCTTAGCCAACTTGACAAAGCCTTACTGTGTGTGTGTGTGTGTGGTTTTGTTTTGTTTTGTTTTTAAGGAGGCACCAGTGGAGACTTGGTGACCCAGACAGAAGGCGTTGTTACCCTCCCCGAGAAGGCATCTCTGACTTTGAAGTGTACTTACCAGTCCAGCTATTCAGATTTTCTTCTCTGGTATGTCCAGTACCAAAACAAAGAGCTTGAGCTGCTCCTGAAAAGCTCATTAGGAAACCAGAAGGTGACCAGCAGAGGTTTTGAAGCCACTCATATCTCGAGTGACAGCTCCTTCCACCTGCAGAAATCCTCCGTGCAAACATCAGACTCAGCTGTGTACTACTGCGCTCTGAGTGACACAGTGAGAGAGGGCGCAGGGGGAGCTGAACACAAACCCGAGGGCACAGATGGGGTCAGGCTGTGGGCAGCTCTCCAGAGTTCTGTGCTAGAGGCATCGTCAAAGTACTTTCAGCTCTGAAGCTCAGAGCTAAGAATCTTGGAATTCTTGGATTGCCCTACAGAGAGGAATCTGGGGCAAGACAGTGTAAAGAGGAAGCTAAGCGCTTTTCTCCACAAATGCCTGTTTTCAGCCCATTCACATTCCCCCTAAAGACACAGAATCCCTTGAAGTGTCATTAACTCTTCAGTGACAATTCAGTTGATATATGCCGAAATATTTCACAACCTGTTAATGAAAACTCCCAGGAACATTGTTAATGGATGACTGTGTGATCTGGAAGGTAGTCTCTGGTTTTAATAATTCAGACTAGGATTGTATGTCTTGCTGAGATACACCTGCAGACACTCCATCTTCAGTGACTAGGAGCTTTATTCTCTCTTCCCTTGACTTTTCCATCCCTATGGCTGCTACAGCAATGCTGCTACCTAGGTAAGTTCCAGGAGGAGAGTTTTCTGACAAGATAATCCTTCTGTAAATGGCCCTGTGGGTCAGAGCAGTCCAGCTGGTAAATATTGCAGGCATGATGTGTATTGTTTGTATTCAAACAGGGTACAGGATATTCTCTTTGCCAATAATAACGTCACCTCAGGGGAAATTTCTTCATCAGTCAGTCATATTTCTGATATATGGAAAAAGCGTTTATGTACTCTTACAATAAGCTATCTTTGGAGTGGAATGAGTTTTTCACCTGCTCCAAGAAACTAGGAGAAAGTATCACCCACTCCCAAGGCAGGAACATCTCCCCACTCCTCTGCTCATGAGCAGGAATGTGGAGCCACTGGGGCTCTGCATCTCTGCAACAATCATGCCCGTTGCACAGAGCATCCCCTCTGCATCTCTGAAGGCTGAACTCCTGTCCGCGCCTTTGGGGACCAGACTTTCTGGAAGGACAGTGGGGGACACAGAAGGTGTGAAAAGAGATATGTTTTATTGCAAGGCAGTCAGGGAGATGTGGCCTAGACACTGATTATTTTTCATCTCATAATTTATAAACACAGCAATCAAAATACAGAGTTTAATAGTAAAATGGTTTTAATGGTCCTGGAGGATGTAGTCCCCATCCTCATTTAACAGGGTGGAAAAAAATTATGTAAGTAATAATAGAATATTTCCCTAAGCACGCTTATGTTTAGGACTCTCTTCTTAGGGTCCTGTCCCCTTCTCCTGTATGTACCCCACAAGCTATTAGCAGGAGAAATCGGTCAGACCCCACTGTGGTGCAATTTTCACTATCACCACCAGAGAGCGGGGCTTCCTTCAGATGTGGTTCCTCATTGTATTCAGGAGCTGGTTTCACTTGCTTGCTTTGTAGCCACAAGACAGGATATTGCTGGAGTACAGAAACGGGCTCTCAGTTTCTGAGTGAGGAGCTTCTGTAACATCCAGATGGAGACTAGATTTGTTAGACTGGTGTATTCCCGGGAACAAGGATCGTTTTCTTTTGCGAACATGCATTCTGCCATTCACTCAGTTCTTCTGATCATCTTAATATTCAGTAAGTAACATTTTATCCTAAATGTTAATGATTTTTCATTTTCCTATGTGCTGCGATTCATGGGGTCGGGAAGAATCGGACACAACTGAGCGACTGATATGATCTGATCTGATGATTATAGATGAGTTTTATTTTTCTCCTCTGGCTGAAAACTCTCCTCTTGTACATTTCTATGATAACAAAGTGATTCTCTTCCAGGAGGAACCAATGGTGACTCAGTGAACCAGACAGAAGGCCCAGTGACTGTCTCAGAGGGGGCTCTCATGACCCTGAACTGCACTTACCAGACTACTGATTTGGCTCTTTATCTTTTCTGGTATATCCAGCATCTCAACAAAGCTCCTCAACTCCTCCTGAAGGGCTCGATGTCAGACCAGAACCCAAAGAGTAAAGGTTTTCAGGCCACTCTTGTTAAGCGTGACAGCTCCTTCCACCTGCAGAAACGGGCAGTGCAAGCATCAGACTGTGCTGTGTACCACTGTGCTCTGAGTGACACAGTGAGAGAGGGCTGCAGGGGAGCTGAACACAAACCTGGAGTGCAGATGGGGCTCTGGCTGTGGGCAGCCCTGCAGGGGGGTTGTTGTTTCTGTCTTCAGTGTTTTATGCTAGCTGTGTTGTTGTTTATGTACTAAGTCATGTCTGACTCTTTTGCGACCCTATGACTGTAGTGGGCTCTGCTGTCCATGGGATTTCCCGGGCAAGAAGACTGGAGTGGGTTGCCATTTCTTTCCCTTTGGAATTATCCTGACCCAGGAATGGTACCCGTGTCTCCTGTTTGGTAGGCAGATTCTTTACCACTGAGCCACCGGAGAGGCCCCTGTTTTATGACAGAGACATTTTCAAAGTACTTCCAACTCTGAAGCTCAGTGCCAAGAATCCTGCAATTCTTGGATTGGTCTACAGAGAGGAATCTGGGAGGGACAGTGAAGAGAGGAATCTAAAAGGCCTTCTCCAGAAATGCCTGTTTTTAGCCCAGTCACATTTCTCCAGATGGCATAGAATTCCTGGAAGTGACATTAACTCTGTTCAATGACAGTTCAGTTGATATATGCTGAAATATGTTACAACCTGTTGATGAAAACTCCCAGGGCACCTCGTTCATGGATGAACGTATGACCTTGAAGTTCCTGTCTGATTTCTATAATTCATACCACAATTTTGTGTCTTGCTGAGTTTCACTTGCAGACAGTCCATCTTTAGTGACTGGGACCTTTACACTCTCTTCCCTTGACTTTTCCAATTCTTATGGTTGCTCAAGAAATGCTGCTGCTGTGAGTCCCATGAAGATGGTTTCCTGAGAAGATATTCCTTCTCTCAAGGACCCTGGGGGTCAGAGCAGTCTAGTCAGTGAACCTTTTGCGCATGAGGTGTCTTGCTTCTATGTTGGTGACACAGCTCCACCCTCATCTTGTCATCATGGCAGCTCTTTACAGAATGCTAGGTCATGATCGCGACTCTGGTCTTGAGGATCTGTGCTGTGAGAAATTCTGGACATAAACGTGACCATGTAACCTGACATATTATCTTTATCACTGTACTGAGGCCTCTGATCCTTTTGAAGTGTGTCAAATTCAGTGACCAAGCAAACACTCAGTCCGTTAGTGAAAAGAGGGATTCTAAATTCTTGACATATTCACAATGTTCCCACATCAGAGGAGCAGAAAACAGAGAAATGTGTGCCTCTCACTGTAACTTGCAATGAATGAAACTCACCAAGAGAAATTCATCCTGGCATTCTGGAGGTTTCTGAACCTCACCGTCCTTTATCCCTCTTGGATGATTCTGTGGTACTGACAGGTACAGATGAAGGTTTTGCAGAGCCTGAGCCTTCTGTGATTTCAGAGGCTCTTCTTAAGAAAAAGAAAATGCAATTGCAGAATCAAGTTTCTTGGGCTCAGGACACTATGGGATCCTGAAATATAAGCTGAATTTGCTTCATGGTAGATGACACCATCCTTATGGCAGAAAGTGAAGAGGAACTAAAAAGCCTCTTGATGAAGGTGAAAGAGGAGAGTGAAAAAGTTGGCTTAAAACTCAACATTCAGAAAACGAAGACCATAGCATCTGGTCCCATCACCTCATGGGAAATAGATGGGGAAACAGTGTCAGACTCTATTTTTTGGGCTCCAAAATCACTGCAGATGGTGACTGCAGCCATGAATTTAAAGATGCTTACTCCTTGGAAGAAAAGTTATGACCAACCTAGATAGCGTATTGAAAAGCAGAGATATTACTTTGCCAACAAAGGTCTGTCCAGTCAAGGCTATGGTTTTTCCTGTGGTCATGAATGGATGTGAGAGTTGGACTGTGAAGAAGGCTGAGTGCTGAAGAATTGATGCTTTGAACTGTGGTGTTGGAGAAGACTCTTGAGAGTCCCTTGGACTGCAAGGAGATCCAACCAGTTCATTCTGAAGTAGATCAGCCCTGGGATTTCTTTGGAAGGACTGATGCTAAAGCTGAAACTCCAGTACTTTGGCCACCTCATGCGAAGAGTTGACTCATTGGAAAAGAGTCTGATGCTGGGAAGGATTGGGGGCAGGAGGAGAAGGGGCCAACAGAGGATGAGATGGCTGGATGGCATCACTGACTCTATGGATGTGAGTCTGAGTGAACTCCGGGAATTGGTGATGGATAGGGAGGCCTGGTGTGCTGCAATTCATGGGGTCACAAAGAGTCGGACATGACTAAGCGACTGAACTGAACTGAAACTCTCTTCATAAATTTTACCCTCCTCTTTAAGGTCAAAGCATTATAACCATCTTATTTTGTCCTGATATTGGCAGGTTAGAAATCCCCAGGACTCTTTCTGTTCCAGCACTTGATCTGTAATCAATATGAGTATTTTCAGCTCTTTCACTTTTTGAATAACAGCTTTAAAAAGATAATTCACATATCATCAACTTCATGCTTTTAACTGTACAATTGAGTGGTTTTTAGCATGTTCACAGAGTTGAGCAGTCATCAGTACTATCTGATTCCAGAACACCACCCCAGGAAGAAAGTTTGTACCCATTAGCAGTCACTCCAGTTCCCGGTTTCCCCCAGACACTGGCATCCACTCCTCTGTTCTCTGTCTCTATGGATTTGACGGTTCTGGGCGTTTCCTAGAGATAGAATCAGATCGCATATGACTGTTTGCACCTGTCTTCTTTCACCTAGTGGAATCTCTCCATGGCGTGTCTCCATATTAGTTCTTCACTACTCCTTATGGTCACTTAATAGGCTGCTCTGTGATACCACCTATTCTCCTTATCCATTCTTCACTTGAAGAATGATTGTTTTGGAAACATTTTGGCTATTTCCACTTTTTAGCTCTTATAAATAATGCTGGTATGAACACTCATGTGCAGGAGCTCTATTGCTCTAAATGAATGTACTTTGAGTTAGAGGTTCGACTTTTTGTGTTTTCATATTTGTTTCATTTCATTTTACTTTATTTGGCACCAACATTTCCTTATGGATATAAAATGAGTAAGTACAAGAGAAAATGCTCTTTAAAATTATGATTTAATGCTTACATGAGATATAATCATTCCAAGCTATACCTGCATTCATTCAGGACAACTTTTTGAGCATGTAGTCATATGTGTCAGTCACATGAATAAGTGTTGAGAATATAGTATACATGACCGAGTCTCCTGCTTTAGGATTGCATTGCTTTAAGACACCACATGTGTCTTAAAATAATATTTCTTTCACAAATCATTTTATTCACTAACTGAGCTCTGTTTGTCCCCAGTATGTGACATTGACAGATTTATGGGCAATGGGCTAAGCTTTTAAATCCCTCTCCACCTCTCAGGTAGATACTAGGAAAATTCCAGTTTACAAATGACAAAATTGAGGTGTAGAGATGTTTAGTAGCTTAATCAAGGTTACATAACCAGTTAGGAGCAGAGCTTGGGTAGGACGTCAATCATTCTGATGCATGACTAATATTCTTAAAAGCTAATTGATAGAAGCATCATGAAATCTGTTTCTTTTTTGTTAGATACCATTTCCTTCTTAGAATTTTATACTTTTTGAAATTTTCATTTGATGAAAAATAAGTTAATGCAGTAATGAAAACTGTACTTTACTCAATGGGCAATTGCAGGAGTCTGTATATGTTCCTGAACACTGAAGCCAAAAAATTGCAGTCATCATCTTTTATGACTTGGAACATAAAGTTGCTCAGATTCTCTGTGATTGAATAACCTGCCTATTCCAGGGCTTATAGCTGAGCCTCAGAAGCCATATTAAAGAGGATATACATTACAGGTCCTTGCCATGGCAATGAGGACTATATTTTTCAAATTAAAAAACCCCCTTCATGTGGCAAATATGTCTTCTCGTTGGGACTGTAAGACACAGCATTTTCTGTTCTGCTACACTGTATATCTTATTAAAGCAAATCCTTTTTTTAGACAATTAGTAAAAATGGGTCTGGGCTTCCCTGGGCACTCAGGGGTAAAGAATCTGCCTGCCAATGCAGAAGACCTTCTTCAGGATGAGTTCAATCCCTGGGTCGAGCAGATCCCCTGGAGAAGGATATAGCAACCCACCCCAGTATTCTTGCCTTGGAAATCCCATGGACAGAGGAGCCTGGTGGGTTACAGTTCATGGGGTTGCAAAGAGTTGGGCACAACTTAGTGACTAAACAGCATCAAATACGGGTATGATGAGGAGGTTTCATTGACTTTTCTAAGCACATTAGTAATTTGTGCCAAAGCAGAAACATTCAAAGGCAATTTTCTCTCAATAAAAAAAGCCTAAAATCTAGTGTTTGCTTTAGTGGCTTCAAGAATTTCTAGGGTTTTCAATTGAAAGCTACCTGATGAAGCTGAGAGGGAGGGTTAAAAGAATGCTGGTCCATCTTCCTCTCTAGCATTAAGCAAATTGATTTATCAAGAATTCTCCAGGTCAGAATACTGGAGTGGGTAGTCATTCCCTTCTCCAGGAGACCTTCTCAACCCAGGGATCAAACCCAGGTCTTCCACATTGCAGGTGGGTTCTTTACCAGCTGAGCCACCAGGGAAAGTCCTTATGAAGAACAATAACGCTTAAAATTTTGATGACCTTGGTCATACATGTTCTCATGGACCTATGTCTAGAGCAGTGAGACACAACTCCCAATATTTAAGATGGCAAAGAGTGTGATGCAGGGAACAGACGTCAATGGAGATTGAACTCTGCTGGCATTTCTAACAGGATTTCTATTGCTTTTGATAATGCTTTGGCTTCAGATTTGTGTATTTTTAGGGTTTTTCCTATCCCAATTTCCACCACAATTAATGGGTGTGGTTTGGAAGAGCTGGGGGTGATTCAGAAATACATGTATTGAGTTTTAACAGGAGTTCTTATATTTAGGCACTGGCTAAAATTTTCTGAATTTACTTTTGTTTACACACATACACACATGTAAATTGTGATCACATATACATGTATTTCTCCCCCTGCTGCTATTTAACACGGCACACACTTGACAGATTTTGTGACGCAAGGGCAAGATATGAAATCGTTCATAGACAACAAAATATTTCGCAGGTAAATTTTACCAGATTCCATAGGAGGCGGGAACAAAGATTGAAGCGAAAAACTCTGCCTTTCTGTTAGAGTTGAAACCCCAGTGTTACTTTTGATTCTCTGATGCAAAGGAGAATGAACTGAACATGATTCCGGTTTACCACTGTTTATTTCTAGTCTGATAGTGTTCTGATTCAACAAACTGATGTGCAGAAGTCTAGCATTTCCCTCCTATGAAGGAAGCGTGTGACACGACACAGACAAACGGCCCTCCAACTGCTGACTCAGTTTCCTGCGTGCAGCAGAAGCATCACACAGCCCAGGAGCTCTTCCTGGACCTCTTGAGCACAGGGTGCAGAATTCAGATCTGGATCTGAAATGGAGCAGAGGCCGCATCACTGTAGGGAGGAGCTGCCCATATGCTGGTTGCCAGTGCGCTGAGGGCAGGCAGAGCCTTGTCTGTCTTGGTGAGGGTGGCCACACACAGGACTCATGCCCCTCTCTCAGTGCCAAGGTTGTGGGGAGGGCAGAGCATTGTTACCTGATGCATCTTGAAAGGGAGGGGTAATGGGCAATGGAATCAGGGCATTAGATCCTAAGCCACTTCATCCCCTATACCATCATGGTTGTAAGTAAAGGCTCTTTCCTGCAGGATCCAGCATGACCCAGAAGGTAACTCAAGTCCAGTCTGCAATTTCTGTGGTGGAGAAGGAGGCTGCAACCTTGGACTGTGTATATGAAGCTAGTGGTTATGGTTATTATTTAAAAATCAGACATCACATTGAAAACTGGATTTCTAGCTTCTCTATAAAAATATCTAAGAGCACAACATCCTCTGGGGTAGAGGTCAAAAGTCGTGTTTGATTGCATAATGCCTTTGATATAGACTCATTTTATGTGTAAAATCTATGCAGATTTACCATTCACAACATGAATAGCCCAAAAATAAAATTTTAAATTATTATCCTAATATAGAAGCTGATCCACAAAGCAAACAAATCAGAATTAACATCTCATGGAAATATACCTGTTTTTTTCCCTGTGATTTTTATCATCACAGCATGGATCCCAGTGTAAGAAATTTAGTATAGTTTATGCATTAATTCTTAGTCTTCTGGCAAGCATTGGGGAAACATTAGTTGGCAAGACAGATGTGATGTCTGCTTTTATGGAGCTCTTGTTCCAGGGGGCTGTAGTGGCATCCAGTACAAGATAGTAGGCAGAAAGACATTTGATATCATCCTTAATAAAATGATAAATTGAAATTAGCTGAATTCAAACCCTGTCATCTGCATCACAGCATGATTTTTGAGGTACTCCTTAGCCTCTCTGTGCATCAGTTTCTTCATATGTAAAATGGCAGTAATAGAATCTACTTCATGGACTTAAGAATCAAAATCATCTATATATCTCTATCTGTTTAAAATCATTATAAAATTAAATTATATAGAAACACACCTGCCTGTGTGTTTTATAGAAATAATATTTTAAGCACAGGTACATATTATGGCATCTTGATACAGTAAGGATCACTCACTGATGACCATTATTAATATAAAAGGCAGAGTTTGTTCCAGTACCTACATCAGATTTTCATTCATGTCATTTTTTTTTTTATAACAACACAGTTTCTCCTTATTTTTCAAGAAAGGAACCAAAGCTCAGTGAAAAGCCAGGGCCATGTTGGCGCTGCTAGAAATGCCACCTACAGGGTTTGGTAGCCCTGTGGTCAGTGTTCCCATTCTCAGCAGCCCCTCCGGACAAGCCCCCGGTCCTGACAGAGAAGAGCAGGTGACTTATGCTCAACATAAAGTGCCCTTCTCAGCGCCAGGCAGGGCCACTTTAATTCCCCTGCCTATATAACTGAGGTGTATTTTCCCATATTTGTTGACAGATCAATGAAAGACCACTCTAAGACATGATCAATATTCACTGCAGCCTTCAAACTGATTTGGTTTCAGCCTTGCACACAGTTAATAAACATTCAGCAAAGTTCCACATGTCAAGATAAAAGATAATGAAGAAATGGCATTTTTCACCTAAAAAAAAATACACTGCTATTGGATAACTTGTGAGATACAAAATCTCTGTGTAAGTTAAGGAGAGATTTTTTCCTATTATTATTTTAAGAGTATATAAGCCTTTGACTGTGTGGATCAGAATAAACTGTGGGAAATTCTGAAAGAGATGGGAATACCAGACCACCTGATTTGCCTCTTGAGAAATTTGTATGCAGGTCAGGAAGCAACAGTTAGAACTGGACATGGAACAACAGACTGCTTTCAAATAGGAAAAGGAGTACGTCAAGGCTGTATATTGTCACCCTGCTTATTTAACTTATATGCAGAGTACATCATGAGAAACGCTGGACTGGAAGAAGCACAAGCTGGAATCAAGATTGCCTGGAGAAATATCAATAACCTCAGATATGCAGATGACACCACCCTTATGGCAGAAAGTGAAGAGGAACTCAAAAGCCTCTTGATGAAGGTAAAAGTGGAGAGTGAAAAAGTTGGCTTAAAGCTCAACATTCAGAAAACGAAGATCATGGCATCCAGTCCCATCACTTCATGGGAAATAGATGGGGAAACAGTGTCAGACTTTATTTTTGTGGGGCTCCAAAATCACTGCTGATGGTGACTGCAGCCATGAAATTAAAAGATGCTTACTCCTTGGAAGGAAAGTTATGACCAACCTAGGTAGCATATTCAAAAGCAGAAACATTACTTTGCCAACAAAGTTTCGTCTAGTCAAGGCTATGGTTTTTCCTGTGGTCATGTATGGATGTGAGAGTTGGACTGTGAAGAAAGCTGAGCACCGAAGAATTGATGCTTTTGAACTGTGGTGTTGGAGAAGACTCTTGAGAGTTTCTTGGACTGCAAAGAGATCCAACCAGTCCATTCTGAGGGAGATCAGCCCTGGGATTTCTTTGGAAGGAATGATGCTAAAGCTGAAACTCCATTCTTTGGCCAACTCATGCGAAGAGTTGACTCACTGGAAAAGACTCTGATGCTGGGAGGGATTGGGGGCAGGAGGAGAAGGGGACGACGGAGGATGAGATGGCTGGATGGCATCACTGACTCGATGGATGTAAGTTTGAGTGAACTCCAGGAGATGGTAATGGGCAGGGAGGCCTGGTGTGCTGCGATTCATGGGGTCGCAAAGAGTTGGACATGACTGAGCAACTAAACTGAACTGAAGGGTTTTTCAATATATCTGAAACGATTGATGAGTTAATTTTCCCTGAGATGATGTGATTACTGGGAAAGAGGATATTCTCATCCTGTATCCAGTTTGAAGGCAGACTGCCATTGGAGTGGACTGAGTTTTTCACCTGTTCCAAAACTTGGAGAAAGTATCACCCCTCCCAAAGCAGGAACGTCTCCCCACTCCTCTGCTCCTGAGCAGGAATGTGGAGCCAGTTGGGTTAGTGCTCTGCATCTCTGCTACAATTGGGCCCATTGCACAGAGTTTACCCTCTGCATCTCTGCAGGCTGAACTCCTGTCTGCAACTTCAGGACCAGACGTTCTGTAAGGACAGTGGGGGGACACAGAAGGAGAAAAGAGGTATATGTTTTATTTCTGGGCAGTCTAGGAGATGTGGCATAAACACTGAATCATTGTCATTTAAAAATTTATAGGCACAACTATAAAAATGCAGAATTTAATAGTTATAATGGTTTTAATATTCCTGGAGGATGTAATCCCCATCTTTATTTAACAGGAGGGATGTCTGAACACCCACCTGAAGGTAAACACAGTTTTCCTTCAAACAACCTAGAGTCCTGCACACTGGGTGTTGGACACCTGAGCACTGGGGCTTCAACATCTTGATAAACAGGGCATAGGAAGGGAGAGGGAGATGAAAAAACAAAACTAAACCTGAACAGTGAAAGCAAAGTATCCAAGCAGGTTTTATTCCCCTGGATGTAACTGTGTCAGCTTCCAGTCTGATCCCTCATTCCACATCTCTGGGTCCAGGCTAGTAGGAGTACAGACAGGTCAGAGGATTTTTTTTTTTTCCTTAACCTGCTCCTCAGGCAACTGAAAGCAGTTTAAGATAGGAATCATATCTGGTTTAGGTTTCCACGTTGTAGACAACTCTGTAAGTTTCCAGAATGAATGCTGGAGCCTAGGGATTCCTGAGCCTGCACAACAGTTTAAGAGAACCTCGGTGATCCACTGAGCAAGAGTCCTGCCAGCATGATCACTTGACTCAAGACCCTAATTTTAGGGGGAACTTTGGTCCAGGGGAATAGGACTCTGCGCTCCCAATGCCAGGGGCCTGAGTTTGATCTTGATCAGGGAACTAGATCTCACAAGCCGAAATTAAGACCTGGCACAGCCAAAAACAAAAACAAAACAGAACAGCTCAGCAAACAGTCATGCATTAAAAAAAATACCCTAATTTTAGAAAAACAAGTCATTTTGACTGTTGAGAAATTCTATGTCCATTAGCAGGTATCTTTTGAAGAAGATTGCTCTTGTGTTCAACTGACTTGGTCATTGCCATTTAGAAACATTTATTTTTAATTGGAAGGTCATTGGAAGCTACAGGTAAAAGGATGACACTAGAACCCTTCCCAACTCCATACAGAAAATAAACTCAAAATGGATTAACAACTTAAATGAAGGCCAGAATCCATGAAACTCTTAGAGGAAGACATAGGCAGTACACTCTTTGACATACATCACAGCACGATCCTCTTTGACCCACCTCCTAGAGTATTGGAAATAACAAAATAAACAAATCCGACTTGGTTCAACTAAAAGTCACAGCATTGTTCCTGGGTTGACAGCACTGCCTGAGAGCCCGTGTCAGGCCACCTCCCAGCTGCCTGCAGCCGCAGCGTTGCCATGCCTTAGAATGGTGTATGTCAGCAAAGAACAATGTTTTGACTTCTCACCATAATACAGTCTTACTTTGCATAAGGCAAACCCAACCCTTGAAAAAACAAGCTACAAAATGACCGCATTAAATCTTCTTCTGGGTTCACTTCACTAGCCCAGATAATTGCACAGGAAACCAGACCAATGGGCTGACAGACACTGAGCAAACAGTTCTTTCCATAGATATTCCTGAATCCCTAATAAAACAAACAGAAGACAGATGAACACCATGTACACGTGCCTCTGGAAAGAAGAGTGCCAGGCTAACATATTAAGCATCTAAACTTGACATTCTAAAAAATACTTAGTTGAGTTAAAGGAACTATGTGACAAGAAGTGAAATGATAGTGATTGTGTTTCAGGAACCAGGTTACCGAAGTAAGGCCACCTGTCCCTCATGAGGCTAAAGGTGTAAGGTTGCCGTCATACAAGGATGGTCCAACTCCCCACCCGCCCCGCCGCAACTCCTCCTCCCACTCCTGCCCTGCGCTTCTCTCTCTCTCTCTCTCTCTTTTTGTCAACATTCCTCCTCTTCTGTACAGAGGTCCACAATTGTTAGGTATTTCAGGATCTCCGTTCTCCTATTCTGTCTCAATCCCACAATGAGACAGCTGCATTATTTTTGGTAAATCCCTCATGCACTGGTGCCTGGAAGCTGCCTCCATGAAGTAAGCTGGGCCATGTTAGTGCTCATCTCATCTGTTTTCCTTATCTCTGTGCTACCTGATGTTCAAGGTCCAAAAATAGTTTTCCAGTTGGAAGATCAACTCTACTGATATCAGTGAAAAAGAAGTCACGTATTTTACTTTTATCATATTTTACAAATCTGTCATTCCATGATAAATCAGGATAATAACCTTATCACTTAACTACACATTATTTGACACCTGCCTTACAAAAAATTTTCTCCACGGCATGTTGACAGAGTCAACATGAATATAACTACTTCAGAGAAATGACTTGGGTTGAGGAGGAAGCACTTTCCATACAGAGGGATCCTTCTCTGACCCATGGGAATCGGAGACAGACACAAGGAAGGAACCTCTATTCCATCTAGAAATTGTAACTCGGGTTTCTTGCGAAGCTAAAGATACCTGTACCATGCAAAAAAAAAATTATGGAAGTAATAATAGAATATTTCCCTAAGCACGCTTATGTTTAGGAATCTCTTCTTAGGGTCCTGTCCCATTCTCCTGTATGTACCCCACAAGCTATTATCAGGAGAAATAGGTCAGATCGGACTGTGGTGCAATTTTCACGATCACCACCAGAGGGCGGGGCTTCCTTCAGATGCGGTTCCTCATTGTATTCAGGAGCTGGTTTCACTTGCCTGCTTTGTAGCCACAAGACAGAATATTGCTGCAGTGCAGAAAGGGGCTCTCAGTTTCTGAGTGAGGAGCTTCTGTAACATCCAGCTGGAGACTAGATTTGTTAGACTGGTGTATTCCAGGGCACAAGGATCGTTTTCTTTTGCGAACATGCGTTCTGACACTCACTCAGTTCTTCTGATCATCTTAATATTCAGTAAGTAACATTTTATTCCAAATGTTAATGATTTTTCAGTCTCTTATAATTATGGGTAAGTTGTGTTTTTCTTTTCTGAGTGAAAACTCCTCTCCTGTACATTTGTACCATAACAAAGTGATTCTCTTCCAGGAGGGACCAATGGTGACTCAGTGAACCAGACAGAAGGCCCAGTGACTGTCTCAGAGGGGGCTCTCATGACCCTGAACTGCACTTACCAGACTGCTAATTTTGCTGCCTATCTTTTCTGGTATATCCAGCATCTCAACAAAGCTCCTCAACTCCTCCTGAAGGGCTTAACAGCAGACAAGAAGGTAGAACATGAAGGTTTTCAGGCCACTCTTGTTAAGCGTGACAGTTCCTTCCACTTGCAGAAACGGGCAGTGCAAGCATCAGACTCAGCTGTGTACTACTGTGCTCTGAGTGACACAGTGAGAGAGGGCTGTGGGGGAGCTGAACACAAACCCAGAGTGCAGATGGGGCTCTGGCTGTGGGCAGCCCTGGAAGGGGTGTTGTTTCTCTCTCCAGAGGTACTGTCAAAGCACTTACAGCTCTGATACTCAGAGCCAAGGACCTTGGAATTCTTGGATTGTCCTACAGAGGAATCTGGGGCAGGACAGTGTAAAGAGGAACCTAAGCGCTCTTCTCCAGAAATGCCTGTTATCAGCCCATCCACATTTCGCCAGATGGCATAGAATCCCTTAAAGTGACATTAACTCTTTAATGACAATTCAGATTATATATGCTGAAATATTTCACAATGTGTTAAGGAAAATTCCAGGGCACATTGTTGATGGATGACTATGTGATCTAGAGGCTAGTCTCTGGTTTTTAAAATTCAGGCCAAGATTGTGTATCCTGCTGAGTTGCACCTTCAGACACTCCATCTTCAGTGACTGGAGCTTTATTCTCTCTTTCCTTGACTTTTCCATTCCTTCTGGTTGCTCCAGAAATGCTGCTGCCTAAGTAAGTTCCAAGAGGAGAGTTTCTGAAAAGATATTCCTTCTGTCAAGGGCCCTGTGGATCAGAGAAGCCCACTCTGTAAATATCACAGGTGTTGTGCATATTGTTTTTATTCAAACTGGGTACAGGATATTCTCTTTGTTAGTAACCTCATCTCAGGGAAATGAATGGCAAAGAATGTTCAAATTACCTTACAGTTGCACTCATTTCACATGTTAGCAAGATTATGCTCAAAATCATTCAAGCTAGGCTTCAGCAGTACCTGACTCAAGAATTTCTGTTGTAGAAGCTGGGTTTAGAAAAGGCAGAGGAACCAGAGCAGATCCAATATCTGCTGGATCACAGAAAAAGCAAGACGAGTTAAAAAAATCTACTTCTGCTTCATTGACTACACTAAAGCCTTTGACTGTGTGGATCACAATAAACTGTGGAAAATTCTTAAATAGATGGGGATACCCAAGAAGTCTGTATGCAAGACAAGAAGCAACAGTTAGGACTGGATATGGAACAATGGACTGATTCAAAATTGGGAAAGGAGTACGTCATTACCCTGATTATTTAACTTATACGTGGAGTACATCATGTGAAATGCAGGGCTGGATGACTCATAAGCTGGAATCAAGATTGCCAGGAGAAATATCAACAACCTCATTGGTATGCGGATGATTCCACTCTGATGGCAGAAAGTGAAAAGAAACTAAAGAACCTCTTGATGCAGGTGAAAGAGGAGAGTGAAAAGTTGGATTAAAACTCAACAGTAAAAAAACTAAGATTACATCATCTGGTCTCATCACTTTATGGCAAAGAGATGGGGAAAATGTGGAAATAGTGACAGATTTAATTATCTTGGGCTTCAAAATCACTGCAAATGGTGACTGCAGCCATGAAATTAAAAGATTCTTGCTCCTTGGAAGAAAAGCTATGACCAACCTAGACAGCATATTAAAAAGCAAAGACATTACTTTACCCACAAAGGTCCATATAGTCAGAGCTATGGTTTTCCCAGTAATCATGTATGGATGTGAGAGCTGGACCATAAAGAAGGCTGAGTGTCAAAGAATTGATGCTTTCTAGCTGTGGTGTTGGAGAAGACTCTTGAGAGTCCCTTAATGCAAGGAGATCAAACCAGTCAATCCTAAAGGAGATCAATCCTGAATATTCATTGGAAGGACTGATGCTGAAGTTGAAGTTCCAATACTTTGGGCACCTGATGTGAAGAACCGATTCACTGGAGAAGACCCTGATGCTGGGAAAGATTGAGGGCAAGAGGATAAGGAGGTGACAGAGGATGATGGTTTGATGGCATCACTGACTCAATGGACATGAGTTTAGCAAACTCTGGGAGACAGTAAAGGACAGGGAAGGACATACAACTCCTGCAATATTTACAAAGTGAGCTGCTCTGATCCACAGGGCCCTTCAGAAGGAATATCTTGTCAGGAAGCTCTCCTTTTGGAACTTTCTTAGGCAGAGCATTTCTGGAGCAACCAGAAGGGATGGAAAAGTCAAGGAAAGAGAGAATAAAACTCCTGGCGTGCAGCAGTTCATGGGGTCGTAAGGAGTCAGACATGACCTAGGGACTGAACAGCAACAAAAACATGGAAAATTAATTCATCAATCAGTCATATTTCAGACACAGGGAAAAAGTGTTTATGTACTCTTACAATAAGCTATCTTGGCAGCAGAGTGAGCTTTTTCACCTGCTCAAGAAACTAGGAGAAAGTATCACCCACTCCCAAAGCAGGAACATCTTCCCACTCCTCTGCTCATGAGCAGGATGTGGAGCCACTTGGGTCACTGCTCTGCATCTCTGATACAATCATGCCCATTGCACAGAGAGTCCCCTCTGCATCTCTGCAGGCTGAATTCCTGTCTGCAGCTTCGAGGAGCAGACTTTCTGGAAGGACACTGGTGGGCACAACAGGTGGGAAGAGATGTCTGTTTTACTGCTGAGCAGTCTGTGAGATGTGGCCAGGATACTGAATCATTGTCATTTCATAATTTATAGGCGTGCGTGAGTTGCTCAGTGGTGTCTGACTCTTTGCGACCCTGTGGACTGTAGCCCACCAGGCTCCTCTGTTCATGGAATTTTCCAAGCAAGAATACTGGAGTGGGTTGCTATTCCCTTCTCCAGGGGATCTTTCTGACCCAGGGATTGAACCCTCGTCTCCTCAATTGGCAGGCAGATTCTTTATCACTTAGCACCTGGGAAGCCCAATTTATTTGCGCAACTACTTACATGCAGAATTTAATAGTTATAGTAGTTTTATGGTCTTGGCAGATGTAGTCACCATCATCACTTAGGGTGAATCTGGACACCCACCTGAAGGTAAGCACTGCCTTCCTCCCTGACATCCGGAGTCCTTCACACTAGGTGCTGGCCACCTGAGCAATGGGGGCTCAATAGCTTAATAAAGAGGCCACAGAAATGGAGAGGGAGATGAAAGAACAAAAATAAATCTTAATGGTGGGGAAATAAAGTATTCTAGCAGATTTTATTCCCCTGGTGGTAACTGCATCAGCTCTCTACTTCCAGTCTGATCCCTCATTTCACATATTGGGGTCCAGGCTAGTGGGAGTACAGATAGGACATAGGAGATATATATATATATATATATATATTTTTAATTTATTTATTTTGCTCACCTGCTCCTCAATCAACTGAAAGCAATTTAAGGTAGGAATTATGTCTGATTTTTGTTTCCACATTGTAGACAACCCTGCAAATTTCCAGAATGAATGCTGGAGACTAAGGATTCCTGAAAATGCACAAGAGTTTAAGAGAATCTAGGTGATCTGCTGAGCCAGAGAGTCCTGCCAGCATGATAACTTGAACTCAAGATTCTAATTTTAGGGGGAGCATTGGTTCAGTGACTGGGGCTCTGCACTCACATTGCAGGAGGCCCAGGTTCGATCCCTGGTCAGGGAACTAGATCCCACAAGCCTAAACTAAGACCTGGTGCAGACAAAAAACAAACAAAAAGAACAGCTCAGCAAACAGATGTGCATTTAAATGATCCCAGTTTTGGTAAGAACTAACAAAGTTCATTTTAACTGGTGAGATAATCTCAGTAGGTGAAAAAGGCACATTTGAAGAAGACTGTTCTTTTCAACTGACTTAGTCACAACCATTGTTACCGGATTGACAACACTGAGCGCCTGTGTAAGGCAACCTCACAGCTGTCTGCAGCCACAAAGTCACCAAGCCTTAAAATGGCTTATGTCACCAGAGAACAATGTTCTGACCTCTTACCATATTATAGTTAGACTTTGCATAAAGTAAACCCAATCCTAGAGAAAAGAACTGGAGAAGGAAATGGCAACCCACTCCAGTGTTCTTGCCTGGAGAATCCGATGGACGGAGAAGCCTGCTAGGCTGCAGTCCATGGGGTCGCACAGAGTCAGACACGACTGAAGCGACTTAGCAGCAGCAGCAGCAGAGAAAAGAACAAGCTATGAGATGACCCCATTAAATCTTCTGCTGGGTTCGCTTCACTAGCACAAATAATTGCACAAGAAACTAGACAAAGAGGCTGACAGACACTGAGCCAACAGTTCTTTCCATTGAGATCCCTGAATCCCTAAGAAAACAAACAAACAGAAGACAGATCGATGCCACACACGCCTCAGGAATGAAGAGTGCCCGGCTAACATACTAACCATCTAAACCTGACATTCTAAAAAAGATACTTAGTTGAATTAAAGCAAGAATGCCACAAGAGGTAAAAAGATGTTTCAAGAACCAGGTTACCTAAGTAAGGTCTCATGAGGCTAGAGGTGTAAGGTGGCTTGTCATCCAAGTAGGGTCCAGGGCCCTAGAGGAGGCCCCTTCAGGGAGGTTTACCAAACTCATGGAGTCTTCTGTCTTCAGTTACACATCAGTACTCAGTCCAAGATTCACAGTGACGCCTCCCCCCACCTCTTTGCCCTCATCTCTCTCCCTCTCTCTCTTTTGCCCACATCCCTCCTCTCTGGTACACTGGTCCACAAATTTCTAGGTTCCTCAGGATCCCCCAAATATTATTCCATCTCACAGTGAGACCGTTGGGCCATTTTTGTTAAATCCCTCATGCACTGGTCCCTAGAAGCTGCCTCCATGAAGTAAGCTGGGCAATGTTAGTGCTCATCTCATCTGTTTTCCTTATCTCTATGCTACCTGATGTTCAAGGTCCAAAAATAGTTTTCCAATTGGAAGATCAACTCTACCATTATCAGTGAAAAAGAAGCCACATATTTTACTTTTATTGTATTTTACAAATCTGTCATTCCATGATAAATAAGGATAATAACCTTATGATTTAACTACAAATTGTTTTTTCACCTGCCTTAGATAAAATTTTCTCCACAGCATGTTGACAGAGTCAACATGAATATAACTACTTCACGGAAATAACGAAATAACTTGAGGAGAGGAGGAAACACTTTCCGTACAGAGGGATCCTTCTTTGTCCCATGGGAATCTTGGAGGCATATGCAAGGAAGAAACCTCTGACTATTTCATCTAGAAATTGTAACTGGGTTTTCTTGCAAAGCTAGAGATACCTGTACCATGCAAAAAATTATGGAAGTAATAATAGAATATTTCCCTAAGCACGCTTATGTTTAGGACTCTCTTCTTAGGGTCCTGTCCCCTTCTCCTGTATGTACCCCACAAGCTATTATCAGGAGGAATAGGGCAGACCGCAATGTGATGCAATTTTCACGATCACCACCAGAGGGCGGGGCTTCCTTTAGATGCGGTTGCTCATTGTATTCAGGAGCTGGTTTCACTTGCCTGCTTTGCAGCCACAAACGAGAATATTGCTGCAGTACAGAAAGGGGCTCTCAGTTTCTGAGTGAGGAGCTTCTGTAGCATCCAGATGAAGACTAGATTTGTTAGACTGGTGTGTTCCAGGGAACAAGGATCGTTTTCATTTGCGAACATGCATTCTGTCACTCACTCAGTTCTTCTGATCCTCTTAATATTCAGTAAGTAACATTTTATTCCAAATGTTAATGATTTATCACTTTCTTATAACTATAGGTAAGTTGTATTTTTATTCTCTGAAAACTCCTCCTGTACATTTCTACCATAACAAAGTGATTCTCTTCCAGGAAGGACCAATGGTGACTCAGTGCACCAGACAGAAGGCCCAGTGATTGTCTCAGAGGGGGCTCTCATGACCCTGAACTGCACTTACCAGACTGCTAGTTTGGTTCCCTATCTTTTCTGGTATATCCAGCATCTCAACAAAGCTCCTCAACTCCTCCTGAAGGGCTTAACAGCAGACAAGAAGGTAGAGCATGAAGGTTTTCAGGCCACTCTTGATAGGAGTGACAGCTCCTTCCACCTGCAGAAACAGGCAGTGCAAGCATCAGACTCGGCTGTGTACTACTGTGCTCTGAGTGACACAGTGAGAGAGGGCTGCGGGCGAGCTGAGCACAAACCCAGAGTGCAGATGGGGCTCTGGCTGTGGGCAGCCCTGCAAGGGGTTGTTGTTTCTCTCTCCAGTGTGCTATGCTAGAGGTATTGTCAAAGCACTTCCAGGTCTGCTCCTCAGAGCCAAGGACCTAGGAATTCTTGGATTGCCCTACAGAGAGGAATCTGGAGTGGGACAGTGCAAAAAGGAACCTAAGAACTTTTCTCCAGAAATGCCTGTTTTCAGCCCATCGACATCCCCCTAGATAGAATCCCTTAAAGTGACATTAACTCTTCAATGACAATTCAGATTATATATGCTGAAATATTTCACAATGTGTTAAGGAAAATTCCAGGGCACATTGTTGATGGATGACTGTGTGACCAGGAAGCTAGTCTCTGGTTTTTAAAATTCAGGCCATGATTGTGTATCCTGCTGAGTTTCACCTTCAGACACTCCATCTTCAGTGACTGGAGCTTTATTCTCTCTTTCCTTGACTTTTCCATCTCTTCTGGTTGCTCCAGAAATCCTGCTGCCTAAGTAAGTTCCAGGAGGAGAGTTTCTGACAAGATATTCCTTCTGTCAAGGGCCCTGTGGATCAGAGCAGCCCACTCTGTAAATATCACAGGTGTTGTGTGTATTGTTTGTATTCAAACTGGGTACAGAATATTCTCTTTGCTAATAACCTCATCTCAGAGAAATGAATTCCAAAGAATGTTCAAATTAACATACAATTGCACTCATTTCACATGTTAGCAAGATTATGCTCAAAATCCTTCAAGCTATGCTTCAGCAGTACGTGAACCGAGAACTTCAGATGTACAAGCTGAGTTTAGAAAAGGCAGAGGAACCAGAGATCAAATTACCAACACGGGCTGGATCACAGAAAAAAGCAAGGGAATTAAAAAAATCTACTTCTGCTTCATTGACTATCCTAAGGCTTTGATTGTGTGGATCACAACAAACTGTGGAAAATTCTTAAAGAAAAGGGAATACCCAAGAAACCTGTATGCAGGACAAGAAGCAAGAGTTAGTACTGCACATGGAACAATGAACTGGTTCAAATTTGGAAAAAGAGTACTTCAAGGCTATATATTGTCACCTTGCTTATTTAACTTATATGCAGAGTACACCATGTGAAATGCTGGGCTGGATGATTCACAATCTGGAATCAAGTTTCCCAGGAGAAATACTAGATATGCAGATCTCAGATATGCAGATGGTACCACTCTAATGGCAGAAAGCGAAGAGAAACTAAAGAGCCTCTTGATGAGGGTGAAAGAGGAGAATTAAAAAGCTGGATTAAAACTCAACATTCAGAAAACTGAGATTATGGCATCTGGTCCCATCACTTTATGGCAAATAGATGGGGGAAAAGTGGAAACAATGACAGATTTTATTTTCTTCGGTTCCAAAGTCACTGCAGATGGTGAGTGCAGCCATGAACTTAAAAGACACTTGATCCTTGGAAGAAAAGACTTGACTAACCTAGACAGTGTATTAAAAAGCAGAGACATTACTTTACCGACAAAGGTCCCTATAGTCAGAGCTATGGTTTACCCAGTAATCATGTATGGATGTAAGAGTTGGACCATAAAGAAGGCTAAGCAGCAATCTTGAATCTGGAATTCTGATGCAGTTACCACCAGTGGAATAAAACCTGCTAGAATACTGAAACTGAAGCTCCAATTCTTTGGCCACCTGATTGCGAAGAACCGATTCACTGGAGAAGACACTGATGATGGGAAAGATTGAGGGCAAGAGGAGAAGAAGGTGACAGAGGATAAGATGGTTGGATGGCATCACTGACTCAATGGACATGAGTTTGAGCAAACTCTGGGAGATGGTGAAGGACAGGGAAGCCAGACGTGCTGCAGTTCCTGGGGTTGTAAAGAGTCAGACATGATCTAGGGACTGAACAACAGCAAAAGCAGGGGAAATTAATTCATCAGTCAGTCATATTTCAGACACATGGGAGAAGTATTTATGTACCCTTACAATAAGCTATCTCGGCAGTGGAGTGGGCTTTTCACCTGATCAAGAGACTAGGAGAAATTACCACCCACTCACCAAGCAGGAACATCTCCACACTCCTCTGCTCATAAGCAGGAATGCGGAGCCACTTTGGTCACCCTCTGTGTCTTTGCTACAATCGCGCTCATTGCACAGAGTGTCCCCTCATCTTTTCAGGCTGAACTCCCATCTGCACCTTCCGGGAGCAGACTTTCTGGAAGGACAGTGGTGGGCACGGCAGGTGGGAAGAGATGTATGTTTTACTGATGGGCAGTCTGTGAAATGTGGCCAGGATACGGAATCATTGTCATTTCATAATTTATAGGCATGTGTGTATTGTGTCTGGTGCTCAGTTGCTAAGTGGCATCCAATTCCTTGCAATCCTGTGGACTGTAGCCCACCAGGCTCCTCTGTCCATGGAATTTTCCAGGCAGAATACTGGAGTGGGTTGCTATTTTCTCCTCCAGGGGATCTTCCTGACCCAGGGATTGAACCCTCATCTCCTCAATTGGCAGGCAGATTCTGAGCTATTGCTGAGCTACTGGGGAAACCCAATTTATAGACACAACTACTTAAATGCCGAGTTTAATAGTTATAGTAGTTTTATGGTCTTGGCAGATGTACTCATCATCATCACTTAGGGTGAATCTAGACACCCACCTGAAGGTAAGCACTGCCTTCCTCCCTGACATCCTAGAGTCCTTCACACTAGGTGCTGGCCACCTGAGCACTGGGGCTCAATAGCTTAATAAAGAGGCCACAGAAATGAAGAGGGAGATGAAAGAACAAAAATAAATTTTAACGGTGGAGAAAAAAAGTATTCTAGCAGGTTTTAGGAGAAGGCAATGGCACCCCACTCCAGTACTCTTGCCTGGAAAATCCCGTGGACAGAGGAGCCTGGTAGGCTGCAGTCCATGGGGTCACTAGGAGTTGGACACGACTGAGCGGCTTCACTTTCACTTTTCACTTTCATGCACTGGAGAAGGAAATGGAAATCCACTCCAGTGTTCTTGCCTGGAGAATCCCAGGGACAGGGGAGCCTGGTGGGCTGCCATTTATGGGGTCGCACAGAGTCAGACATGACTGAAGTGATTTAGCAGCAGCAGCAGGTTTTATTCCCCTGGTGGTAACTGTATCAGCTGTCTACTTTGAGTCTGATTCCTCATTTCATGTATTGGGGTTCAGGCTAGTGGGAGTACAGAGTGGGGCATAGGATTTTTTTTTTTTTTTGCTTACCTGCTTCTCAATCAACTGAAAGCAATTTGAGATAGGAATTGTATTTGATTTTGGTTTCCACATTGCAGACAACACTGTAAATTTCCAGAATGAATGCTGGAAGCTAGGGATTACGAAAATGCACAAGAGTTTAAGAGAATCTAGGTAATTCTAGGTGATTCTCTAAGCCAGAGAGTCCTGCCAACATGATAACTTCAACTCAAGATTCTAATTTTAGGTGGAGGGTTGGTTCAGTGAGTAGGACTCTGCATTCACATTGCAGGAGGCCCAGGTTCGATCCCTGGTCAGGGAACTAGATCCCACAAGCCTAAACTAAGACCTGGTGCAGACAAAAAACAAACAAAAAGAAGAGCTCAGCAAACAGATGTGCGTTAAAAATGATCCCAGTTTTGGTAAGAAATAACAAAGTTCATTTTAACTGGTGAGAAAATCTCTGTAGGTGAAAAAGGCACATTTGAAGAAGACTATTCCTGAGTTCAACTGACTTAGTCACAGCCATTGTTCCTGGATTGACAACGCTGCCCTGAGCGCCTGTGTAAGGCAACCTCACAGCTGTCTGCAGCCACATGCCTTAAAATGGTTTATGTCAGCAAAGAACAATGGCAACAATTCTTACCATAATATAGTCAGACTTTGCATAAAATAAACCCTATCCTAGAGAAAAGAACAAGCTATGAAATGACCCCATTAAATCTTCTGCTGGGTTCACTTCACTGGCACAAATAATTGCACAAGAAACTATGCAAACAGGCTAACAGACACTGAGCCAACAGCTCTTTCCATTGAGATCCGTGAATCCCTAAGAAAACAAACAAACAAACAGAAGACAGATCGATGCCACACACGCCTCAGGAATGAAGAGTGCCCAGCTAACATACTAACCATCTAAACCTGACATTCTAAAAAAGATACTTAGTTGAATTAAAGCAAGAATGCGACGAGAGGTAAAAAGACGTTTCAAGAACCAGGTTACCTAAGTAAGGTCTCATGAGGCTAGAGGTGTAAGGTGGCTTGTCATCCAAGTAGGGTCCAGGGCCCCAAAGGAGGCCCCTTCAGGGAGGTTTACCAAGCTCATGGAGTCTTCTGTCTTTAGTTACAGATCAGTACTCAGTCCAAGATTCACAGTGACGCCTCCCCCTACCTCTTTGCCCTCATCTCTCTCCCTCTCTCTCTTTTGCCCACATCCCTCCTCTCTGGTACACTGGTCCACAAATTTCTAGGTTCCTCAGGATCCCCCAAATATTATTCCATCTCACAGTGAGACAGTTGGGCCATTTTTGTTAAATCCCTCATGCACTGGTCCCTAGAAGCTCCCTCCGTGAAGAGAGCTGGGTGATGTCCTGGCTCATCTCACCTGTTTTCCTTATCTCTGTGCCACCTGATGTCCAAGATCCACAACTTGTTTCATATATTTTGCCCAGTTTTCTAGTTGGAAGGTCAACTCTACCTTTATCAGTAAAAAGAAGTAACAGCAATTTATTTTTTAATTTTACAAATATGACATTTTATGATGGATAGGGGTAATAACCTGCCCATTCAACCACACATTAGATGAGATCTGCCTTAAATGATCTGGTGGCTTAGATGTGTAAAGAGTCCACCTGCAATGTGGGAGATGCAGGAGACTCTGGCTCAATCCCTGTGTTGGGAAGATCTCCTGGAGGAGGGCATGGCAAGCCACTCTAGTATTCTTGCCTGGAAATCCCATGGACAGAGGAGCCTGGCAGGCTATAGTGTCTAGGGCCACAAGAGTCAGACATGACTGAGCAGCTGAGCAGAGCACACGGAGCAGGGGTAGTTACTGCTCACTCAGCAATGTGGGAGGGAGACAGAGGGAGTTGGGGAAGGAGATGTGGAATGAAGGAGAAAATACACAAGAAGAATGAAAGAGACCATTATAGCTGAGAGAATAAACATCTAATTAGACTTTCTCTGTTACTTCTCATTGCTTTTCTGAACAGAAATGAATGGACAACAGATAAAGCATTTTTCTGAATTCTTGCTTCTGCAAGAAGGGGAGAACTTCACCACATACTGCAATTCCTCAAGCACATTTTACAACTTACAGTGGTATAAGCAGAGCCCTGGGGGCAGTCCTGCCCTCTTGATGATATTAGCTAAGGGTGGAGAAGTGAAGACGGAGCAGAGACTGACAGGTCGGCTTGGAGAGTCCAAACAGCACAGCTCCCTGCACCTCACGGCTGCCCAGCTCTCAGATGCAGGAACCTACTTCTGCGCTGGGCACAGTGCTCTGGAAGCACCTGTTGTCTGTCCCCAAACCTCACTGTGGGCTCCAGCGGTCGCTCCTGCTCATCTCTCCTCAGAGCAGGGGCCAGAGAAAGCTGAAGTCATGATGTCTATGAAGAAATTTAAGTTTTAATTAAAAAAAATCCCCAGACTCTGTGTCACTGAAGAATTCTGTCAAACATTGACTTATACACAATTTCTTGCAGAAAATATAAAGAAAATAGTTCTTCACTCATTTTATGAGGCTAATATTACCCTGATACCCAAATCAGACAAAGACCATAAAGAACCAAAAACTACAGGGAAATATATTTTATCTTGAAGATAGACACAAATTTCTGAAAATATTTTAGCAAGTAAAATTCATGGATATATAAAATGAATAAAGTACTGAGCATTTATTCTTTCAAGGGTGCTGCTGCTGCTGCTGGTGCTAAGTGGCTTCAGTCATGTCCGACTCTGTGCCACCCCATAGACAGCAGCCCACTAGGCTCCTCTGTCCCTGAGATTCTCTAGGCAAGAATACTGGAGTAGGTTGCCATTTCCTTCTCCAATGCATGAAAGTGAAAAGTGAAAGTGCAAGGGTGCAAGACATTTTAATATTGAAAATCAATGGATGGAATTCACCATGTTAACAGGGTAGAAAAGAAAAATCATATCATCATATTAATCTAGTCATAAAAAAAGGATTTGCAAAAATTCAGTAGTCAGTTATGGTGAAAACTCTGAGCAACACAAGAAGAGTGGGGGATCTCCTCAATAGCTAATGGTATTCTTACTAGTAAAAGACTATGATTTTCTCTAATAAAGAGAACAAAACCAGTGTCCATTCTCGTCTCTCCTTCCGTACAGGGCTAGATGTTGGAGCCAGTGCAATAAAGAAAGTAGATGTAACAACCTAATAGAGTGGAAAGAAAAAGTAAAACTGACACCATTTGCTGGTAACATGATTATCTATGTAGAAAATCCAAGGAATAGACCCCTAAAATTATATTCAGTTCAGTTCAGTTGCTCAGTCGTGTCCGACTCTTTGCGACCCCATGAATCGCAGCACACCAGGCCTCCCTGTCCATCACCAACTCCCGGAGTTCACTCAGACTCACGTCCATCGAGTCAGTGATGCCATCCAGCCATCTCATCCTCTGTCATCCCCTTCTCCTCCTGCCCCCAATCCCTCCCAGCATCAGAGTCTTTTCCAATGACTCAACTCTTCGAATGAGGTGGCCAAACTATTGGAGTTTCAGCTTTAGCATCATTCCTCCCAAAGAAATCCCAGGGCTGATCCCCTTCAGAAAGGACTGGCTGGATCTCCTTGCAGTCCAAGGGACTCTCAAGAGTCTTCTCCAACACCACAGTTCAAAAGCATCAATTCTTCGGCGCTCAGCCTTCTTCACAGTCCAACTTTCACATCCATACACGACCACAGGCAAAACCATAGCCTTGACTAGACAGACCTTTGTTGGCAAAGTAATGTCTCTGCTTTTGAATATGCTATCTAAGTTAGGAAAATCCAAATTAAAATTAACAAAGAGAAACCACTTCACATCTATCATAAGGGCTAAAATGAAAATTACTGACAATACTGAGTTCTAGCAAGGAAGCAGAGAAATTGAATCACTCATGCATTGCTGGTGGGTGAATGGCCCAGTCATTCTAGAAAACAATCCAAGAGTTTCACATAAACTTAAATATTCACTTACTGAACAACCCAGCAATCACACTCCTGGGTATTTATGCTTGAGAAAGGAAAACTTTATGTTCACACAAAAATATGTACATTAGTACTAGAAATTAACCAGTGAGCTTCACTGAATAAACAGGTAAATATCCTGTAGTACATTTACACAATGAAATACTATTTGTACATCTTTATCAACTTCAATAGGGTTATTTTGCAATGTCATTTTAAGTTGAAACAATAGGAAGTCAAAAGTTCACTTAATATGGGAAGGAAATCTAAAAAAGAATGGAGATAAATGTATACATGTATAACAGATTTTCTTTGCTGCACTGCAGAAACTATACTTCTTTAAAAATAAATTAAAACTTTAAAAATGATAACCCATCTAATAATATATTTAACCTAGCTTTCCTTGAAAGTGAAAGTCGCTCAGGCATGTCCAACTCTTTGCGACCCTGTGGACTGTCTATGGAATTCTCCAGGACAGACTAATGGACTGGGTAGCTTTTCCCTTCTCCAGGGCATCTTCCCAATCCAGGGATCGAACACAGGTCTCCTGCATTGCAGGTGGATTCTTAACCAGCTGAGCCACAAGGGAAACCCAAGAATACTGGAGTGGGTAACCTATCCCTTCTCCAGAGGAACTTTCTAACCCAAGAATCAAACCAGGGTTTCCTGCTTTGCAGCAAATTCTTTACCAACTCAGCTATCAGGGAAGTGGTAGCTTCCCTTAAATGTGGCCAATACTTACATTAGCTTACAATTGGGAAAAATTGTCTCACTTGAAAATCTTATGAATGTGTTGAGTACTGTACTGAAAGTGAAAATCAGAATGGTTACATGGGTATGAAATGGCTGTAAATGTGTTGGTTGTTTACACTCATGATTTTGAGGCTGGCCAGGAGCTCAGCTCACTGCTGCTGCCCAGAATCACCAGGAAACATAATACTGCATGTTGCTAGCCCAGGAAAAGATAAAACTTCAATATTCCAAGTATGGTTTCTACTGAATTCATACCACTTTCTCACTACTGTAAAGTCAAAAATCCTAAATTGAATTATCCTAAATTAAGTTGGGGACAGTCTGTAGTGATTAAAAGGTAAAGATTATTGATATATGCAATGGAGAAGATTGCATATATGGAGAAGGCGATGGCACCCCACTCCAGTACTCTTGCCTGGAAAATCCCATGGATGGAGGAGCCTGGTGGGCTGCAGTTCACGGGGTCGCAAAATGTCAGACTCGACTGAGCGACTTCACTTTCAATTTTCACTTTCATGCACTGGAGAAGGAAATGGCAACCCACTCCAGTGTTCTTGCCTGGAGAATCCCAGGGAAGGGGAGCCTGGTGGGCTGCCATCTATGGGGTCGCACAGAGTCGGACAGGACTGAAGTGACCTAGCAGCAGCAGCAGATGGATCTCAGATGTTACACTGAGTAAAAAACAATCAATCTCAGAGGCTACATGGTGTATGATTACACTTACTGGATTATTATGATTGTATACATAGTGTGATTTACTTATTCAACAGTCTCAACAGGATAAAATACAGAGATGAAAGGAGATCAGTAGTGACCTGGATTGTAAAGAATTGCAGGCCTCAAGAGGGTGTGCCAAGAGGGTTTCTTTAGAGAGATGGAACAATTCTATGTCATGATTTTAATGGTGGTAACAAGAGCCTATACATGTGATAAAGTTTCGCAGAGCTATGCATCAAAACCAGAGTGCATATAAAATTGAGGTATCAGATCGCAATCTGTATTTTAATAAAATGTTGGCAATATAAATTTCCTGGTATGTATATGTAATTATTATATTAGCATATATATTTTAGAATATCAAGCTGCTCCCCAGGCTGTTGTGGGCCTTTGTAGTCTCTTCTGCCTAGTTACACATAATTGGAAACCAAGGCATCAGCTGTTTTCAAGGGTTGCAGAGGTGGGGATGGTTGGCAAAGCAAGTTCTTTAGGGTGGTGGAATGGTTCTGTACCTTAATTTTAGTGGTGGTAATAAGAATTTAAAATGTGATCAATTTCACAACTATGCATAAAAAGGTGGATATAAAACGTGATAAATGTAATATACTGACAGATATATGTATTATCTTGCTGTTCCCCAGACTGCTCTGGGCATTTGTGGTCTTCCCTGCTTCCTTGTAAATAATTAGAAACCAGGACATCAGCTGCCTGTCACTCAGAGTTCATAAGGGACAGAAGAATAGATGGTTCAACTTCATATAAACTCTCCTCCCTGCATCACTCATTAATGAGTTCTTTTGAACTTAAATTCTAAGAACTGGCACTGTCTTGAAGACTGTGTCTATACTTCCTTTTCTACTTGTTTGTTTGCTTTTGGTTCTTTTAAATGAATTTATCTATTAAAATGATGAAACCAAGTGGAAGATTGAGAGATACATACTTCATGATCATGTACAGTATACAAAACTTCACTCATTAAGTTCTGTGGTATTGACATATACTAAGTGTTTGAACAGGATTGGAAAAGGTCAGTATTCATTCCAGTCCCAAGAAGGGTAATAACAAGGACTGTTTAAATTATTATGCAATTGTGCTCATTTCACATACCAGTAAGATTATGCTTAAAATCCTTCAGTTAGCCTTCAGCAGTACATGAACCAAGAAATTCCAGATATACAAACTGGGTTTCAAAGAGGCAGAGAAACCAGAGATCAAATTACCAACGTTCATGGGATCATGGAGAAAGCAAAGGAATTCCAGAAAAACATCTGTTTCATTTACTACACTACAAATTTTGTGTGTATAACAACAAATTGGAAAATTCTTAAGGAGATGAAAATACCAGCCCACCTTACTTGTTTCCTGAGAAACCTGAATGCAGGTCAAGAAGCAACAGTTAGAACTGGACATGGAGCAACCGACTGGTTCCAAATTGGGAAAGGAGTACGTCAAGGCTGTATTGTCAGTCCTCTTATTTAACTTATATGCAGAGTATAACATGCAAAATGCTGGGCTGGATGAATAACAAGCTGGAATCAAGATTGCTGGGAGAAATATCAAAAACCTTGGATATGCAGATGATACCACTCTAATGGGAGAAAGTGAAGAGGAACTAAAGGGCCTCTTGATGAGTGTGAAAGAGGAGAGTGAAAAAACTGGCTTAAAACTCAACATTCAGAAATCTAAGATCATGGCATCTGATCCCATCACTTCATGGTAAATAGAAAGGGAAAAATAGAAGTAATGACAGATTTTACTTTCTTGGGCTCCAAAATCCCTATGAATGGTGACTGAAGCCATGAAATTAAAAGATGCTTGCTCCTTGGAAGAAAAGATATGACAAACCAGAAGGTGGGCTAAGTCGCTTCAGTCGTGTCTGGCTCTGCATCCCTATGAACCGTAGCCCTCCAGTCTCCTCTGTTCATGAGATTTTCCAGGCAAGAATATTGGAGTGGGTTGCCATGCTCTCCTCCAGGGGATCTTCCTGGCCCAGGGATCAAACCCACATCTCTTATGTCTCCTGAGTTTGCAGGCATTTTCTTAAACACTTGTGCCCCCGAGAAGCTTAAGATGGCATATTAAAAAGCAGACACATCACTTTGCTGACAAAGGTCTGTATAATGAAAGCTATGGTTTTTCCAATTGTCATGTGTGGTGTGAGAATTGGAACATAAATAAGGTTGAATGCTGAAGAATTGGTGCCTTTGAACTGTGGTGCTGGATAAAGCTCTTGAGAGTCCCTTGGACTGCAAGGAGGACAAACCAGTCAGTCCTCATAGAATCAACCTTGAATATTCACTGGAAGGACTGATGCTGAAGCTGAAGCTCCAATACTTTGGCCACCTGATGTGAAGAGCCGACTCATTGTAAAAACTCTGATGCTGGGAAAGATTGAGGGCAGGAGGAGAAAGGTACAGCAGAGGATGAGGTAGTTAGATAGCATCACTGACACAATGCACATGAATTAGAGCAACTTTGGGAGATATTGAGGTACAGTGTAGCCTGGGGTGCTGCAGTCCATGGGGTCACAAAGTTTGGACATGACTTAGTGACTGAACAACAACAAAAAAAGTGTTTAAAACCTATAGATACCAAGTTTTGTAGGAGAACATTACAGCATTATGTCACAGAAAGATCTGGCATACTTATCTTGAATTTATTTTACAAAGAGAAAAATAATGAGCCACTAACAAGTGAGACTGAACACTGGGACCAATGACATAGAAAATGTGACATCAGGACAATTCCAGGACACATGGTCTAATAAATGCAATTCTATATGTGGAAGGGACAGGACTGAATATCCTGATCTTCCTCAAAGTCTAATAAATAAGACTCAATTTCAAATTTCAAAAGAATATTTTATTCCTGTATAATTTCATTCAAAATTTAAAACTGGATAGATGCTGAAAGTCAGATGAACTGATTTTTTTTTTTGTCATTTCATGGTGAAGTAATTTTATTTATTGAAAAACCTAAATAGAGTCACAAAACTCAATACAAAGACAGAGATATATTAATGATTTTGAATAAAATTTCCATTCACCAAGAAGCCTAAGATCTGCAAGTTTTTTAGAAGAGTCATTACATTCTGGATGGAGAAAAGTAATAGGCTAAATGAACTACCTGTTAGTAGATTACAGAAAGTTTCATAGGCTATAGTAAATTATATCTTAAACAGGATGGCAAAACTATTTTGCTGAATAATTATCAATGGACGTCAACTTGTTTAATATTCAGTTCTCCTCTGCTCAAATTTTAATACTGATTGCTTTTTTCATGCCTTCTTTCAGGATCTGCCTAATTTAGTGACCAGGGAAAGACAAGCAGACAAAGTAAAGTTTGTGGTGAGCCAGACTTTTTCCCATGTGTGCACAGACCACGTGGTCTATGAACATGACAGCCCCCACTTCCTGTTGCGGGGAGTCACACAGGTACCGGGTAGTATGTATATGAGCTGCCAGGCACTCAAAGACACTGAACTCTCAGCTTGAGGCAGAACTAAGCACATTTGTGCAGGGAAATCCATGCCTCATGCCGCTCTCCAGTCTGCTCTGGGTGTTCATGGCCATTGCCTTCTCTGGTAGGGATGCTTCCAAACGTGGGTGCGAGTGTTCAGGGTGAAAGGCCTGCACACAGGTGTGTGGAGCTTCACAGGGACTTGGGGAGGAAAGGAGGACTGGAGAAAAGCAGGCATCTTAGGATTTCAATTTTTTGTCTTTGGATCCTAAATAACTCCTACACTATTTTATTCACTGCTTCATCTTTTTTTTCTGATTTTTTTCCCCACAGGATCTGGTGTGGCCCAGAAAGTTACTCAAGACCAGTCGGATGTATCCAGCCAAGTGGGGCAGTCAGTCACCCTGAACTGTCGGTATGAAACAAGTTGGAGTGCTTACTACCTTTACTGGTACAAGCAACTTCCCAGTGGACAGATGACTTACGTTATTCACCAGGGTTCAGAAGTGACAAATGCAAGGAAAGACCGCTACTCTGTAAACTTTAAGAAAGCAGATAAATTCATCAGCCTCACCATTTCAGCCTTACAACTGGAAGACTCTGCAAAGTACTTCTGTGCTCTCCGTGACTCACAGTGCTTGAAGTAATAGGAAAAGCTGTACAAAAACCCAGGAGCTTAGTAAGAGAGAGCCCCCTGCTGCAGGAGCCCAGCTGAAATGCACACCCGCAGACCCCAGACAAGAAATGATAGTCCTGTGGTTATTTAAGTTGTGGTCTGGATCAGAAGATTTAGTTCTAGTTAAAGGCACCTTATACGTTATTTGGAAACAGGTGTCCAGAGTAATTTTCTACTAATATATTCTCCACTTGAATTTTTGACTTTAAATCAACTGTACAGAACATGTGT
The DNA here is from genome assembly GCF_019923935.1 of Bubalus bubalis. NCBI lineage: Eukaryota > Metazoa > Chordata > Mammalia > Artiodactyla > Bovidae > Bubalus > Bubalus bubalis. The sequence continues at coordinate 78,519,434 of NC_059167.1, forward strand.
AAAGTTGTCTAAATTTGAAAATGTGCCCCATAATATTTTAAACTGGCAGTTTTACTTCATCACAAAACTGGGTCTAATTGTGTGGAATCACCATCAAAACTACTTCCTTAATCATTTCCTCTTAGACTTTGTGTCAAGGCACAATCAGAAAAGCAGAACCATGGGTGATGTAGAATAAGAGATTAGTTCTAGGGATTAGAACTCAGGCAATGGCTAGAGCTGGTGGACGAGTCTGTACAAAGTTGTTATCTTTATATCTGGTGTTGAGCCTGAATTCACTTTAAGTCAGCTTAGAGTAACACTGATGCTTTTAAACTGTGGTGTTGGATAAGACTCTTGAGAGTCCCTTGGACTGCAAGGAGATTCAACCAGTCCATCCTAAAGGAAATCAGTCCTGAATATTCATTGGAAGGACTGATGCTGAAGCTGAAATTCCAATACTTTGGCCACATGGTGCGAAGAATTGACTCATTGGAAAAGACCCTGAAACTGGGAAAGATTGAAGGTGGAAGGAGAAGGGGACAAAAGAGGATGAGATGGTTGGATGGCATCACTGACTCAATGGACGTGAGTTTGAGTAAACTCCGGGAGTTGGTGATGGACACGGATACCTGGTGTACTGCAGTCCATGGGGTCGCAAAGAGTCGCACACAACTGAGCAACTGAACTGAACAAAACTGAACTGAGGGTAACATTTGTAAAGGAAAGTCTGATGGGGACAAAAGCATGGACAAACTGTGACAAACAAAGTCACACTTGAACTATGAGGACAACTGGAACCCACAGACTTGTCTGTCCCTCACCTTGAGTCTCCTTCAGTCTCACAATACTGGGTGACCTTGAAGAGAAGTGGGTGTCATTTGCTATCATGCTACATGCATACTTGGCCCAAGACAAAGAAGATGAGGAGGACATCTAACCGGAAGTGGAGGAGTTATGAGTCAACAGTAAGATGAGCTAGTTCAGCAGCAGAAATTTGTAGAAAAAGCATTTGCCAAAATCCAATAGTCAACCATGGTGAAAAGTGTAAGAAACACAGGAATAATGGAGAAGTTCCTCAACAGCTCTTAGCATGTTTACTGGTAAAAGACTATACTTTTCCCTAAGGAAGGGAACAAAGGGAGAATATCCACTTTAATCACTCTCCTTCAGCAAGTGCTGGACATTGTAGCCAGTGCAGTAAAGCAAATAAATATATAAACAATCTTTTAAGTCAGAAAGGCAGTCACATTACCACTATTTTCTATCTATGTAGAAAATCCCAAAGAATATGCCCTCCAAAATTCCTACAACTATTAAGTGGGTTCAGAAGGTCTCAGGATATATAAGGTAAAAACATAAAATAAAATGCATTTTATATACTATCAGTAAACATGTGGATACCTAAATTAAAAATATAATACTATTTATAATGGCTCAAGAAAGACCCTAAATCCTTAGGCATAAATCTAAGAAAACATGTACAGAACTTATACACAGAAAGCTACAAAACACTGCTACTTCCAAAAAATAAAAATAGCCAATTATTCTAGCTATTATCCTAGAAGGACCAACTTTCCCCCAGTGGAGCTGCATAGGCACTTTTAGAGAAAAAAAAATTGATGGCACATGTATTATGACCTATTTTTGGACTTGATTCTGTTTATTGACTTCTTTATTTTATCCTCATATCAACAGACCATTCTATCTTAATTACTGGGGTTCATACACATTTTGAAATCTGGAAATGCAAGTCATGTTTTCTTTGTCTTATTCAAGGCTTATTCTAGGTCTTTGCACTTCCACATAAGGTATAGAATAGCTTCTACCAGAAGAGATTGAGGTAATTTCATTGGGATTGTGTTGAATTTATGAATTCATTTAGGACAATTGACATCTTAACATATGGAGTCTTTAGATCCATAACCTCTTTATTTATGTCCTCCCTAATTTCTTTCATTAATTTAGGTCCTCTCTAATTTCTTTTGTTAATGTTAAGATTTTTGTAGAGGACTTGCATTGTTGCTGTTGTTTAGTCTCTGTCATGTCCAACTCTTCACGACCCCATGGACTGTAGCCCGCCAGGCTCCTCTGTCCATGGGATTTCCCAGGCAAGAACCCCAGAGTTGATTGCCCCTCCCTTCTCTAGGGGATCTTCCCAATGCAGGGGTATTTTCTACATGTACAAATGTATGATGTGTAAATAAAAATCGTCCACCTGGTTGGCAGGCAGACTCTCTACCACTGAGCCACCTGGGAAGCAGGGCTACTTATAACAATTTTATCTATTATTTCGTATAACTTTTTTACCTTAATTGACCTAAATGCCCAGCATCAAATCCAGAGCTAGGATTAACTGGGTTAAGAAGAATGTGGATACAGGGAATTAATTATGCCCTGAAATAGCAGAACAGAGCTAGGATACCTGTCAATATGAGAACAGATTTAGTTCAACAGCCAAACAGACGGTACCAACCTCTTGTTTGGGGTTTTGAAAACACTGTTTCATTGAGCAGCCTCAGGAAATGGTCTTTCCTGACATTAGTGTCTGTAGGTGGCGAGGACTGGTCACCACTGAGTACCAGGCCATGATTTATGTTAGTTACCCCAGTCCTCAGAAGTGAGGACATTTCTCATCTCCTATGTGATTTTTATCCCTCAAATCAAAACTATTCTAGAGTTATTGGAGAGGAATCAAGAAGAGGTCTTGAATACCTTATATTAAATTAGTTCCCAAGCATTTGATAAATGACATTTTAATTGTATTTTCTAATGCTTTTGCTAGAATCTAGAAATAAAATTGATTTTTGTGTTTGGTGACTGTATCAATGCACTAATAGGTTCTAGCTCTTAAACAGCTTGTTTAGAGGTACTTTGTATTTTCTACATGTATAAACTTATGATCTGTAAATTAAAATAGTTCTGATTCTCCTTTTTAAACTTAATATATCTTATTTCCTTCCCTGGTTTGATCCGAGGCCCTCCATTAGGACAGTGAATAGAAGTAGTGAATAGAAGTACCTGTCTTGTTTGTGATCCTGTAGGGAGTAATATTGACTTTGATATTTTCATTGATACCCTTTATTAGATTTGGGAATTTCTCTTTTATTTTTGGATTGTTGGGAATATTCATCATGCAGAGATGTTAGCCTTTCATCAAATTCTCTTGATTTTTTGAAAGTAAATAAAGTACACTATTTTGGTTTTCATCAAGCAAAGAAAGATCACTTCACCTCATATGGTCAAGATATAATCTTCTAAAATTAAAAATTCTGAAAAGAGCCAATAGGTTAAAAAACTTATTTTTAAATTCTCCATATTTTGATTTCCATTTTTTTGGTTTTTGTTATTATTTAAAATGCCACTTTGAAATGTTTCATACAGTCTTCTAAAAAAATAAAGTCAAAGAAACCAAGAAACAAAAACATTTGTTTTTTTCCCTACCTTTTGCTAATATAGTAAAATAATATATTCCTACATAGCTTAAATGAATTCATTTTTAGTTGTTCCTGTATTTTCAGTAGTAGCGGGTGTTGACTTGTGTGTGTGTAATCTGCCACATAACAGACTACCAAAGAATATTTATGAATACTTGTTAAATATTCATATAGGAATAATATTTATTCCCATATCATCAGTTTAATTTTCCTCCATCCTAGACTTGTGATGTTTGCTATCTGTTCTTGAATTTTGTCCACGAATATAACCCTCTATCCTGTTGGAGTCTTTTGTTTAACTTGACTTCTATAGTATTGAAATATTGCTTTTGGAATAATTTCAAGAGTTGTTCAGCATAACTTCTTTCACTAAGTTCATGAATAACAACTCATGTACTCATTCAGAAAACAGATAACTCTTGAGTGCTTTATGTGTACCAACCTCTCTTTATAACCATTGAATAAACTTTAAATATGGGAAGATAAAAGACAAAAGGAAAACTACAAAGAAGCCAACAACTGAGGATGTGTGACAAAGAAAGGAGCCAGAAATAATGAAAACAATTTGTGGAGTGGTTTAGAACTAAGAAAACACAGATGAATACAGAGGTCATACAACTAAGATGTGTGTATCTCAGTCGTGTCCAACTCTTGGATACCATGGACTGTAGCCCACCAGACTCTTCTGTGCATGGATTTACCCAGGCAGGATACTGGAGTGGGTTCAGGTCAGTACAGTTCAGTCGCTCAGTCATGTCTGGCTCTTTGCAACCCCATGAACCTCAGCATGCCAGGTCTCCCTGTCCATCACCAGCCACCAGAGTCCACCCAAACACACGTCCATGGAGTCAGTGATGCCATCCAACCATCTCATCCTCTGTTGTCCCCTTCTCCTCCTGCCCCCAATCCCTCCCAGCATCAGGGGCATTTCAAATTAGTCAGCTCTTCACATCAGGTGGCCAAAGTATTGGAGTTTCAGCTTCAACATCAGTTATTTCAATGAACACCCAGGACTGATCTCCTTTAGAATGGACTGGTTGGATCTCCTTGCAGTCCAAGGAACTCTCAAGAGTCTTCTCCAACACCACAGTCCAAAAGCATCAATTCTTCAGCACTCAGCTTTCTTTATAGTCCAACTCTCACATCCATACATGATCACTGGAAAAACCATAACCTCGACTAGATGGAACTTTGTTGGCAAGCTAATATTTCTGCTTTTTAATATGCTGTCTAGGCTGGTCATAACTTTTCTTTCAAGTAGTAAGCGTCTTTTAATTTCATGGCTGCAATCACCATCTGCAGTGATTTTGGAGCCCAGAAAAATAAAGTCGGACACTGTTTCCACTGTTTCCCCATTTATTTGCCATGAAGTGATGGGACCAGATGCCATGATCTTAGTTTTCTGAACGTTGAACTTTAAGCCAACTTTTTCACTCTCCTTTTTCACTTTCATCAAGAGGCTCTTTAGTTCTTCTTTACTTTCTTCCATAAGAGTGGTGTCATCTGCATATGTGAGGTTGTTGATATTTCTCCCGGAAATCTTGATTCCAGCTTGTGCTTCTTCCAGCCCAGTGTTTCTCATGATGTACTCTGCATATAAGTTAAATAAGCAGGGTGACAATATGCAGCCTTGATGTACTCCTTTTCCTATTTGGAACCAGTCTGTTGTTCCATGTTCAGTTCTAACTGTTGCTTCCTGAGCTGCATACAGGTTTCTTAAGAGGCAGGTCAGGTGTTCTGGTATTCCCATCTCTTTCAGAATTTTCCACGGTTTATTGTGATTCACACAGTCAAAGTCTCTGGCATAGTCAATAAAGCAGAAATAGATGTTTTTCTGGAACTCTCTTGCTATTTTGATGACCTAAATCAAATCCCTTATGACTATACAGTGGAAGTGAGAAATAGATTTAAGGGACTAGATCTGTTAGACAGAGTGCCTGATGAACTATGGATGGAGGTTTGTTACATTGTACAGGAAACAGGGATCAAGACCATCCCCAAGAAAAAGAAATGCAAAAAAGCAACATGGCTGTCTAAGGAGGCCTTACAAATAGCTGTGAAAAGAAGAGAGGCGAAAGGCACAGGAGAAAAGGAAAGACATACCCAAATGAATGCAGAGTTCCAAAGAATAGCAAGGAGAGATAAGAAAGCCTTCCTCAGTAATCAGTGCAAAGAAATAGAGGAAAACAACAGAATGGGAAAGACTAGAGATCTCTTCCGGAGAAGGCAATGGCACCCCACTCCAGTACTCTTGCCTGGAAAATCCCATGGACGGAGGATCCTGGTGGGCTACAGTCCATGAGGTCTCTGAGAGTCGGCCATGACTGAGCGACTTCACTTTCACTTTTCACTTTCATGCATTGGAGAAGGAAATGGCAACCCACTCCAGTGTTCTTGCCTGGAGAATCCCAGGGACAGGGGAGCCTGGTGGGCTGCCGTCTATGGGGTCGCACAGAGTCGGACACGACTGAAGTGACTTAGCAGCAGTAGCAGCAGCAGAGATCTCTTCAAGAAAATTAGAGATACCAAGGGAACATTTCATGCAAAGATGGGCACAATAAAGGACAGAAATGGTATGGACCTAACAGAAGCAGAAGATATTAAGAAGAGGAGGCAAGAATACACAGAAGAACTGTATAAAAAAAGGTCTTAACGGCCAGGATAATCATGAAGGTGTGATCACTTACGCTCACCTGGAGCCAGACATCCTGGAATGTGAAGTCAAGTAGGCATTAGAAAGCATTACTACAAACAAAGCTAGTGGAGGTGATGGAATTCCTGTTGAGCTATTTCAAATCCTGAAAGATGATGCTGTGAAAGTGCTGCACTCAATATGCCAGCAAATTTGGAAAACTCAGCAGTGGCCACAGGACTGGAAAAGGTCAGTTTTCATTCCAATTGCAAAGAAAAGCAATGCAAAGAATGCTCAAACTACCACACAATTGCACTCATCTCACATGCTAGTAAAGTAATGCTCAAAATTCTCCAAGCCAGGCTTCAGCAATATGTGAACCGCGAACTTCCAGATGTTCAAGCTGGTTTTATTTTTATTTTTTATTATTTTATTTTATTTTTAAACTTTACAATATTGTATTGGTTTTGCCAAATATCGAAATGAATCCACCACAGGTATACATGTGTTCCCCATCCTGAACCCTCCTCCCTCCTCCCTCTCCATACCATCCCTCTGGGTCGTTCCAGTGCACCAGCCCCAAGCTGGTTTTAGAAAAGGCAGAGGAACCAGAGATCAAATTGCCAACATCCGCTGGATCGTCGAAAAAACTGGAGTGGGTAGCCATTTCCTTTTCAGGAAGATAGCCTGATCCAGAGATCAAACCCCCATTGCCACACTGCAGATAGATTCTTTACTGACTGAGACACCAGGGATATTTACCTTTCTTTTTTTTTTTTTTTTCCCTAGGATATTTTAATGATTTATTATTATTTTTAATTTTTTTTACATTACAATATTGTATTGGTTTTGCCATATATCAACATGAATCTGCCACAGGTATACACGTGTTCCCCATCCTGAACCCTCCTCCCTCCTCCCTCTTCTTACCATCCCTCTGGGTTGTCCCAGTGTACCAGCCCCAAGCATCCAGTATCGTGCATCAAACCTGGACTGGTGACTTGTTTCGTATATGATATTATACATGTTTCAATGCCATTCACCAAAATTATCCCACACTCTCCCTCTCCCACAGAGTCCAAAAGACTGTTCTATACATCAGTGTCTCTTTTGCTGTCTCATATACAGGGAGGGTTATTGTTACCATCTTTCTAAATTCCATATATATGCATTAGTATACTGTATTGGTGTTTTTCTTTCTGGCTTACTTCATTCTGTATAATAGGCTCCAATTTCATCCACCTCATTAGAACTGATTCAAATGTATTCTTTTTAATGGCTGAGTAATATTCCATTGTGTATATGTGCCTCAGCTTTCTTATCCATTCATCTGCTGATGGACATCTAGGTTGCTTCCATGTCCTGGCTATTATAAACAGTGCTGCGATGAACACTGGGGTACATGTGTCTCTTTCCCTTCTGGTTTTCTCAGTGTGTATGCCCAGCAGTGGGATTTCTGGGTCGTATGGCAGTTCTATTTCCAGGTTTTTAAGGAATCTCCACACTGTTCTCCATAGTGGCTGTACTAGTTTGCATTCCCACCAACAGTGTAAGAGGGTTCCCTTTTCTCCACACCCTCTCCAGCATTTATTGCTTGTAGACTTTTGGATCACAGCCATTCTGACTGGCGTGAAATGATACCTCATTGTGGTTTTGATTTGCATTTCTCTGATAATGAGTGACGTTGAGCATCTTTTCATGTGTTTGTTAGCCATCTGTATGTCTTCTTTGGAGAAATGTCTATTTAGTTCTTTGTCCCATTTTTTGATTGGGTCGTTTATTTTTCTGGAATTGAGGTGTAGGTATTGCTTGGGATAGTCACCTTTCAATCTGAGAAACATTTCAAAAGGTTGACATCCTGTGGGAGTTTAGCTCTGCAGTTCATTTATTCAGTCAGTAGAGGGGGCTGCGTCATTTGGAAACGGCGGTCTTTTCTGGCTATCAAGGAAAGAAGTTAATGTTTTCCATTGATGTTCCACAGAAAAGTGAAAAAAAAAAAAAAAGATTTTCATCATCTTTAGACAACTTGATTTGATAATCCTTTGTTGAGTGCATGTGGTCAAGGATTCAGGGAATCATAGCCTTATAGCCTAAATCTTTTCCATGTACCTCCCTAAACATTGCTTTCCCATTTCCCACCCCAGTTAACTCTTCCCTTCCCTATTCCTTATGCTCTTTTCTCTTCATTCCTCTTTTTCTGCCAGGATCATCCACCTCCGCCCTTCTCCACCCCAGATAGTTTGCTTTCCCTTCTGTCTTTTCTGTCTCAGCATCTTGGTGCAGAGCACCTACAAACATGGGCATAGAGGACATAAGGATTAAGGACCATTGTTCAAGGAGGATGAGGAGAATACCATCTGTGTCATCAGTTACTATATCAAGAACAGATGTATTGAGAAATGTGTGCCTAGATGGAGACAGATGCATGATTCCAAGGACCTTTTCAGGATGCTGAGCTCCAATGTCTGAGCTGAAGACGTTTAGTTTTCTGTCTCAATGTTATTCATATTTGCTGTCCCTCAGAGCAATCACAGCCTACTTTGAAATCTCACATACATTTGCTAGAACATGGATGGGAATTTTTCTCTCTTTACAATGCACAGCTCAGTACAGTTTTCTGGGATTAAACAATGTTTTCCACAAGCTTCATGGAACATTAGAAAATGTCTTTGAAGAAGAAAAGAAAGAGCAATGGTTCTGGATAGGCACACCATCATGATCAGTATTCCTTTTCCAGAGCCAGACTTTAAACTTCACAGAGGATGGCAGCACACACCCTGTGAGTTGGGGATGTCTCTCCTTCTTTGGGGGACATGACTTAAATAGGGCAGGAAGACCTAGACAAGGAACTGCTTGATCATTGGCTGACAGATCCTGGCAACAACACACTACAACAGATACCTGCACTGGTTGTAAGTCTCTAACAGCAGCAGTTGTGTCTGTTCTCTGGAAACAAGCATAGGAGCAGGCACAAGTGTGAGCTCTGAGCCCACAGTCCTGGTTTGTCCTTGAAATATGAGGCTGGTGATTGGAGTAACTGTTTTTCTGACCTTGGGTAAGTGTTCTGTGTCTACAAGGGATGACTTTGAGGCCAAGGAACCATAAAGGGTCATTTGCTCTCTACTCCTCTCCCTGTGTTTTATTCAGCATTATAGCAATGGAATTGAGAACAGATCTATGCATTTGCTAGGGAGTACAAACTTCTACATGACAGGTTAATTCATAGCCATGATGCAGAAGAGACCTTAGCAGTAAGCAGGTTGGAAGAACTCTCTGTGGTTATTGAGCCAAGGAACCCGGGATAAAGCCTATAGAGTTCTCAGATTCTTGCTGTGTGTCTTTGGTCCCTATAAAATAAGCACCAATAATATTTCTCAGGACATAGATGAAAACACTGGAGTAGGGGGTAGGTTCAGACAGTTTGGGGAGTGTTGTGCCCTTGATCCACAGAATTAAACTGATTTGTTGTCAGGGGATAATTTTATTTTCTTGACCCTTTAGGGACTGTGATTAATGCTAAGACGACCCAGCCCAGCTCCATGGATTGTGCTGAAGGAGAGGATGTAACCCTGCCTTGTAACCACTCTACAATTGGTGGAGAAGACTATATACATTGGTATCAGCAAAATCCCAGTCAGAGTCCACAATATGTCATTCATGGCTTACGAGGCACAGTGAACAGCAGCACGGCCTCTCTGACCATAGCTTCAGACAGAAAGTCCAGCACCTTGGTCCTGCCCCAGGTCACCCTGAGGGACACCGCTGTGTACTACTGCGTCCTGAGAGAGGCACACTGGGACAGACGGGGCTGCGCCTGTGCAGTATCTCTGGTGGGAAGAAGGGGGGACACAGTGGGGAAAGCAGTCACGAGAGCAAATCTAGAGCCATCTAGAAGGACAGTCAGAGAGCAGTAAGAGATGAGGAAAATGAAGGGAAGGGAAATGGAAGAAGATGGATAAAGAAAAGAAGAGAAAGAGGACAAGGAATAAGCACCCAGTTTACTGATGAATCTGAGAAGAATTTTGAGGCATGTCAGAATCATAATTTTAACATAGCAATAAAGAGGTGTTAATAATTTTTATGACTCTTTCTCATGTCAATAAAATGTTGGTTTCAGTGTGCTAGTCCCAACATAAGAAGTGGGAAACATACAAATAATTCTTGTACCAAAGGCTTCTTTCATTTGGATCCAAGGCCAGGTCTAGACTCTGATGTGTTACAGTTGTTCCGCTTACCAGAAACAAATTACTGTCTCTGAGAAAGATTTGAAATGTTATTGTTGCTAGTCTAGAACATTCATATTTCCCATGAAGAAGTTTTTTGAAAGAAACAAAAATTAAGTGAATAATAATTTTTCACTTCCTAGGCAGGCCTGGAAACCCTGCCTTTTTAAGGCGTTTTCATCAATTTGATAATCCCTAAGCAGCACATGGGGGTTCCCCCATGGGTTAGCAGTAAAGAATCCACCTGCAATGCAGGAGCTGCAAGAGACCTGGGTTCAATCCTTGGTTCAGGAAGATCCCTTGGGGAGGAGGGCATGGCAACCCATTCCAGTATTCTTCCCTGGGGAATCCCATGGACAGGGGAGCCTGGCAGACTACAGTCTTTAAAGTTGCAAAGAATCAGACATGACTGAAGCGACTTAGCATGCAGGCATGCAAGCAGCATGTGGGGCTTACCCTGGTGTCTCAGTGGTAAAGAATCTGGCTGCCAATGCAGGGGACACAGGTTTGGTCCCTGGTTGTAGAAATAAGATCCCACATGCCTTGGAGCAACTAAGCCTACGTGCTGCTATTACTGAACCATTCTTGAACTGTCCATCTGAACGTTAATGTCTGCAGATCAATTTACTTTCACTGCAGTGAAAATATACAGGTCCTCATCTGCCATCCCTTTTACCCCCAAATCTACTGATAGAGAATCGATATTATTTACAGAGCCTGAGATAAGAGCACAAACTACAATTATCTTCATATGGTTTCAAAAGCACTTATTTTTCCCTAAAATAGCCTACTAAAATTAAAAAGCATAGTACAAAACTAGTAATCAACAGTTTAAAAATGTATTTATAATAGAAATTAAAAAAATAATTTATTCACTTTCACTTTAATAAAAATAAAACTATTATAATTCAATTTTTGATGTCCACCTGGTGGTTAAGATAACTAATATTGCTCCCAATGCAGGCTGAGTCTAAAATAAATATATATAGCTTTTAAAGTCATCAGTACCATTTTTATAGAATCCGTATATATGCATTAATATACAATTTTTTTTCTCTTTCTGACTTACGTCACTCTGTTTAACAGGCTTTAGGCTCATCCACCTCACTAGAGCTGTCTCAATTTTTTTTTTTTAATGGCTGAGAAATATTCCATTGTACATAAGTATGGCAACTTCTTTATCTGTTCATCTGTTGATGGACCGTATTTGCGGGGCAAAAATAGAGACACAGACATAGAGAACAGACTTTGGACACAGTAGAGGAGGGAGAGAGTGGGAAAAATCAAGAGAGTAGCATTGAAACATATGCTTTACCATATGTAAAATAGATAGCTAGTGGGAAGTTGCTGTATGATGCAGGGAGGTCAACACGGAGCTCTGTGACAACCTAGAGGAATGGGGGGAAGACTCAAAAGGAGGGGACGTATGTATACTTCTGGCTGATTCACATCATTGTATGGCAAAAGCCAACACAATATTGTAAAGCAATTATCCTCCAATTAGAAATAAATTAATTAAAAAAATAATACTGTTTAATACAGCAATGTGTTCCAGCCAATAGAAGCAACTTCTGATCATGCTGATTCATGAGCAGCCTTCAGAACCACAAGTAAGTGCGTAAGAGAAGCAAAAGCTGCATCCTCAGCACTTCTGGGAAAAAGCATTTCATTATGGAAGAATCTACTGCATCCATGCCACGTGAGAGAAGGATGGGGCTATATAATTAATTTTTACTTTCTTTTCCCTAAAATTCTCCCACATTCCTAATCAGTGTCTGCCTTCTCCTAAATGTTCTCAGAAAATGTCCCTCAAATCATAAAATAATGATCTTTCTATTTCCTTCTCTCACTCTACCCTTGGCAGCACATTCTGGGTTGGTTGTGGTGGGAGGGCGGGGCGTCCTGTCAGTGTCACCTGAGCAGGATTTGTTGGGTGAGCTGATTGGCTGCAGGAGCAGGAACTACTTACGAAACTCATTCCCTCGGGGTTTTGTTAAGTGTCTTGCAGTGAAAATGTCCCAACAAGAAGAGGAAGCATCATGAAGGGGCTAGCAGGCACTGTGCTGGGGCTTCTGTTTGCCCAGGTTTGCTGTGAGTTGGGGCTGACCCACAAGGGATCTGAAGGAATGAGGCACTGCTCTATTGTTGGGGGAGGGAGAGGAGCTGACAAGTCCTGTAGACTTTCTATCCTTCTCATCATCTATGGGGATGGGGAGGGCACTTTCAGGGTTCAGTAGGAGTTACAGTGACCCTCACCAGTGACTGTTTCTCTTTCCTCATCAGGTGTGCGAGGGGTGGATGTGGAGCAGAGTCCCCCAGCCCTGAGTCTCCAGGAGGGAGCCAGCTACACGCTTCGGTGTAATTTTTCCACTTACTCACAGAGTATGAATTGGTATCTTCAGAACCCTGGGGGCCGCATGATCCACCTGTTTTACATTTCTTCAGGGACAAAGCAGGATGGAAGATTAAATGCCACGACAGTTCCTAAAGAAGGCCGCAGCTCACTGCACATTTCCTCTTCACAGACCACAGACTCAGGCACTTACTTCTGTGCTGTGCAGCACAGTGCTCCCCAGGCACCTGCAGCCTCTACACAAACCCTCCATGGGTTCAGCCCCTCCTCCAGAGACAGTCACACCATGAGGTGACCACAGGGTATCTGCAGTGCTTAATGTTACTCACCTACATCAGTACAGTTTTAACCACAGACACCTTTTGGCCCTACAGATTATGGACTTTGGTCTTTATCTTTCCTTCTCAACATGTTTCTCCTTCTGCACTAGAAACTTCTAACTGGGAACTAGCAGAGTAGTTGATAAGAGGATAGAATTAAAATACATATTTAACCACAGCTTCCCAGTGGTAAAGAATTTGCCAACCAATGGAGGAGATGCAGAAGACATGGGTTTGATCCCAGGGTTGGCAAGATCCTCTGGAGCAGGAAATGGTAACCCAGTCCCGTATTCGTGGGAAACACTGGGAAATCTCATGGACGGAGGAGGAGCCTGGCGGGCTCCAGTCCATGGGGTCTCAAAAAGTCGGACTGACTGAGTAACTAAGTACACATGGTGAACTCAAAAATGTTAAAAAGTGAAAGGAATTAAATGAAATCACTCCAATAAAGATATTCTCCAGTTTGTGAGAGGGTGGGGCCTACTGAAAGAATTAAAGCAGATATGAACTTAGAGTTCTAGCTGGCCGAGAAGGGCAGAAGAGGAACTTGAGTTGTCACTGAGCACTGGCGCCAGAAACAATGGACAAGACACTGGGAGCATCATTTTCACTTCTGTGGCTTCAACTAGGCTGTGAGTTGTGGAGGAGAAAACCTAGGATATCTCATCAATTAGGCTGAACGAGAAAACTGGATTACAAACAAGCTCATGCAGATAGAAACTCTAAGAAAGAAATAGGTGTCTGTGGAACTAACGACTTTTTAATCTCTTTAAGTAGGGGTGAGTGGACAACAGAAGGAAAAAAGTGATCAAGAGCAGGCGAAACAGAGCCCTCAATCTTTGACAGTCCAAGAAGGAGAGATTTCCATTCTGAACTGTAGTTGTGAGAAGGGTACGTTTGACTATCTCCTGTGGCACTGGCAATATCCTGGTAAAGGACCTGCATTCTTGATACCCATACGTTCAGTTATGAATGAAATGAAAGATGGAAGTTTCACAGTTTCCCTCAATAAGAGTGCCAGACAGCTCTCACTGCACATCGCAACTTCCCAGCCTGGAGACTCAGCCACCTACATCTGTGCAGCAAGTGCTGGGTGCTCCCCTGCAACCTGTACCCAAACCTGCAGCTAAGCTGCAGCCACACCCTGCTGTGTAGATGAAATACACAAGCACACACACACACACAATGTTTAGTCATAAAAATCTTAATATATTTAAGAAAACTGATATTATATAGAATTTATTCTTCAAAATGGAGATGATACAGAACATCTAGTACAAAGAGATGTCTGTAGAAACTCTCAAATATTTGGAATATATGCACTAACTTAAAAATAACCATAGGTTAAAGAAACTATTACTATGACTTTAGTAAATATTTTGAAAGTAAATATTGTGAGAGCACATTATATAAATATGTAGGAGATGCAGCTAAAATAATACATAAAAGGAAATTTATCTTTTAAAATGCTTATTTAGCTAAAGAGAAAATCTTGAAAAACTATCATCTAGGCTTGCAGCAAAAGATGATAGAAAAGCAAATTAAACCCAACATAAACTGAAAGAAATAAATAATAAAATGTTGGATTGGTGAAATACAAAGAAAGCTATAGGGATAGCCATGAAATACAAAGTTAATTTTGTTAAAATGATCAATAAGACTGAAATATTTCTAAGTAGAATTATCAAGGGAAAAAGAAAAAAACACAAATTATAAATATAAGTAACTAAAAAGAAAGTTATTCTACAAGTTCTATAATGTTAAAAGGGTAATAAAAGAGTATAATTAACAAGTTTATGTCACTGAGTAAGTGTATAGAAGTAAATTTACACAAGTAGGGAAGATTTATTTTTTTGACAAAGTGCAAAGACAATTCAATGGAGGCAACACAGTCTTATGAGCAAATGATGTTGCAACAATTCAATATTCTTGGGAAATAATTGAAACTCGGCCTAAATATCATACCTTATACAAAAATGTGGGTACAGCCTCAAAATGAACCATACATCCAAGTGTAAGATGTAAAACTGCCAAATCTTTTAGGAAAAACATAAGAGAATATCTTCATGACCTAGGGCTAGACAAAAAGAATTTTGACATGACAACAAGAGCATGATCCATAAACAAACTTATATTTCATCAAAATTAAAAATGTTTGCTCTGCAAAAGACACTGTTAAGAGAAGGAAAAAGATAAACCACAGAATGACAGGAAATATTTACACAATACATTTTCATCAAAAGATTGCATTCAGAATACAATGAACCCTCTAGACTCAGCAGGAAGAAAATAATCCAGTTGAAAACTGGAAGATAGATTTACACAGACAATTCATCAGAGAGCGATGTAGTAAGGAAATAAGCATATAAAAAGATGGTCAGGCTAAGTCAAGTATCTCTCTTAGTAAATGTCACATTGCACTGGAAAATATGTGGGTTATTTTCAAATATCTTTTGATAGCGATTTCTAACATAATTCCACGGTGATTAGAAAATAGACTGTAGGATCTCAATACCTTTAGACCATGAAATTTTGCACCTTGTTTTATGTCCCTGGATGTGTACCAGTGTCTCCTAGTTTATAGTCTATGGGACCTTGAATAGAATTCACATCCTACTATTGTGTGAAAATTGCATAAGTCTTAATTATGTTGATTCATAGTGCGTTTCAAGTCTACTGTACCCTTCTACTTTTCTGTATATTCATTCTATTGATTTTTGAGAGTTTGCCATTGAAATTCCAACTAAAAATTTTAATTCATTTGCTTAAAACTTATTTGTAATATATAGTGGAACTGTATTTTGTGCTGTGTTTTCTAAGTCTAATGTAAATTTTTTAATATACTTTCATAATTTAAAAAATAAAGAGAAAAAAAGATGGTTAACATTATTAGTCAATCAGTTCAGTTCAGTTCAGTCACTCAGTCGTGTCTGACTCCTTGCGACCCCATAAATCGCAGCACACCAGGCCTCCCTGTCTATCACAAACTCCTGGAGTTCACTCAAGCTCATGTCCATCGAGTCGGTGATGCCATCCAGCCATCTCATCCTATGTCGTCCCCTTCTCCTCTTGCCCCCAATCCCTCCCAGCATCAGAGTCTTTTCCAATGAGTCAACTCTTCACATGAGGTGGCCAAAGTACTGGAGTTTCAGCTTTAGCATCAGTCCTTCCAAAGAACACCCAGGACTGATCTCTTTTAGAATAGACTGGTTGGATCTCCTTGCAGTCCAAGGGACTCTCAAGAGTCTTCTCCAACACCACAGTTCAAAAGCATCAATTCTTCGGCACTCAGCTTTCTTCACAGTCCAACTCTCACATCCATACATGACTACTAGAAAAACCATAACCTTGACTAGACAGAACTTTGTTGGCAAAGTAATGTCTCTGCTTTTGAATATGCAACCTAGGTTGGTCATAACTTTCCTTCCAAGGAGTAAGCGTCTTTTAATTTCATGGCTGTAGTTACCATCTGCAGTGATTTTGGAGCCCAGAAAAATAAAGTCTGACACTGTTTCCCCATCTATTTCCCATGAAGTGATGGGACCAGATGCCATGATCTTCGTTTTCTGAATGTTGAGCTTTAAGCCAACATTTTCATTCTCCTCTTTCACTTTCATTAAGAGGCTTGTTAGTTCCTCTTCACTTTCTGCCATAAGGGTGGTGTCATTTGCATATCTGAAGTTATTGATAAAGTCATTGCTGCTCCTGCTGCTAAGTGGCTTCAGTCGTATCCAACTCTGTGTGACCCCATAGATGGCAGCCCACCAGGCTCCCCCGTCCCTGGGATTCTCAGGC
Organism: Bubalus bubalis; assembly: GCF_019923935.1. Classification (NCBI taxonomy): domain Eukaryota; kingdom Metazoa; phylum Chordata; class Mammalia; order Artiodactyla; family Bovidae; genus Bubalus; species Bubalus bubalis. Next base: position 78,536,173 of record NC_059167.1, read on the forward strand.
AAGAACACTGGAGTGGGTTGCCATTTCCTTCCCCAATGCATGAAAGTGAAAAGTGAAAGTGAAGTCGCTCAGTCGTGTCCAACTTTTAGCGACCCCATGGACTGCAGCCTTCCAAGTTCCTCCATCCATGGGATTTTCCAGGCAAGAGTATTGGAGTTGGGTGCCATTGCCTTCTCCATCAGAAATTTGCAGAGGAAGGTAAACTTCCAAACTCATTCTATAAGGCCACCATCACCCTAATACCAAAACCAAACAAAGATGCCACAAAAAAAGAGAACTACAGGCCAATATCACTGATAAACATAGATGCAAAAATCCTTAACAAAATTCTAACAGACAGAATCCAACAACATATTAAAAAGATCATACATCATGACTAAGTGGGCTTTATGCCAGGCATGCAAGGATTCTTTAATATCCACAAATCAATCAGTGTGATACACCACATTAACAAATTGAAAGATAAAAACCATATGATTATCTCAGTAGAAGCAGAAAAAGCCTTTGACAAAATTCTATATCCATTTATGATAAAAACCCTCCAGAAAGCAGGAATAGAGGGAACATACCTCAATATAATAAAAGCCATTTATGACAAACCCACAGCAAACATTATCCTCAATGGTGAAAAATTGAAAGCATTTCCCCTAAAGTCAGGAACAAGACAAGGATGCCCACTCTCACCACTACTATTCAACATAGTTTTGGAAGTTTTAGCCACAGCAATCAGAGAGGAAAAAGAAATAAAAGGAATCCAGATTGGAAAAGAAGAATTAAAACTCTCACTCTTTGCAGATGACATGATCCTCTACATAGAAAACCCTAGAGACTCCACCAGAAAATTACCAGAGCTAATCAATGAATAAAGTTGCAGGATATAAAATAAACACACAGAAATCTCTTGCATTCCCATACACTAACAATAAGAAAACAGAAAGAGAAATATTGGAAACAATTCCATTCACCATTGCAATGAAAAGAATAAAATATTTAGGAATAAATCAACCCAAAGAAACAAAGATAGAAGGAAATGGCAACCCACTCCAGTACTCTTGCCTGGAAAATCCCATGGATGAAGGAGCCTGGTAGGCTGCCATGCATGGGGTCGCTAAAAGTCGGACACGACTGAGCAACTTCACTTTCACTTTTCACTTTCATGCATTGGAGAAGGAAATGGCATCCCACTCCAGTGTTCTTGGCTGGAGAATCCCAGGGACGGGGGAACCTGGTGGTCTGCCGTCTATGGGGTTACACAGAGTTGGACATGACTGAAGCGACTTAGGAGCAGCAGTAGCAAAGAAACAAAAGAACTATATATAGAAAACTATAAAACACTGATGAAAAAAATCAAAGATGACTCAAATACATGCAGAAATATACCATGTTTATGGATCAGAAGAATCAATATAGTGAAAATGAGTATACTACACAAAGCAATCTATAGATTCAATGCAATCTCCATCAAGCTACCAATGGTATTTTTCACAGAACTAGAATAAATAATTTCACAATTTGTATGGAAATACAAAAAACCTCGAATAGCCAAAGCTATCTTGAGCAAGAAGAATGGAACTGGAGGAATCAACCTGTCTGACTTCAGGCTCTACTACAGAGCTACAGTCATCAAGATAGTATGGTACTGGCACAAAAACAGAAATATAGATCAGTGGAACAAAATAGAAAGCCAAGAGATAAATCTATGCACCTATGGACACCTTATCTTTGACAAAAGAGGCAAGAGTATACAATAGAGAAAAAACAATCTCTTCAACAAGTGGTGCTGGGAAAACTGGTCAATCACTTGTAAAAGAAAGAAACTAGAACACTTTCTAACATCATACACAAAATTAAACTCAAAATGGATTAAAGATCTAAATGTAAGATCAGAAACTACAAAACTCCTAGAGGAAATCATAGGCAAAACACTCTCTGACATAAATCACAGCAGGATCCTCTATGACACATCTCCCACAGTAATGGAAATAAAGGCAAAAATAAACAAATGGGACCTAATTAAACTTAAAAGCTTTAGCACAATGAAGGAAACTATAAGCAAGGTGGAAAGACAGCCTTCAGAATGGGAGAAAATAATAGCAAATGAAGCAATTGACAAAGAATTAATCTCAAAAATATACAAGTAGCTCCTGCACCTCAATTCCAGAAAAATAAACGACCCAATCAAAAAAATGGGCCAAAGAACTAAATAGACATTTTTCCAAAGAAGACATACAGATGGCTAACAAACACATGAAAAGATGCTCAACATCACTCATTATCAGAGAAATGCAAATCAAAACCACAATGAGGTACCATCTCACGCCAGTCAGAATGACTGCTATCCAAAAGTCTACAAACAATAAATGCTGGAGAGGGTGTGGAGAAAAGGGAACCCTCTTACACTGTTGGTGGGAATGCAAACTAGTACAGCCACTATGAAGAACAGTGTGGAGAGTCCTTAAAAAACTGGAAAGAGAACTGCCATATGATCCAGCAATCCCACTGCTGGGCATACACACCAAGGAAACCAGAACTTAAAGAGACACATGTACCCCAATGTTCATCACAGCACTGTTTACAATAGCCAAGACATAGAAGCAACCTAGATGTCCACTGGCAGATGAATAGATAAGAAAGACGTATACACAATGGAATATTACTCAGCCATTAAATAGAATGCGTTTGAATCAGTTCTAAAGAGGTGGATGAAACTGCAGCCTATTATACAGAGTGAAGTAAGCCAGAAAGAAAAACACCAAGGCAGTATACTAACACATATATATGGAATTTAGAGAAATGGTAACAATGACCCTATATGTGGGACAGCAAAAGAAACATAGATGTATAGAACAATCTTTTGGACTTTGTGGGAGAAGGCGAGGATGGGATGATTTGAGAGAATAGCATTGAAAGATGTATATTATAATATGTGAAAGATATCACCAGTCCAAGTTCAATGCATGAGACAGGGTGCTCAGGGCTGATGCACTGGGATGACCCTGAGGGATGCGATGGGGAGGGAGGTGAAAGGGGAATTCAGGATGGGGAACACAAGTACACCTATGGCTGATTCATGTCAATATATGGCAAAAACCACTACAATATTGTAAAGTAATTAGCTTCCATTTAAAATAAATAAATAAATAAATAATGTATGTCAATTTGTTTAATCTTCAGTTTCTTTCACTTCAAACCTTTAATATTAATTGCTTTCTTCATGCCCCTTTTCAGGATCTGCTAAACTTAATGACCAGGGAAAGAAAAGTAGACAAAGTAAAGGTGTGTGGTGAGCCAGTCTTTATCTGTACACAGACCACGTGGTCGATGAACATGACACCCTACTTCCTGTTTGGGAGGAGTCACACAGAAACCAGTTACTATGTATATGTGCTGCCAGGCACTCAAAGACACTGAAATCTTAGCTTGAGGCAGAACTGAGCACATTTGTGTAGGGGAATCCATGCCTCATGCCTCTCTCCAGTCTGCTCTGGGTGTTCCTGGCTTTCACCTTCTCTGATAGGGATGCTCTCAAACATGGGTGCGAGTGTTCAGGGTGAAAGGCCTGCACACAGGCACGTGGTGCTTCACAGGGACTTGGGCAGGAAAGGAGGATTGGGGAAAAGCAAGCATCTTATGGTTTCAGTATGGTTTGTAAATATTTGGGTCCAAAATTAGTTGAATTTATACATTATTTTGTTTAATATTTCAGCTCTGTTTTCTTGTTTGTTTGTTTGTTTTTTTCCCACAGGATCTAGTGTGGCCCAGAAAGTTACTCAATATCAGGTGGACATAACCAGTAAAGTGCAGAACATAGTCATCCTGAACTGTCAGTATGAAACAAGTTGGAACGTGTACACCTACTGGATATTTTGGTACAAGCAGCTTCCCAGGGGAGAGATGACTTACCTCATTCATCAGTATTCAGAAGATGGGAATGAAAAAGACGGCCACTACTCTGTAAACTTTCAGAAAGCACATAAATTCATCAGCCTCACCATTTCATCCTTAAAGCTGGAACATTCTGGAAAATACTTATGTGCTCTCTGGGAACGCACAGTGCTTGAATAGGAAAAGCTGAACAAAAACCCGAGAGCTTAATAAGAGAGAGCCTCCCTGCTGTGGGACCCAGGTTGAAATGTACAGCTGCAGATGCCAGACAAGAAATAGTAGTCCTGTGGTTCCTTAATCTGTGACCTGGATCAGAAGATTTAATTCTAAATAAAAGCTTCTTCTATGTAATTTGGAAGCAGGTGTCCTGAGTGACTTTCTACTAATATTCTCCTCTTGAATTCTTGACTTTAAATCAATCATGCAGAGCATGTGTAACCTTGTCTAAGATTGCAAACTTTCTCTATAATAATGTAAAGTGACAGTTTCACTAAACTCCACTCACATCCCAAACCTGGGTCTAGTTATCTGGAATCATCATGCAAATTATTTCCTTAATCCTTTCTTCTTAGACTTGTGTCACTTAAGATACAATCAGAGAAGCAGATCACCAGTGGTGTCGAATAAGAAATTGGTTACGAAGATTAGAACTCAGGCAATTGCTAGATCTGGTGGAAGAGTGTATACAAAGCTGCTATCTTTGTATGTGGTGCTGAGACTGAATTCATTGCTAATCAGCTGGAGTAGTATTTGTAGAACAAATTGGATATAGACCAAAGCACAGTCAAACTGTGACTCATAAGGATATACTAGAACCATGAGGATAATGGAATCAACTTGTCTATGTCTCACCTCCTTCAGTTCCACAGTAGTGAGTGACCTTAGGAGAAGTGGGTGTCATTTGGCATCATGCTAACATACCTACTTGGTCCAAGACAAAGAGAAGATGATGAGGAGGTTTGGTGGGAAGTGGAAGGGTTGTGAATCAATGATAAGATGAGCTATTAGATCAGCAGCAACATAAGTGAGTAACCATAATCTCTGGAGCCCTGCACCAACCCACAAAACATAAAAACTGTGGCTGCTTCATCAAAACGACCTTCCATATGTCACACAAATTTCTTTTGTGGCCAACCCTAACCCAGAAAAATGCGGGAAGCACATTCTGGGAAAGATATTTCCAGTTAGTTAAGATAGTACAAAGCTGCTACAGTATCCTCTTTGTTAACTTGGCATCCATCTGTGCTCTTTAACAGCTTTTGAATAAAGACCATAGCAAAACTATGCTTCCTGCTAGTGTTGTTGTTGCTGTTCAGTCACTAAGTCGTGTCTGACTCTTTGTGATCCCATGGACTGCAGGGTCCTCTATCTCCCACTATCTTTTGGAGTTTGCTCAAATTCATGTCCACTGAATTGGTGATACCATCCAACCGCCTCAGCCTCTGCTGTTGTCTTCTTATTTTGCCTTCAATCTTTCCCAGCATCAGGGTCTTTTGAGCCAATGAGTTGGCTTTTCTCACCAAGTGGCCAAAGTATTGAAGTTTCAGCTTCAGTATCAGTCCTTCCAATAAATATTCAGGGTTGATTTCCTTTAGGATTTACTGGATTGATCTCTTTGCAATCCAAGGGACTCTCAAGAGTCTTCTCCAGCACCACACTTCTTGCTAATATTATGCAGTAATTCCTCATTCAACCCAAAACATTGTGAACATATCCTGGAAGACTATAGCAAGTTCATTTATCCCTTTGTGGGTGATGTTATTTTCTTTTCTACCTAAGACATACCCTCCCACTGAATCCTGTATCTTCACTACTGAGATATAATAACATATAACATTGACTTATATTGGCATGTCTTATGTTACTACATGTAGGCAAATTGGAGAAGGGAGTTAAAATTGGTTAAGTAATACATAAATATATCGAATTGAAAAACAAATTTTCATTAGTATTATTGTTCTTATTTCTGCAAATGACCTCATGATCTGGGAAAAATCAAGATCTTGATCTGGGAAAAATCAAGGGCAGGAGAAGATGGCAACAGAGGATGATATAGTTGGATGGCATCATCGACTCAATGAACATGTGAGTGAAAGTTACTCAGCTGTGTCCAAATCTTTGCAAACCCATGGCCTATACAGTCCATGGAATTCTCCAGGCCAGAATACTGAAGTGAGTAGCCTTTCCCTTCTCCAGGGGATCTTCCCAACCCAGGGATTGAACCCAGGTCTCCCACATTGCAGGTGGATTCTTTACCAGCTGAGCCACCAGGGAAGCCCAAGAATCCTGGAGTGGGTAACCTATTCCTTCTCCAGTGGATCTTCCCAACCCAGGAATCCATATGGAGTCTCCCGAATTGCAGGTGGATTCTTTACCAGTTGAGCTACCAGGAGACGTGAGTTTGAGCATATTCTGGGAGATAGTGAAGGACAGGGAAGCCTGGCATGCTGCAGTCCATGAGGTCGCAAACAGTTGGACACAACTTAGCAACTGAACAACAACAACAACAACAACAACAACAATTTAATATGGGAAACCCTGAAAACACTCTTATCAGATTACAGTGGGAGGGAATTCAACCCTGGTAAGAACAGGGAGGAAACAGAGCATGAAATACTCAAGAAAGGATTTGTTCCAGTTGTTGACCTCCAGGTGATGTTGCAGAAACTTTAAATGTCACCTTTAATAAAAGCTCCATTTCACTCCTCTGAGCTTCTGTACCTCACAGCTCACTGAGGTGTACATTTGAACAGGCTCAGCACCAGCAGCAGTAATTGTCAAGGGTGCATTTCTTCCTGATAGTCACTAGAACTTGCTTACATTGGGATCCTTTGAATCTCAGATTTCCCTGTAATAAAGACTCAGCACCCTCTGACACATTCCTTCCTGATCCTCAGGGGAGATCTTCCACAAAATGGATCTCAACTTCCTTCCTGCATAGCCATGTTTTCCACTACCCTTCTCATGTTGGGAATGCTCTTCATAGGGAATCAGTAACATTATATTGCATGCTCCTGTGTTTATAGAACAAACAGCATTCTGACTGAAATCTGAATAGAGACATTGTCTCACTACAGGCAGGTCTGTCCTGGTCTCACTGATTCAGCACTGATGCTGCAGGAAGAACTGGAGGCCAGTTAGTGACCTGCCTGACAGCCACATCACTGGCTCTAAGAGGCCCCCTGAAGTGGAGGTGCAACTATACCTACCTGTAGTGAACTTCCTTATCTCTTCTTGTATGTCTAGACAATAGAGTATGAAAATAAAAAAAGCTTTCTTTATCTAGCAGTGGCCTAAAACAGGCATTCTAGGTTAAACACACTGCTTTGGCAAAGTTCCAAGTGACCCACTCAGGTTGCTCCTCACCTCTTTTCTCTCTTCTATTTAACTTCTCTAATACCCACTGTGTGCACAATAACAATTATTGATTCCTAATCAGCTTTATTTTATACACCATTTCTCGCAGTTCCTTTAGTAAACATTTGCAATAATCTCAAACTGTCCATCTGATCCCCGTGCCTACAGATCACTTCAATTTTACCTCAGTGAAAATAAACAGGTCCTCATTTTCCATCCTTTTTACCTCAAAATCCATATACATAAAACCATTATTATTCATACAGTCTGAGAAAAAGCAAAGACTTGCCTCTCATATGTTTTAAAAACCCTTATTTTTCTTTTACTGGATGCTTGGGTCTGGTGCACTAGGACGACCCAGAGGGATGGAATGGGGAGGGAGGAGGGAGGAGGGTTCAGGATGGGGAACACATGTATACCTGTGGCGGATTCATTTTGATAGTTGGCAAAACTAATACAGTTATGTAAAGTTTAAAAATAAAAAAAAAAAAAAACAAACCCTTATTTTTCTTTTAAAATAACCTACTAGAGGCAAAAACCAGAATACAAATAACAATAGTTAATAGTTAAAATGTATTTTGTGTAAAATAGATAAATAACTGGAAGTTGCAAAATAAACAGGGAGCCCATACACAAACCCTTCGTGGGGCTCAGCCCCTCCTCCAGCCACAGTCACACCATGAGGCCTCCGTGAGGTCACCATAAGGCATTAGCAGTACTTAGTATTTCTTACCTACATTGGTGTAGTTACAACCGCAAACACTCTTTAGCCCTACAGATTTGGGATTTGATCGTCTCCCTTCTCAATCTGTATCTCCTTTCACCCTAGAGTCTCTAACTTATAACTAAAAAAATAGCTGATAAGATGACAGAATTAAAATAAATATTTCCCACACTAAGCCAGACTCCAAAATGGTAAACATTGAAAGCAACTAAAAGAAGAGAGAAATCTCTCCAGTAAAGATACTACCCAGCTTGGTTGGGTGTCTCAAGAATGTTCAGGTCTGTCTCACCATGATGTGTCCCAACAGGCAACTGCAGGCACTGGTATCCCATCCTACGAGTGCGGCCAAGTGAAGAGAAAATATTTGCTCAATATTTAGTATGAACTTGATCACTTACAAAATATTTCTTATAGTTCTGGAGGCAAGAAATCTAAAATCCGTTTTGCTGTCTACATCAAGGTCTTGGCAGGGTTGATTCCTTCCAGATTCTCTGAGGAAGAATCTGTTTCCTTTCATTTTGTAGCTTGGAAGCCACTTGGATTCCTTGGCTCAAGACCCATTCTTGAATCACTCCAACATCTTACTTCCACCACCATGGCTCCCTCATCTCCTGGAATCAGATATCTTTCTGACTCTGTCCTATAAGATATAAAAATTTAATGCAATAACTCTGTATACAAGACAGCAAAAGAGTCACTGATGTATAGAACAGTCTTTTGGACTCTGTGGGACAGGGAGAGGGTGGGATGATTTGGGAGAATGGCATTGAAACATGTATAACGTCATATATGAAACGAGTCACCAGTCCAGGTTCGATGAACAATACTGGATGCTTGGGGCTGGTGCACTGGGATGACCCAGAGGGATGGTATGGGAAGGGAGGAGGGAGGAGGGTTCAGGATGGGGAACACGTGTATACCTGTGGCGGATTCATGTTGATATATGGCAAAACCAATATAATATTGTAAAGTTAAATAATTAAATAAAATTTTAAAAAATTAATGCAGAGAAATCTCAATTAAATAGAGCTGGCAGAAGAGGGGGAGCTCTCCCGACCTGTGGACATCACAGAGGGCAAAGGGAAGATGAAAGAAGCCTCTTCTTCCCTGGTCAGGACACAGTCAATAGAAAGTCAAGGGCACTCTGTTTACTATAACCCTCCTAATTTCCTTGTCTTCTCTATAAAAGCATTTCCTTTCCTTGTCCAGTGGGGACTTGCATGTGGCTCCTCATGGTTGCTGATCAGGACTGCAGTCCTTTGGTGATCTCCAATAAAATCACCTTTTATGGGGAAATACCTGGCAGTCTGCTGCTTGTTCCTGTGATTCTGTTTTTGTTCTATTTGTTCCTTTGTTTTGCTTTGCTTTTATATATCATATATAAGTAAAAACACACAGTATTTGTCTTTTTCTGTCTGACTTATTTCACTAAGTATAATACATTCCGTATCTATCCATGTTGTTCCATTTGGCATGATTACATTCTTTTTTTATATTTGATCAATGTTCCATTGTGGGGTGTGTGTGTGTGTGTGTGTATGTGTATAGATAGTTAGATGAAAGATCAGTATTTTCTCTACCCATTTATCTATAAATGAACACTTAGCTTGGTTCTGGATCTTGGTTATTGTAAATAATACTGCTATAAACATTTGGGTGCGGATAAAATTTTGAAGAGTTTTTGTTTTCTTTGGATAAATACCCAGGAGTGGAATTGCTGGATTATATGGTAATTATATTTTTAGTGTTTTGAGAGGAATCTCCGTAATGTTTTCTATAGTAGCTGCAGCAATTTCCAACCCAGCAGCAGTACACTAGAGTTTCCTCTCCTCTGCATCCTCACAACATTTGTTATTTTTTTTCTTTTGATGATAACCATAGTGATAGATGTGAGGTGACACCTCATTTTGACATAGATTTGCTCTTTTTCTGAATATTACTTTGGGCATCTTTTCATGTACCTGTTGGCTATCTCTTTGGAAAAATGATTACTCAGATCCTATGCCTATTCTTCAATCAGATTGTGTTTTTGATATTGAGGTATATGATGTCTTTATGTATTTTGGATATTAACCCCTCATTGTAAATATCTGCTCCCATTTAGTAGTTTGCCTTTTACTTTTGTTGATGGTTTCTTTGCTGTGCATTAGATTTTAGTTTGATTAGGTCCCGTTTATTTAGTTTTCCTTTTGTTGCCATTGCCTTTGAGACAAATAAATATTGCAAAGAGAAATGTCAATGAACATACTGTCTATATTTTCTTTATGAGTTTTAAGGTTTCAGGTCTTACATTTCAGTCTTTAATCCATTTTGAGTGTATATTTATATATGTTGTGAGAAAATGCTCTACTTTTGGTCTTTTCCTTGTAGGTGTTCAGTATGGTCAACACCACTTACTGAAGAAGAAACTTGTCTTTTCCCCTTTTTAAGAAGCTGGATAAAGTCATTCAGAGTAATATCTCTGTATGGCCACAGAGGGGCAACACTGCTTCAGAGAAGATTAACTTTTGTCTCACATACACAGATTCTTCAAGGAGCCAGAAAGGATCCTTTAAATATCTATCACATGTTTATCTCCAACTTTGCTTCAATTTACATCTATCATTCTTGTGTGTATGTATGTATCCATCTATCTTCCTAAATAGTATCTGTGTATATTTGTCTAACAGTTTGAAAAGTATGACTTTGAAATTTAATATCTCTGTAAATAATATATGTTGTCCTTTAAGATTAAGGCCACATTAGTTTCTCTAATATAAATTTATAATGTTTTCACCCAGATACATCCCAAACTGCAATCATACTGAGTTAATCAGTGCCAGAATTCCCTTACCCCATTCTTTACTAAATCTAGAGGTGGTGTAAGTTCCAGTTCAAGCAGCTCCTCCGTCACAACTACTCTCTGACTGAGCCCAGAAGCGAGTCCATTATCCTTTTCTTGGGTGCATCACATAGAAACACATTTCTCTTTAGTAGTTTTTATCTGAATGTACTTGAGTATTGGGAGTGGGTTGACTGAAGATTGTTATTTCTCTCTCTTTGTTAAATGAGACCCAAGAATGACCATTTAGTAGGCACTTAGTATCGCTAGTAAATATATACTGAAGACATGTGTTAACAAAAAAATGAATAAAAAAGAAAACACACCAAAATTTAGCAAACAATAAAAAATCCCCTTAGAGAGCTGGAGTAGATGGGATTAGATTGAGCGGTGGGAATGGTTATCATTATTTTCTGTTGAACCGTGAAGATGTTTTTCTTGGATAGTATCTGAGATCACATCAATGCAGAGATCGCAAACTCTTCTCTGTGCTTCAAAAACATGAGCTCCTTTGTTGCAGCCTGGAGGAGCAGAGACCAGAACCTACCCCATGACTGGAGGGTGCAGCAAACTGTGCCCTTGTGATTGTCCTAGTAAGCATGCCGAAGGGACATTCTTGGGTGGACTTGCTCTCTGCTCTGCTTCACTGCCTACACCTGCCTCCGTCCCCATGGAAACAAAACAAGATGTTCCTGATCAACAGCAGAGCCTTAGCTTTACTCCCTCTTTATGGTGTGCTAATCAAACCCTCCAGTATAACTATTCCCTAATGATCTCATGTGTCTTCTGCCAATAAAAGTGTGGGCTGAAAGGAGCCATTTTGTCTTCCTGCCATGGAGAGAAAGAGGGCCCCCTGACTCCCCATTTGCCAAATTAAATGTCTATCTCTTCATTAGGTGCTCGCCCCTGTTTCAGATCTTTCTCACCCGCTGTGCTGGAGGAGGCAGTCCTTAATTTCTGTCTCTATACCCTGATGTGTTGACCTCAAAAGCCAAACTGATTCTTCACAGTTTTGTATTTTACATGTGAGGTTAAGATGTAACTCCGGATAAGAACTACCAAAAATGTTTCATTACTGAATGATCATGGTCCCATAACTGAATTCTGCAAAATTTTTCTAGTCAATTTTATCCTTTGGAGGTCAAAGATCCTCCAGAATAAATTATTCCAGTGCTTCTCAGTTTATTTTCTCCATGCCTATTCCTGGAAATATTTTATTTGCCTGATTTATATTTTAGAAGAAATATAAATTGAAACTGATTTAATTATCTTTTTTTTTCTACTTCTTAAGGTCATGTGAAGTGTGGAAACATCTGAACAATGGTGTTAAAATTTAAGTTCCACCAAGGCAAAAAGACTATATATTCTTTATGTTCTAATGCATAAGCTTAGCTTGTGAAAGTGAAAGTGTTAGTTACTCAGTAGTTTCTGACATTAGGATCCTGCCAGGCTCCCTCTGTCTGTGGGATTCTCCAGGCAAGAATACTGGGGTGGATTGCCATTTCTTTCTCCAGGGGATCTTCCTGGCCTAGGGAACAAACCCAGGTCTCCTGCTTGGCAGGCAGATTCTTTACCATCTGAGCCACCAGGGAAGCTTAGCTAGTTATGATATATTTTGTCCCTTGTGTACTCTCAATAGACTTTAAGTTTGCAAAATAAAAAAAAAAGAGAGAGAGAGAGAGAAATAAGTGCCCCCTACATACTAATCTTGTGACTTCTTGGGAGTCCCTCTCTTCCCCATTGTAATATAACATTATTCCCTATTAATACATCAAGTTGTCCTGATATATGATTTTTAAACTTCTAGGAGGTGTAAGGAAAGAAAGATGGGTATAGTGTGGGAGAAATTCTAACATGCTCTTTATCCATTTAAGTTGGGGGAACACATTTCTGATTCCCAATTAATTTGATTTTTGGTGATTCTAAATTAGCACCAAATGAGAACTAGTACTTTTGAGAGAGAGAGGTTTAAGTGAAAGCAATTGTGAGAGAGTGAGGCTCACTGAAAGAATAAAAGCAGGTGTGAACTTCAAGTCAGAGTTCCAGCTGACCGAGAAGAGCAGAAGAGGAACTTGAGTTGCCACTGAGCACTGGCGCCAGAAACAATGGACAAGATACTGGGAGCATCATTTTTGATTCTGTGGCTTCAGCTAGTCTGTAAGTTGTGGAGGAGAAAACCTAGGATATTTCATTAATTAGGGGGACTGAGACAATTGGATTACAAACAAGTTCATGCAGATAGAAACTTTAAAAAAGAAATATATTTTATGGAGTTAATGGCTTTTATCTCCTTAAGCAGGGGTGAATGGACAACAGAAGGAAACAAGTGACCAACAGCAGGTGAAACAGAGCCCTCAGTCTTTGCCAGTCCAGGAAGGAGAGATTTCCATTCTGAACTGTAGTTATGAGAACAGTTGGTTTGACTACTTCCTGTGGTACCAACAATATCCTGGTAAAGGCCCTGCATTCTTGATGGCCATACGTTCAGTTGTGAATGAAATGAAGGATGGAAGACTCACAGTTTTCCTTAATAAGAGTGCCAAACAGCTCTCATTGCACCTCGCAACTCCCCAGCCTGGAGACTCAGCCACCTACTTCTGTGCAGCAAGTGCACAGTGCTCCCCAGGCACCTGCAGCCTGTACCCAAACCTGCAGCCGAGGCTCCAGACACACCCTGCTGTGCAGATGAAACACACACACAATTTGTTTGTGCATAAAAGTCTTAATATATTTAAGACTACTGAAATTATACAGAATTTATTCTTTCATCAAAATGGAATTGATACAGAAAATCAGTTGTTAAAAGATGTCTCTAAAAGCTCCCAAACATTTGGAATACATGCACTAACTTAAAAATAACCATGGGTTACAGAAACAATTACAATGACTTTAGAAAATATTTTGAAAGTAAATATTGTGAGAGCACATGATATAAACACGTATGAGGTGCAGGTAAAATAATACATAGAAGGAAATTTATCTTTTTAAATACTTATATCACTAAAGAAAAAAGCTGAAAAACTATTATCAAGACTTGCAGCAAAAGATGATGGAAAAGCAAATTAAACTCAACACCAACTGAAAGAAGTAAATAATAAAATGTTGGATTGGTGAAATACAAAGAATGCTATGAAGATAACCATGAAATACAAAGTCAACTTTGTTAAAAAGATTAATAAAATTGATATATTCCTATGTAGAATTATCCATGGAAAAAAGAAAAAACACAAATTATAAATATTAATAATAAAAAAGAAAACTATTCTGCAGGTTCTATAATGTTCGAAGGGCAATGAATGAATATCATTAAGTTTATGTCACTTTGTAAGTGTACAGAGGTAGATCTACACAGGTTGGGAAAATTTATATTTTGAAAAAGTGCAAAGACAACTCAATAGAGGTGACATAGTCTCATGAGCAAATGAGGTTGGGATAACTGAATATTCTTGGGAAATAATTGAAACTTGGCCTAAATATCACATCGTATACAAAATTTTGAGCACAGTCTCAAAATGGACCATCAGTTCAGTTCAGTTCAGTTGCTCAATCATGTCTGTCTCTTTGCAACCATGAACTGCAGCACACCAATTTTCCCTGTCCATCACCAACTCCCCGAGCCTGCTCAAATTCATGTCCATCAGGTTGATGATGCCATCCAACAATCTCATCCTCTGTCATCCCTTTCTCCTCCTGCCTTCAGTCTTTCCCAGCATCAGGGTCTTTTCCAATGAGTCAGTTCTTTGCATCAGGTGGCCAAAGTATTGTAACTTCAGCTTCATCATCAGTCCTTTCAACAAATATTCAGGTTCATTTCTTTTAGGGTTGACTGTTTTGATCTCCTTGATGTCTAAGGGGCTCTCAAGAGTTTTCTCCAACACCATAGTTCAAAAGCATCAATTATTCAGCACTCAGCTTTTTTTATGGTCCAACTCTCACATCAATACATGACTGGTGGAAAAACCATAGCTTTGACTAGACAGACCTTTGTTCTATACCATGTATCGACAAAGGTCCGTATTCCTAACCCAGCCTAACTTAAAGGTGCTCAACATTTACAGTAGTGTACAGTTGGAAGAAATTATCTAACACAAAGTCTATTTTATACTAGAGTGTTGAAAATCTCATGCAATTCCTTGAGTACTGTACTAAAATTGCCGTGCTGCATGGGGTCTCAGAGTCAGACATTACTGAGCGACTGAACTGAACTGAACTGAACCGAAAGTGGGGCTTCCCAGGTGGCACTCATGGTAAAGAGCTGGCCTGCCAATGCAGGTAACGTAACAGACTTGGGTTCAATCCCTGGATCAGGAAGATGCCCTGGAGGAGGACACGGCAGGCCACTCTAGAATTCTTGCCTGGAGAATTTCATGGACAGAGGAGCCCAGTGGGCTTCAGTCCATAGGGTTGCAAAGAGTCAGACGTGACTGCAGTGACTGGGCACACATACACTAAAAGTGAAAAACAGAGTGATTGTGTGAGTACAGAATGAGTGTAAGTGGGCTGCTTGTTTATCGTCATGATCTCAGGGTGGCCAGGAGCTCAGCTCACTGCTGCTGCCCAGAATCACCAGAGAATATTACACCACATCTTGTTAGCATGGGAAAAGATCAAATTTAAAAATTCAAAGTATGGTTACTACTGAATGTGTATCACTTTCTTACCAATGTAAAGTTAAAAATCTGAAGTCAAAACATCATAAGTTGGTGAGTCTGTAGTGATGAAAAGAAACAGACTATTGATACTTGCAATAGCCTAGATGGGGATTCCTAGATGGATCAGTGGTAAAGATTCTGCCTGCAATGCAGAAGACCCAAGTTTGATGCCTGGGTCAGGAAGATCCCCTGGAGAAGAAAATGGCAACCCCCGCCAGTATTCTTCCCTGAGGACAGAGGGGCCTGGCAGTCTACAGTACACGGGGTCTAAAAAGAGTACGACATGACTTAGCAACTAAACAACAATAGCCAGGATGGATCCCAGGATGTTATGCTGAATGAAATAAAAATCAATCTCAGAGGTTACATGATGTATGTTTACACTTATTGGATATTATGATTGTATATATATCATGTGATTCTACTTATACAACATTCTTAAAAGGATAAAATATAGAGATAAAAAGGATACTAGTAGTTACTGGGATTATAAAGAGTTGCAGGGGCAGGGAGGGTATGGAAAAAAGGTTTGTTTAGAGAGATGTGTCATGATTTTGGTGGTGGTACAAGAACCTATATATGTGATAAACCTTCATAGAGCTTTATATCAAAACCAAAGAGCACATATAAAAACTGATGTATAAGATTATGGCCTGTATTTTGATAAAAATGTCATCAATGTCAATTTACTAATATTTATGTGATTATTATATTACTATATATCTATATTTTATAACATCGTGCTGCTTCACAGGCTGATGCAGTCATTCATCATCTCCTCTGCTTAGTTACAAATAATTTCAAGCCCAGGCATTAGTTACCTGCCAGCGCTCAGAAGTGAAAGGGACGGAAGAGTAGATGTCTCAGATAAACACAAACTCGCCTCCCTGCTTCACTCATTCATGAGTCATTTTGATCTTAAATTCCATGAACTGGCACTGTTTTAGACCTTGCCTGTATTTTTCTTTGCTACTTGTCTATTTGCCTTTCATTCTTTTACATTAATTCATCCATTACAACACTGAAACCAAATGGAAGATTGACAGCTACATTCCACATGAACATGAAACAGTGCAGAGAACTGCAGTCACCAACTTCTATGGTGTTGACAGGTACTAAGTGTCTGCAGTCTGTAGATATTGAGTTTTGTAGGAGTGCATTATAGCAGTACATCAGAGAAAGATCTGGCATGTTTATCTTAACTTTATTTCACAAAGAGAAATAATAATGAGTGACTGAGAAGTTAGACTGAATACTCTGGACCAATGAGATAGAAAATGTGACATTTGGATGATTCTAGTACACATGATCTAATAAGTACAATTCTACATGTAGAGGCAACAGGATTGAATAGCCTGATTTCCCTCAAATTCTAATACATAAGACTCAATATCAGATTTCAAATGAATAATATTTTATTCCAGTTATAATTTCATTTAAATATAAACCACCAAATATACTCTGAAATTCAGATGAACTGATGTTTTTAAATCACTTCATGTTGAAGTAGTTTTATTTATTGAAAAATCTAAGTAAAGTCCTGGAATTCAGTAAAAAAAAAAAAAAAAAAAAGATGAGACATTAATTACTTTGGTTAAGATTGCTTTTCACTCAGAAGGCCTAAGATCTGTGAAAGTTTTAAAATAGTCACTAGATTCTGGGTGGAGAATGGTAAGTATAGGTTAAATGAATGACCAATCAGTAGATTACAAGAATGTTTCAGGGGCTATTCTAAATTATATCTTAAACAGGATGGCAAAATTATTTTACTGAGTAAATACCAATGTATGTCAACTTGTTTAACCTGCAGTTTCCCTCAGTTCAAACCTTTAATATTAATCGCTTTCTTCATGCCCCTTTTCAGGATCTGCCAAACTTAATGACCAGGGAGACAAGTAGACAACGTAAAGGTTTGTAGTGAGCCAGACTTTTCCCCATCTGGGCACGGACAAGCTGGTCTATGAACATGACAAACCCCACTTCCTGTCTGGGGGAGGAGTCACACAGGAACCAGGTGCCATGTATATGTGCTGTCAGGCACTTAAAGATGCTGAATTCTTAGCTTGAGGCAGAATTAAACACATTCATGTAGAGAATCCATCCTCATGCCGCTCTCCAGCCTGCTCTGAGTGTTCCTGGCCTTCACCTTCTCTGGTAGGGATGCTTCCAAACGTGGGTGCGCGTGTTCAGGGTGAAAGGACTGCACACAGGCGCGTGGAGCTTCACAGGGACTTGGGGAGGAAAGGAGGATTGGGGAAAAGCAAGCGTCTTAGGATTTCAATTTGGGTTATAAATATTTGAATAGGTCCAAAATTAATTTCTGCATTATTTTGTTCACTATTTCAGCTCTGTTTTCTCACATTTTCCACAGGATCTTGTGTGTCCCAGAAAGTTACTCAAGACCAGTCAGACATAATCAGCCAGGTGGGGCAGTAAGTCATTTTTAACTGTCAGTATGGAATAGGTTGGTTCACATACTACTGCTCCATTTATTGGTACAAGCAGCTTCCCAGGGGACAGATGACTCTCCTTATTCATCAAAATTCAGAACATGGGAATGCACGGAATGGCCGCTACTCTGTAAACTTCCAGAAATATATAAATTCATCAGCCTCACCATTTCAGCCTTACAGCTGGAAGACTCTGCAAAATATTTCTGTGCTCTAAGGGAGCTCTCAAGAAAAATAAAGGAAGTTCACAGTGCTTGAAGTAATGGGAAAAGCTGTACAAAAATCCCAGAGCTTAGTAAGAGAGCTCCTCTGCTGCAGGACTCCAGCTGAAATGCACACCTGCAGACCCCAGACAAGAAATGGTAATCATGTTATTGCTTAATGTGTGGCCTGAATCAGAGAATTTAATTCTAAATTAAAGCTTCTTCTATGTCCAGAGTAACTTTCTACTGTTTACATTCTCCTCTTGAATTTTTGACAAAATTAATCATACAGAACATGTGTAAAGTTGTCTAAACCTACTCCAAAGTTAACTAAAAGTGACAGTTTCACTAAAATACACTAACATCACATATCTGGGTATAGTTATCTGGAATCATCATGAAAATCATTTCCTTAGTCCTTTCTTCTTAGACTTGTGTCACTTAAGGTACAATCAGAGAAGCAGGTCACCAGTGGTATCAAATAAGAAATTAGTGATGAAGATTAGAACTCAGGCAATTGCTAGATCTGGTGGAAGAGTGTATACAAAGCTGTTATCTTCGTATCTGGTGTTGAGACTGAATTCACTGTTAATCAGCTAGAGCAAAGTTAGGGAGAGACTGAGGCATAGACAAACTGACTCATAAGGACATACTAGAACCATGAGGGTAATGGAACCCACATAGACACACTAAAACTTGTCTATGTCTCACCTCCTTCAGTCTCACAGTAGAGGGTAAGCTTAGGAGAAGTGGGTGTCATTTGGCATCATACTGCATACATACTTGGCCCAAGACAAACAGAAGATGAGGAGGAGGTTTGGTGGGAAGTGGAGGGGCTGTGAGTCAACAATGAGCTATCAGATCAGGAGGAACACCTGTGAGTAACCACAGTCCCTGGAGCCCTGCACCAACCCAAACATAAAAACTGTGGCTGCTTCATCACCATGACCTTCCAAATGTCACACAAATTTCTTTTGTGGCCAACCCTAAGCCAGAACAATATGGGAAGCACATTCTGGGAAAGATACTTCCAGTTAGTTAAGATAGATCAAAGCTACTACAGTACCCTTTTTGTTAACTTGGCATCCACCTGTACTCTTTAACAGCTTTTGAATAAAGACCATAGCCAAACTATGCTTCCTGCTAATGTTGTTGTTGCTGTTCAGTCACTAAATTGTGTCTGATTCTATGTGATCCCATGGACTGTGGCACACTAGGCTCCTCTATCCTGCCAGGCATGGAAATAGAGAATAACTATAATTGAGGATGAAGGATTATTTATTAAAATTATTAAACTGGAATTTCAAAATGGATGAACTTTATGGAATGTCATTTATACCTCAGTAGAGTTGCTCAAAATAAATAAGACTTTGTTCTGTCTTACGAGTGTCACAGTCCAGGAGTAGTGCTATTAAACATGCACATATTTATTTAAACAGTGATTTTGTGCCTACAGTTTCCCTCAGTTCACTTTAGTTGCTCAGTTGTGTCCAACTCTTTGAGACACTGTGGACTGCAGAACATGAAGCCTCCCTATCCATCATGAACTCCTGGAGCTTACTCCAACTCATGAGTCAGTGATGCCATCCAATCTGTCATCCATCCAGAGATGGATGGATGACAGATGTCCATCCATCTCTGTCATCCCCTTCTCCTCCCAACTTCAATCTTTCCCAGCTTCAGGGTCTTTTCAGATGAGTCAGTTCTTCACATCAGGCAGCCAAAGTATTGGAGTTTCAGCTTCAGCATCAGTCCTTTCAATGAATATTCAGGACTGATGTCCTTTAGGATGGACTGGTTGGACCCCCTTGCAGTCCAAGAGACTCTCAAGAGTCTTCTCCTATACCAAAATACAAAAGCATCAATTCTTTGGTGCTCAGCTTTCTTTGTAGTCCAACTCTCATATCCATACACGACTACTGGAAAAACCATATCTTTGACTAGACAGACCTTTGTCGGCAAAGTAATGTCTCTGATTTTTAATAAGCTGTCTAGGTTGGTCATAACTTTTCTTCCAAGAAACAAGTATCTTTTAATTTCATGTCTGCAGTGATTTTGGAGCCCAAGAAAATAAAGTCAGCCAGTGTTTCCACTATTTCCCTATTTATCTGCCATGAAGTGATGGGACTGGATGCCATGATCTTAGTTTTCTGAATGTTGAGTTTTAAGCCAACTTTTTCACTCTCCTCTTTCACTTTCATCAAGAGGCTCTTTAGTTCCTCTTCACTTTCTGCCAGAAGGGTGGTGTCATCTGCATATTTGAGGTTACTGATATTTCTCCCAGCAATCTTGATTCTAGCTTGTGATTCATCCAGTCCAGCATTTCTCATGATGTACTCTGCCTAGTTAAATAAGCGGGGTGACAATAGACAGCCTTGACATACTCCTTTCCCAATTTGGAACCAGTCTATTGTTCCATGTCCAGTTCTAACTGTTGCTTCTTGACCTGCATACAGATTTCTCAAGAGGCAGGTCAGGTGGTCTGGTATTCCCATCTCTTTAAGAATTTTCCACAGTTTGTTGTGATCCACACAGTCAAAGGCTTTGGCATAGTCAATAAAGCAGAAGTAGATTTTTTCCTGGAACTCTCTTTCTTTTTTGATGTTTCAAATGATGTTGGCAATTTGATCTCTGGCTCCTCTGCCTTTTCTAAATCCAGCTTGAACATCTGAAAATTCATGGTTCACATATTGTTGAAACCTGGATTGGAGAATTTGGAGCATTACTTTGCTAGCATGTGAGATGAGTGCAATTGTGCAATAGTTCGAACATTCTTCAGCATTGCCTTTCTTTGGGATTGGAATGAAAACTGACCTTTTCCAGTCCTGTGGCCAATGCTGAGTTTTCCAAATTTGCTGGCATATTGAGTGCAGCACTTTCCCAGCATCATCTTTTAGGATTTGAAATAGCTCAACTGGAATTCCATCACCTCCACTGGCTTTGTTTGTAGTGATGCTTCCTAAGGCCCACTTGACTTTGCATTCCAGAATGTCTGGCTCTAGGTGAGTGATCACACCATCATGGCTTTCTGCATCATGAAGATCTTTTCTGTATAGCTCATCTATGTATTCTTTCTACCTCTTGTTAATATCTTCTGCTTCTGTTAGGTCTATACCATTTCTGTCCTTTATTGTGCCCATCTTTGCATGAAATGTTCCCTTGGTATCTCTAATTTTGTTGAAGAGATCTCTAGTCTTTCCCATTCTATTGTTTTCCTCTATTTCTTTGCATTGATCGCTGAGGAGGCCTTTCTTATCTCTCTTTGCTATTCTTTGGAACTCTGCATTCAAATGGGTATATTGCTTCTTTTCTTCTTTGCCTTTCTCTTCTCTTCTTTTCTCAGCTATTTGTAAGGCCTCCTCAGACAAACATTTTGCCTATACTCTAATAAAAAGTTTAAAAACAGAAAGCAAATGGTGTTTTAAATGGGATGGCAAAATAATCGTCCTGCATATGTATCAGTGAATGACACCTAGTTTGTTTCTCAATTCCCTTAGCTCAAACCTTTATTACTACCTGCTTTTTTGACTGCCCCCCCAACCTTTCAGGATCAGCCTAACTTAATTGCCAGTGAAAAAAATAGACAAAGTAAAAGTTTGTGGTGAACCAAACGTTTTTTCTCATCTGTACACAGACCACATGACGTATGAATATGACAAACACCACTTCCTGTTTGAAGGAGTCACACAGGAACAGGTACTATGTATATGTGCTACCAGGCGCACAAAAACACTGAACTCTCACCTTGAGGCAGAACTGAGCAGATTTGTATAGTGGAATCCATGCCTCATGCCGCTCTCCAATCTGCTCTGGGTGTTCCTGGTCTTCACCTTCAATGGTAGGGATGCTTCCAAGCACAGGTGTGCGTGTTCAGGGTGAAAGGACTGCACACAGGCAAGTGGAGCTTCAGAGGGATTTGGGGAGGAAAGGAGGACTGGAGAAAAGCAAGAGTCTTATGATTTCAGTTTGTTTTTTGGGGGTGTGATCTGAAATGAGGCTAATTCCTACACTATTTTATTCACTGCTTCATCTCTGTTTTCTGATTTTTTCCACAGGCTCTGGTATAGCCGAGAAAGCTACTCAGGATCAACCAGACATATTCACTCAGATTGCAGAGGCCATCACCATGAACTGTCGGTGTGAAACAATTTGGAGCAGTTACAACATTTTTTTTGGTATAAGCAACCTCCTAGTGGAGAGATGATTTTCCTTACAAGGGATGGCCGCTACTCTCTAAATTTTCAGAGATCACTTAAATCCTCCAGCCTCACCATTTCAACCTTACAACTGGAAGATTCTGCAAAGTACTTCTGTGCTCTCTTTGAACTCACAGTGCTCAAAGTAATAGGAAAAGCTGAACAAAAACCCCAGAGCTTAATAAGAGAGAAGCCCTCTGCTGCAGGACCACAGCTGAGATACACACCTTTAGATCCTAGACAAGAAATGGTAGTCCTGCGATTACTTCATCTGTGGTCTGCATCAGAGGATTTAATTCCAAATAAAATTTCCTTCCATGACATATGGAAACAGGTGTCCAGAGTAACTCTCTACTGATAACATTCTCCTCTTGAATTTTTGGCTTTAAATCAACCATACAAAATATGTGTAAAGTTGTATAAATTTGAAGACTTGCTCCACAATAATATAAATTGGTAGTTTCACCTAAAGATCCTCACATCACAAATCTGGGTCTAGAATCTGAAATCATCATGAAAATTTTTTCCTTAGTCCTTTCATTTTAGGGCTTCCTAGGCACTAGGGGTAAAGAACTCGCTTGCCAATGCAGGAGACATTAGAGACACAGATTTGGTCCCTGGTTTGGGAAGATCCCCCGGAGGAGGGCAAGGCCACTCATTCTAATATTCTTGCCTGGAGAATCCCTTGGACAGAGGAAGTTGGTGGGCTACAGTACATGGGGTTGCAAAGAGTCAGACACGACTGAAGTGACTTATCATACAGTCCTTTCATCTTAGACATCGTGTCAGGGCATATTCAGAGGAGACCCACCAGTGATGTAGAGTAAGAGATGAGTTATAAGGATTATTCACAGGCAGGGCTAGAGCTGGTGGAAGAGTCTATAAAAGCTATTATATTTGTATTTGGTTTGAGCTTGAGATCACTGTAAGTCAACTAAAGTACCATCTATGAAGGAAAGTTGGATGTGGCAACAGGACCAGCTGTGGACAAACTGGAAAAAGCATGGACAAGCTGTGACATGTACATGAGGACAGTGGAACCCACAAGACACACTAAAACTCATCTTTCTCTTACCTCCTTCAGGCTCACAGTAATGGGCGAACTTCAGAAGTTTGCCATCATGCTACAAGCATACTTGGTCAAAGACAAAGAGAACATGAGTAAGAGATCTGGTGGGAGGTCGAGGAGTTGTGAGTCAACAATAAGTTGAACGATCAGGCCAGCAGCAACATTATGAGTTGCCATAGTCTCTGGAGCCCTGAACCAAACTGCAGAACCTAGAAACATGACTACTTCGTCACAAGTACCTCCCAAATCTTACACAAATCTCTTTCATGGCCAACCATAACCCAGAACAATACAAAGAAGCAAATTCTGGGAAATAGATTAAGTTGAGACAGTACAAATCCACCATAATAGCTTAACTAGTTAACTTCCCTCCTTGTTAATTAACTAAGCATTCATCATTACCTCTTGAACACCACAACTTTGAATAAGGACCACAGCAAAACTATACTTCCTGTTAATATGATGCAATTATTCTTTATTCATCCAAAAGAAGCTCTCTCCTTCAAAGAGAATACCAAGTTCATTTATCTATTTAAGGATGACATTCTTTCCTCTTCTAGCTGAATCACACTGTCCAATTGACCCTGTATTTTTATTACAGAGATACAATGAGATATAAGATTAACTTGTAGCAGCACACTTTCTGTTACCAGAGGCAGTCAAAGAGGAGAGGGAAGCTAAAAATGGCTAATGTATACATAAATATATTCATATAAAATTGAAAAAATTCATAAATATTCTAGGTTTTGTTACTGCATATGACCACAAGATTGTAACTGGTATTTATAACTACCTCATCCATTACCCATTCCATAACCTATTTAACATAGCAAGAACCTCTACTCACTGTTGTAATTGACTTCCTATAAAACAAGCTCCTTATTCAGGAGCAATGCTATGTGGAAAGTCATAAAGATGAATAAGGAATTCTGTAAGTTGACCTCGGTGGTTTTGCAAAGTTTGCAAGGTATTGAAGACAAATTCAAGAGTCTATTTTAGTGGAGAAAAATCGTGTTAATAGGCAGGGGAAATTGATATGTTGTATTCTGGGAAACATCATAAAGAATGATACTTGTCTTCTCATTACAAGCAATAGCAGTGAAAAAAGGAAGGCATTTATAAAGTTTTTAAAGAAAGCAAACAAATAAAACTTTCAAGGAAGCTTCTAATGAGCATGAAAGCATATTTTTAAATTGTCTTTTTTGTTAAAAAACACTGCTAAGAGAGTGGAAAGGCAGTGCCAGCCTGGAAGGCTATATATGCAATACACATTACTGAAAAAGGAATCAAATGCACAATATATTAAAAGCTCATAAATCAAAAAGAACTGAAAATAGTCACTTCTTAGTCATTAATAAGAATGGCAAAATCTTGGAGATCCAATTCAGAAATATTATATCCAATAGCTAGTAAACACAGAGAAGGCAATGGCAACCCATTCCAGTACTCTTGCCTGGAAAATCCCATGGATGGAGGAGCCTGGTAGGCTGCAGTACATGAGGTCGCTAAGCATTGGACACAACTGAGCGACTTCACTTTCACTTTTCACTTTCATGCATTGGAGAAGGAAATGGCAACCCACTCCAGTGTTCTTGCCTGGAGAATCCAAGGGATGGGGGAGCCTGGTGGGCTAAGTGTCTGGGGTCGCACAGAGTCAGACACTACTGAAGTGACTTAGCAGCAGCAGCAGCAGCAACAGCTAGTAAACATTCAAGGTGTCCTTGATTTCACTATTTTTATGGAAATAAAAGTCAAACTCACCTGTTCCATCTGTGTCTTTTCAGCACCCTGAGTGTATCAATGTAACTAGCTGGCTATCACACCAAAAGGATAAGGAAAAATAATGACTATCTCCAGGAAAACAAGTGATTAAATAAATTTCCTAGAAGAGTCCACTACTGAACTGATGTGGAGGTGAAAAATCAGGTCAGACCTGAACATTAATGGAAAGGAGGTTTTAGTAAAATATAGAAAGTTGGTATTTATTGAGCTTACTATATGTCAGGCACTGTAGGATGCATTTCTGATTGATTATCTAAGTTAAATATTAAAACCCTATGAGACAGATTTTACTGTTCCAATTTTTTAATCTTTGAGAAATGAGACATAACTTTTCTAACTGTGAAAAACATCTTAAACTTTTATTGTCATCCTGAGTGTACCATTTAGAGGGCTCCTTGGGGAAGATTTGGGTATGAGGAAGCACTTGACCCAGAACAGGGTGACTGGATGTCTCAGTGATGGTGACATGATGGGTTTAAACTGGAACCTAAATGGATCTATGAAGAACAGTTCCATGAAGAACTACAAGACCTTCTAGAAATACCACCAAAAATAGATGTCCTTTTCATCATAGGGGATTGGAATGGAAACATAGGAAGTCAAGAGATACCGGAGTAACAGGCAAGTTTGGCCTTGGAGTACAAACTGAAGCAGGGAAGGGCCAAGAAAATACACTGGTCATAGAGTTTTGCCAAGAAAACACACTGGTCATAGAAAACAGCCTCTTCCAACAACACAAGAGCCCACCCTACACATGAATATCACCAGAGAGTTAATACAGAAATCAAATTGATTATATACTTTGCAGCCAAAGATGGAGAAACTCTACACAGTCAGCAAAAACAAGATCTGGAGCTGACCGTGGCTCAGATCATGAGTTCATTATTGCAAAATTCAGGCTTAAGCTGAAGAAAGTAGGGAAAACCACTAGACAACTCACTGGATCATAGAAAAAGCAAGGGAATTCCAGAAAACATCTACTTCTGCTTCGTTGACTATGCTAAAGCCTTTAACTGTGTGGATCGAAAGAAACTGGAAAATTCATAAATAGATAGGAATACCAGATCACCTTACCTGCCTCCTGAGAAACCTGTATGCAGGTCAAGAAACAACAGTTAGAACCAGACATGGAACAATGCCGGGGTCCAGTCCCGGTTGGATCCAGGGATTCCCTCAGGAGGACGGTGTTAGCGAAAAGGATAGAAATAGAGAAGAGATAGGGAAAGAATTTTGCAATTGAGAAAATAGAGGAGAGAAAAGAGGCTGATATTCCTTGGTTTATGCAGAAAGCCAATAAAGCCCCAGCACGGGACTTGCTCTGTTCATGTAGGCTGCAGGCGCCCTCTCGAATCGCGGAAGATGCCCCACCTTAGGCACCTTCTCGAGTGGGTCTTAGAAGCCCAGGCAGGAAAGTGAATGCAGAGAGCCCCTGCACTCCAGGGGATCAGCCTGAAAAGGAAAAGGAAAGAGAAAGAATGACATGGGGAGACCAAGCTTTGAGCAAGGCCCGTACTTTATTTTCCAAAGTAGTTTTTATACCTTAAGTTGTGTATAGAGGATAAAGGGGGAAGGGGTAGAGTCATGCAAGGTCAGCAGTCCTTGATCCTTATCGAAGCCAGGCTTTCTTTCTGCAAACTTATCATATGCAAAAGCTTTAGGTGATTTACATCATCTTCTGGCCAGGAGGCCTGTTAACATTTTTATGACCCTTTCTTCAGAAAACTTATTTTTCTCTAAAGGTGATTATTCTAAAGTCAGGCACCACCCTCCGAAAGCATTAGACAAAGTTGCATTTCTATAGGGCAAAAGTGTGGTGGGCTATAACAAGAAAAGAATTAACTCAAGTATCCAAGGTTACAAACATTAAAGCTACTACTTACATTTCTATACACCAACTATATTAATCAATACACTCCCAGGGACACAGTAGGCAAGGGATATGGAAACTTGGCAGCAAGCATTAGCTCTACAAAAAAATCCTCTACTAGTTCTATTTTAACAAATTTAACTCTTTGAGAAGCTCCGCATTGTTAGCATATCTTAAGCTTCCCATGCCTCTCATGGTTGGGAGGCTGTGAATCTGAACAAACCTTTCAGGCAAGCTAGAAAGTCATCAGAGGGGTTTGAATTGAAACACACCTATTAGGCCCAGGATACTTATTAACGAGAGTTTTAAGTTGATTTTCTTACAGAGAAAAGTGGTCAGGGATAGCCCCCTGTTAATGTCAGAAGAGTTGGTGAAAGTCGTGAAATAGTAAAACAGACAGATTTTGGTTTTGGGGTAGATGCTCGGGCAGGTCCAGGGGGGCCCCTTGAGCCCAGACTCACCTTTGCATATCAGGCCTCTCCGTATGACCTTTGTCATGGGTGGGAACTCCCGTGCTGGCTCCTGGCAGAACAACAAACTGATTCAAAATTGGGAAAGGAATGCATCAAGGCTGTATACTGTCACCCTGCTTATTTAAATTATCTGCAGAGTACATCATGTGAAATGCTGGGTTGGATGAATCACAAGCTGGAATCAAGATTGCCAGGAGAAATACCAACAACCTCACATATGCAGATGATACCACTCTAATGGCAGAAAGAGAAGAGTAACTAAAGAGCTTCTTGATGAGAGTAAAGAAGGACAGTGACAAACTCAAATTTTAAAAAAACTAAGATCATGGCCTCTGGGGTCCCAACACTTAATGCCAATAGATGGGGGAAAAGTGGAAGCAGTGACAGATTTATTTTCTTTGGCTCCCAAATCACTGCAGAAGATGTCTGCAACAATGATATTAAAAGACACTTGCTCCTTGGAAGGAAAGCTATGACAAACCTAGACAGCATATTAAAAAGCAGAGACATCACTTTGCCAACAAAGTTCCACAGAGTTGAAGCTATGGTTTTCCAGTAGTCATACTGATGTGAGAGTTGGACCCTAAAGAAGGCTGAGTGCCAAAGAATTGAGACTTTCTAATTGTGGTGATGCAGAAGACCTTTGAGAGTTTCTTGGACAGCAAAGAGATCAAACCAGTCAATCCTAAAGGAAATCAACCCAGAATATTCATCAAAAAGACTGATGCTGAAGCTGAAGTTCCAATACTTTGGCCACTTGATGTGAAGAGCCGACTCATTGGAAAGGACCCTGATGCTGGGAAAGATTGAGGACAGGAAGAGAAGGGGGTGACAGAGGATGAGATGATTGGATGGCAGCATCCACACAATGGACATGGGCTTGAACAAACTCCTGGAGATAGAGAAGGGCAAGAAATTGTGGTGTGCTGCAGTTCATGGGGTTGCAAAGAGTCAGACATGACTTAGAGACTGAACAACAATGCTTCCAGCGAGTATTTATGAATATTTGTTAAATGAACAAAGCATGACTAGTGTAACATTACTCCTATGTCTTCAGTATAATTTTCCTCCATGCTAGACTTGGATTTATTGTTTATATTCTATTGTTCATTGTTCACAATAATAACCCTCTGTTTATACTACCGGAGTCTTTTATTTGGCATGCATCCCATAAAGTTGGAAGATTGTTTTCAGAGTAATTTAAACAGTTGTTTAACGTAATTTCTCATCAAATTCATGAATAATGATTCATCAGCTCACTCAGAAACCATGTAATTCTTGAGTGCCTACTATGTATCAAACTCTTATAAATATTGAATTACATGGGCTTTGAAGTAAATTTTAAATATAGGAAGGTTAGAGACAAATGAAAAAGAGATCAACAAATAAGAATCATATGACTGCAGAGGCCTGGTGTGCTGCGGTTCATGGGGTCACAAAGAGTTGGACATGACTGAGCGACTGAACAGAACTGAACTGAAAGCAGTCAAAGATAATTAAAACCTTCTGTGGAGAAGGCAATGGCACCCCACTCCAGTATTCTTGCCTGGAAAATCCCATGGATGGAGGAGCCTGGTAGGCTGCAGTCCGTGGGGTCGCTAAGAGTCGGACACGACTGAGTGACTTCACTTTCACTTTTTCACTCTGATGCATTGGAGAAGGAAATGGCAACCCACTCCAGTGTTCTTGCCTGGAGAATCCCAGGGGCAGGAGAGCCTGATGGGCTGATGTCTATGTGGTCACACAGACTCGGACATGACTGAAGTGACTTAGCAGAATGGGGTATTTAGGACCAAGAAAATACAGATGAGTACAGAGGTATTACAAGTAAGATGTGTGTACTGTGTGGTAAGTTGCTTCAATCGTGTCTAACTCTGCGAGTCATGGACTGTAGCCCACCAGGCTCCTCTGTCCAATGGATTCTCCAGGCAAGAATATTGAAGTGGGTTGCTAAGCCCTTCTCTAGGAGATCTTCCTGATGCAGGGATTGAACATGGGTCTCTTAAGTCTTCTGCATTGGCAGGTGTGGTCTTTACCACTCGTGCCACTTGGGAAGCACTGCTGCTAAGTCACTTCAGTCGTGTCCAACTCTGTGAGACCCCATGGACTGCAGCCCACCAGGCCTCTCCGTCCATGGGATTCTCCAGGCAAGAACACTGGAGTGGGTTGCCATTTCCTTCTCCAATGCATGAAAGTGAAAAGTGAAAGTGAAGTCGCTCAGTCGTGTCCGACTCTTAGCGACCCCATGGACTGCAGCCTACCATCATGGACTGCAGACTCCTCCATCCATGGGATTTTCCAGGCAACAGTACTGGAGTGGGGTGCCATTGGGAAGCCCATTTACCTTCAAATCTGAGGAGCTTTTCAAAAAGTTGCTTGCTGACTTTGGTGTGGGTTTAGCTCTGCAGTTTTTCTATTCAGTCACAAGAGGGGGCTGATTCATCTGAAAACAGTGCTTCTTTCTGGGAGAAAGGGATGGAAATTTGTTTTCCATTGATGTGCCAAAAAAAGGAAAAATGACATGCTTTCATCCTCTTTAGACAACTTGAGCTTTTTATCCCTTGTTGAATGTGTGTTCAAGGATTTAGGGGATCTTAGCCGAATAGCCTAAGCCCTTTCCATGTACCTCCCTAAACGCTGCTTTCCCATTTCTCTGCTCTGATTATCTCTTCTCTTTTCTATTCCTTATACCCTTTTTTCCCTCCTCTGACTTTTTATACCACTCACACCCACCTCCACCCCACCCCCACCTACTTTGCCTTTTTTTTTCTGTCTATTCCTCTACCTTAGCATCCTTGCTATACAACACCCACAAGCATAGGCATTGGGGACACGAGGATTATGGACCACTGTTCAAGGAGGATGAGGTGAACACCATCTATGTCAATAAGAACAGATGCGTGAAAAATGTCTACCTAGATGGCAATAGATGCATGATTCCAAGAACATATACAAGAGCTCCAAGCTCCAGGATGTTTAGCTTTTAGTCTCAATGTTATTTAGTTTTCCATCTCCCAGAGCACATCGCTGCCTACTTTGAATCTCCCATACGTTTTCTGGAATGTGGATGGAAATTTTCATTATCTTACTACACAGAGCTCAGTACATTTTTCTGTGATTAAATATTACGCTCTGCAAGCTTCATGAAGCATCAGCCAATTTCTTAAGAAACAAATGATAGACCAGTGGTTGTGCATAGACACATCATTGTGATCGGTATTCCTTTTCCTGAGGCAGACATTAAACTTCGGAGATGATTGCACTGTGAGCTGGGGATGTTTTACCATCTTTTGGGACATGACTAAAACAGGGGAGGAAGACCTAGTTAAGGGGTTGCTTGATCATTGGCTGAGAAAGTCCTGGCAACAACACAGCGATATCTGCACTGGTTGTAAGTCTTTACTAACAGCTGTTGCCTCTGTTCTCTGGAACCTCCTTAAGCCAAGGATCAGACCCAAGCCTGAGCTCTGAGCCCACGATCCTGGTTTGTCCCTGAAGTATGAGGCTGGTGACTGGAGTAACAGTGTTTCTGACCTTGGGTAAGTGTTCTGTGTCTACAAGCATTGACTTTGAGGGCAAAGGACCACAAAGAGTTATTTGCTCTCTACTCCTCTCCCTGTGCTTTATTCAGCATTATAGTGATGCAATTGAGAACTGATCTATGGATTTGCTAGGGAACACAAACTTCTACATGACAGGTTAAACCATGGCTATGATTCCAGAAGAGTCCTTAGCAGTAAACAGGTTGTAGGAAATCTCTGGGTTTAGTGAGCCAAGGACCCATGGAACAAAGTCTATGGATTGCTGATTATTGCCACGTGTTTTCAGTCTCCATAATTTTGTTGTTTTTCAGTCACTAAGTTGTATCCACTTTTACAACCAAGTAACAGGCAGTATGCCAGGCTCCTCTGTCCTCTATTATCTCCTGGAATATGCTCAAATTCATGTCCACTGGGACAGTGACACTTTTTAACCACCTCATCCTCTACCACCCCTTCTCCCTTTGTCTTCAATTTTTCCCAGCATCAGGGTATTTTCAATGAGTCAGCTCTTCTTATCAGGTGTACAAATTATTGGAGCTCCAGTGTCAGACAAAACTGAGCGACTTCACTTTCACTTTTCACTTTCATGCATTGGAGAAGGAAATGGAAACCCACTCCAGTGTTCTTGCCTGGAGGATCCCAGGGACGGGGAAGCCTGGTGGGCTGCCATCTATGGGGTCCCATAGAGTCAGACACGACTGAAGTGACTGAGCAGCAGCAGCAGTTTCAGCATCAGTCCTTCCAATGAATATTTAGGATTATTTCCTTTAGGATAACTGGTTTGATCTCCTTGCAGTCCAATACTGAACACCAATAATATTTTTCCAGGACATAAATAGAAACACAGGAGTAGGGGTTAGGGCCAGACAGTTATGAGAGGGTTATGCCCTTGATCCATAGAATTACGCTTATTTGTGCTCTGGAGCTAATTTGATTTCTTAAACCCCCAGGGACTGTGATTGATGCTAAGACCACCCAGCCCAGCTCCATGGATCGTCCTGAAGGAGAGGATGTAAATCTGCCTTGTAGCCACTCTACCATTGGTGGAGATGACTATATACATTGGTATCGGCAAAATCCCAATCAGAGTCCACAGTGTGTCATTCATGGCTTACGAGGCACAGTGAACAGAAGCATGGCCTCTCTGCACATAGCTTCAGATAGAAAGTGCAGCACCTTAGTCCTGCCCCAGGTCACCCTGAGAGACACTGCTGTGTTCTACTGCGTCCCGAGAGAGGCACACTGGGACAGACAGGGCTGCACCTGTGCAGTATCTCTCTTGTGGGAAGAAGAGGGGGACACAGTAGGGGGAGCAGTCACGAGAGCAAATCTAGAGTCATCTGGAAGGAGAGTCAGAGAGCAGTAAGAGATGAGGAAAATGAAGGGAAGGAGAAGGGGAGAAGATGCATAAAGAAAAGAAGAAAAGGACAAAGAAGAAGTGCGTCATTGGTTGATGCAGCTGAGAGCAATTTTGGGAATTATGGGAATACTAAGAATCCCAATTGCAACATAGAAATAAAGTGAGAAGCATTAGCAATTTTTCATGGTTCTTTCTCATGTCAATAAAATGTTGGTTCTAGTGTGTTAGTCTCAACCTAAAAGTGAGAAAAATACAAATAATTCTCCTGTTCCAAAGTTTTCTTTCATGTCCCACTCTTTGCTACCTCAAGAATTGTAGCCTGCCAGGCTCCTCTGTCCTTGGGGTTTTACAGGGAAGAATACTGGAGTGGGTTGCCATTTCCTTCTCCAGAAGATCTTCCAGATCCAGGGATCAAATCTTGTCTCCTTTGTCTCCTGCATTGTAGGAGGATTCTTTACCACTGTGCCACCTGGGAAGTGGTCCAATTCATTCTTTATAATGTTTGTGTAGTACCCTGAAGCGTTCTATTATTAATTATGTTTACCTTAGTAAGTATTTGTTTCTATTACTGTGCTATCCTAAAGAGTATTATCTTTATACAACTTTGTAGATTGACTTTTGTATATATGGGGACATGTCTATTGTAATGAAATTTCTGAACTTGAATGGCTATTTTCAAAATAAGGTGCACTTACAATTTTTTTTAAAGTGACAACTTACCATTCAAATGGTATAAACAATTATACTTCAACCAACAGGGAGTGAGAAGGTGTACTTCGCATCCTCTAAAAATTGAGAATTACCAGCCTTTTTCATTTTAACAATCCAAATGTACTTTATCTATAGACATTTTACTGGTCTCTAGTGTTTTCAAGCAACTTTTTCTCTGTATATTGTCATTCAACCTTGTTCATATGCTTGTTCCTATATTTTGACCATTTTTTCCATTAAGTTAGCTTTATTTTTATTTGCTAGAATTATTCTAATATCTTACATGATATTTTGACTTTCATATTTACTTATATGTTTTATTCTAACATACCACCTTTATTTTTTCAATGATGTTGTCTTTATTTCTTACACTGTCAAATCTATCAAAAATTTATTTCTTTTTAGCTTTAAAATCAATGTCTTTTAGAAAGCCCTAAATGTATCTTTTGGAGAAGGCAATGGCACCCCACTCCAGTACTCTTGCCTGGAAAAGCCCATGGGTGGAGGAGCCTGGTGGGCTGCTGTCTATGGGGTCGCACAGAGTTGGACACGACTGAGTGACTTCACTTTCACTTTTCACTTTCATGCACTGGAGGAGGAAATAGCAACCCACTCCAGTGTTCTTGCCTGGAGAATCCCAAGGACGGGGGAGCCTATTGGGCTGCCGTCTATGGGGTCGCACAGAGTCAGACACGACTGAAATGACTTAGCAGCAGCAACAAATGTATCTTTTAATCCTCGTTACCATTTAGGGAGTTATTCTGAGATCTATGGTACCTCTCAGAAAGCTAAGCCTCAAAGAGATTTTAAAAGTTGCCTATTTTTGTCTTAATATGTCTTAGACCAACTGTTATATTTATTTTTAAATCTGCCAATGTCAAGCTCTAAAATCTCAGCATGTGTAATTCAATCTGGCCTTCCTGGAAGCAACAGTAAGAAGAAAGCCCTGAAATAGTGAGTCAACTGGAAAGTCAGTGGAATGAATCACAATTCTCATAGCTGAAGGTGACACACGTTTTAGGGCAAAATGTCAAGTGTTAGAACAAAAGGCATATGTTGTGACTCAAGAAAAGCAATAATCCTTAATTCTGTAAAGAGACATGCTAGTCTTCTAAATATCCAAATAGCAGTATAAATATCTTTTACTGATTGTAGCGAGATTCTGAAACATCCTTAGCTCCTTATTAGCCACACATTTTCCCCAAGAGAAAAGGTATAGAGAAATTAGAGCACAAGACAGAGAAAGTAATAGGGAGGCATTCTGGCCCTTGATGTGAGCAGCATCACTAACATAATATTCTTGGATCATCAAAAAGACTGAGAAATCTATCCTGCTGCATAGGATGTGTACCTAAACATATATTGCTGTGTTTATGCTTTGGAAATTGCTTTGATTTGTGAGTCAGAGATGAAGGAACAGATACTTGTACTCAATCTTGGAAAGTACAATAAGAGGTGCTGTAGCATTTTCCAAATCAGCCTATCCCTCCAGTCACTTTTTCACTCATTTCCTCCTCTTCATGGCCTTTGAGCTCACTTTCTGTTTCCTTACTTCACTTTTCCTGAAATGTATCTTTTCATTCCTTTTGTTTATTGAAGTATTCTCAGTAATCAGCAAAGTACCTAACAAATAGTAAGTGTTCAACAAATATTTATTGATTAAAGACATATTTATGACTGATGTTACTAATAATTGCTAGTTCAGTTAAGTTCAGTCGCTCAGTCGTGTCCGACTCTTTGCGACCCCATGAACTGCAGCACGCCAGGCCTCCCTGTCCATCACCAACTCCCGAAGTCCACCCAAACCCATGTCCATCGAGTCGGTGATGCCATCCAACCATCTCATCCTCTGTTGTCCCCTTCTCCTCCTGCCCTCAATCTTTCCCAGCATCAGGGTCTTTTCAAATGAGTCAGCTCTTCGCATCAGGTGCCCAAAGTATTGGAGTTTCAGTTTCAGAATTAGTCCTACCAATGAACACCCAGGACTGATTTCCTTTAGGATGGACTGGTTGGATCTCCTTGCAGTCCAAGGGACTCTCAAGAGTCTTCTCCAAAACCACAGTTCAAAAGCATCAATTCTTTGGCGCTTATTGCTAGAGATGCAATAAAATATTGAAAGGGTGAGTTATATCTTTTTAAAAATAGAAGAGAGAGTCAACATCACACGGATTTCACAATGAAGACAGGGATATATTTGAAAATACTTATTCATTCATAAACTCGTTAATCCTATCCTTTTATTTCCATTTCTTTTCCTTTCACCCTCCCTCTCTCTTTTCCTTCTTTCCTCTCTTCACTCTTTCCTATCATTGTTAGTGAAATAGGCCCCCGAGTACTTTGCTAAGGTCTTCCTGTGAAACTTTAGTTTATTCCAACACAATATTCTTTCTTCCATTAAAATTACCAATACATTGCATTTCTCATAAAGTGGTTGACACCAGATATTTTGAAAGATGTAAATTGTGCTTAACTCATTCCCCCAATGAGGCAGGGAATTCTCCTAATTTTATAAAAATGGATTAAAAAATAGTTATTTGGATATCAACTGGTATTCTCATTCACGTCATCTTCCATAACTATAAGCCAACAAAGGTGTAAAAAGTCCATATGGCATTTCAGCAACCCATGGCCATTGGAAACACAGTGCTTGCCAACCCAAACATGGTGAACAGATTTTAGAAAGTCTTTCTCATTCCCGTTTTTTCATCTTCATTCAGAAATAATCCTTACCAAAAAAAAAAAAAAATCATATGCTATCTTTATACCAAATGTGTCCTGCTTTAAAACCTTCTAGGAAATGTATCTTTAGAAACCACAGAATTAATGAGTGCTGTTTAATAGAACTGTCATTAGTTCTATCACTAATTCTACCAATAGAGATTCACCATGAGCAGATGATCTCACGAGAAAAAGAACCGAGTTAGGAACTTGGATCTCCATTGGCTCACTGTGTCTTTTAACTGTTTTCCCCTACAGCTAATATGTTAGTAAATTGAATCAGGAAGAGACTGTTAGCAGTGCACACTGAGGATTCTAATGTTTCACAAATTCTACCTGTTTGGGCATCCCAGGGACTGAATCTAAAGTAAGAAGAATATCTAATTCATTTGTTACACCAGAATTGCATAAAACAGGCAACATACTAAGTGATTCTCAAATTAACTAATAACAAGTGTACACACAATACAGCACATGGAAAAGAAAGCATCCTGGGCACAAAGAGGAGCAGAAAACCTCTGAAAATAATTCATTTTAGTAACTAGAACGAAAGTTTAGAAAACTGCATCATCCAAGTAATAAATATGTGATAACTATAAAACGTTTTAAAAAATTCTACAAACAGAAGAAAAACTGAAATAAAGAAGAACGATATAAGCAGATGGAGAGAGTGACAAAGTAAAATTTTGTGGTAAAATTAATACTGAAATTGTGTTACACTAAAAATTGGAAAACATTTGCCTTTATGCACCAAGGATAAAGGACTTTCATTTCAATAAGTGACATTCCATCATTTTTCCTATGGAAAAGTGTATTATGGCCTTCAGATCATATATAAATAGCAGTCAGAATGCAGATCTGAATATAAGAATAATGTATGAAGTTAATGGAAAAAATACAAAACTTATTCATTACTTTGTGTTAGGTACACATTTCTTAAACAGGACACAAACATGGCTAAGTATCAAAACTAGTCTATATTCATGCTGCTTCTGCTGCTAAGTCGCTTCAGTTGTGTCCGACTCTATGCGACCTCATAGACGGCAGCCCACCAGGCTCCCCCGTCCCTGGGATTCTCCAAGCAAGAACATTGGAGTAGGTTGCCATTTCCTCCTCCAGTGCATGAAAGTGAAAAGTGAAAGTGAAGTCGCTCAGTTGTGTCCGACTCTTAGCGACCCCATGGACTGCAGCCTACCAGGCTCCTCCGTCCATGGGATTTTCCAGGCAAGAGTACTGGAGTGGGGTGCCATTGCCTTCTTTGAAGTCTATATTCATATATACATTCATTTTTCGTGTCACTTTCTGTATAGCAGAGATGGGCACAACATTGTAAACCAACCACCCTTTAAAAACTGATGTATATTAAAATTGCCATTAAAAGTATTCAAGAGTTAAAAGGATAGCTAGAAAATCTATTAAAGGGTAATTAGTGGGCTGCCCTTTATGGGGTTGCACAGAGTTGGACACAACTGAAGCGACTTAGCAGCAGCAGCAGTGAATATATTTACAGTACTATTATGTTATCAAAGTTAATATTATTAATTATAAAAATATTATATTAGCAAAGATTAGCTATAAAATATATTATCATACTATCAAAGGGCTCATTTTGATTTCAAAATATCTCCTTCAAATCAACAATAAAACAAACAAACTGATATAAAAGACAAAAGTCTGAAGTAGGCATTTGACAATAAAAGATATTCAAATGGTCAATAAACATGTCATTCCCATAAGGTGCATAAGCTGATATAGCTAATTTACACTGGTAGAAATCAGAATACTATTATAAATGGGTCAATATCATAAAGGGAGCTCTGAAGGGCTGGTTATGCTCTGTTTCTTGATCTGAGTGCTGGTTATAAGGGTGTTGCTTATGTGAAAATTTACCATGCTGTGTGAACTGACCCTTATATTACATTTTCTTATATGAATATAAAACTCCAATAAAAACTAAAATGATACATGATGACCTCTTATTAATTCTTAGTTATAAGGTGACAATAAACTAAAACTAAAATTTCCAGGTGCTTTCATTCTAGTTTTCCTTTACTGCTACTGAAATATTTAAGTAAGAACACATTTGTGAAACAAGCATGACTTCTGACCATGTGTAAGCATTGACTTTCTATTAATAGATCATAGATGAGAAATGTGTCATTTGTCTTTTTCATCTATCTGAGGTACAAATGTGTGATTTTGATCTTTAGTATCAGGACTTGTGGCTCAGTGGTAAAGAATCCGCCTGCAATGCAGGAACCGCAGGAGCCTCGGGTTCGATCCCTGGGTCAGGAAGATCCCCCAGAGGAGTGCATGACAATCCACTCCAGTATTCTTGCCTGGAGAATCCCATGGACAGAGGAACCTGGAGGGCTACAGTACATAGGGTCAGAAAGAGTCAGACATGACTGAAGTGACTTCGCACACATGAAACGCATGTAGTATCAAGGTACCAACATGTTGACATTTGGCATTATTAGGAAAAGTAGAAAACTCTAGTGAATAGGAAAGGGCGATAAATCGCTCAAGATGCTTACAGCTTATTGATTACAACAGAGTTCAAGCTGATCCCAAGCAATGAAAGTCTGGGGAAGTTACACATTTTTCTCTAGGAACGTTGCTACAAACAGAATATTGGGAATCTGGTAAGGATGAAGAAGTAAATCTACTTGTAGACAATGAACAGTACCTGTCATATCCTTAAATATTAAAGGGCTCCTGAAACACTGTGGCATGCTATGCAGTCAATGAGATTTATTAGCCAACATCTTTATCGTTAAATATAAAAAATGAAAAAGTAAACAATAGGCGCTACAGTGTTAAAAGTATAGAGTCCCTCTGCTATCCACCTGAAACTATCACAACATTGCTAAGTGGCTATACTCCAATACAAGACAAAAAGTTCAATAAAAAGAGATAATAAAAATATCATTAACAGGATAATGCTACTATTCATCCCAAGTGGGAATATAAGAAAGTGGGGAAATCTGATTTTTTTGGCAAAGGTGCAATGACTATTCAATGGAGAAATGATAGTCTTATGAGCAAGTGATTTAGGGACAATTGGATATTCCTAGGCAAATAACTGAATCTTGGCCTAAATTTCACACCTTATACAAAAATTTGAGGAAAATCGCAAAATGGACCATACATCCATGTGTAAAATCTAAAACTATAAATCTTTTTGAAAAAAAAATCTTCAGGACCAAGTGCTGGACAAAATGATTTTTGTCATGACATCAAAGCACAACCCATAAAAATAAAATATTTCATCAAGAGTAAAAATGCTTGCTTTGTGAAAGATACTATTAACGAATGGAAAAGA
Source organism: Bubalus bubalis (assembly GCF_019923935.1). Classification (NCBI taxonomy): domain Eukaryota; kingdom Metazoa; phylum Chordata; class Mammalia; order Artiodactyla; family Bovidae; genus Bubalus; species Bubalus bubalis. The sequence continues at coordinate 78,575,308 of NC_059167.1, forward strand.
CAAGCCACAGAATGGCAGGAAATATTTTCACAATGTATTTTCATCAAAGGATGGTATTTAGAATACAATGACTGTCTAAACTCAGCAGGAAAAAAGTAGTCCAAATGGAAAATGGTTCACCCAGACATTTCGTGGAAAAGCCATGTGTTAGGGAAATAAGCATGTAAACAGATGTTCAACATCATTAACCATCAGGGAAATGCAAATTAAAACCATAATGAAATATCATTCCACATCTTTCTTAATGGCTAAAATGAAAAATAATGATGATACCAAGTTCTAGCAATGATGTAGAGAAATTGGATCACTCATACATTGCTGGTAGGTAAATGGAACAGTCATTCTGGAAGACAGCTTAGCAGTTCCACATAAACTTAAATATTCACTCACCTTACAATTCAGCAATCACACTCCTTTATGGGCATTTATAATGGAATAATGAAAAACTTATGCTCACACAAAATTTGTACTTGAATATTCATGGAAACTATATATGTGATGGCCAAAAACTGGAACCCAGCCAAACGTTCTTCATTGTGTGAATAGATATGCTGTGGTACATCCATTCAGTACAATGTTATTCATAGATCTATCTCAACTTTGATAAGGTTAAGTCTAAATAAACCATTTTAAGTTGAAAATGTTGTAAGTGGAAAAGGCATATAATATACTTAACCTACTGTGCATCAGAGTTTTGCTTGGCCTAATCCTAAAGGTGTTGTACTGAAAGTGAAAACCAGAATGGCTGTATGGGTACAGAATGGTTGCAAGAGGATCAGTTGTTTACCCTCATGATCCCAGGGTTGACTGAGAGCTCAGCTTGCTGTTGCTGCCCAGCATCACTAGAGGAGGTCATACAGCATGTTGCTAGCATGGTAAAAGAAAAAATTAAAAATGCAAAGCATGGTTTCTAGTGAGTGCATATGTAGGTTTCTCACTACTGTACCTTGAAAAATCCTAAGCTGATTCATCACAAGTTGGGGACGGTCTGTAGTGATTAAAAGAAACTTACTATTGTTTCATGCAACAGCCTAGATGGATCTCAATGCTGAGTGAAAAAAAGTATCTCAGAAGACTACATGATACATGCTTACACACCATATTATTACAATTGCATGCATAATGTATGAATTTACTTATACAGCATTCTCAATATATATTGAGAATGGACAAAATATAGAGATGAAAAGATCAATAGTTGCTAGGAGTTATCATGAGTTGCAGGGGTGGAGGCAGTGTTAAAGTGGTTTGCTCTAGAGAGATGGAACAATTCTGCATCATGACTTTAGTGATGGTACAAAAACCTGTACCTGTGATAAAATTTCAGAGCTAAGCATAAAAAAAGAGTGCATATAAAGCTAATATATCAGATTATCATCTGTATTTTAGTAATACTTTATCAATATCAATTTTGTGGTATATATATAAATCTATAATTATATATGCCTACATATACAATACCATGCTGCTGCCCAGTTGCTGTGGACATTCGTGATCTCTTCTACTTAAATACAAGTAGGTTTGGTAATGCAAACCAGGGCATTAGCTGCCTGTCAGCACTCAGAGGTGAAATGGGACAGAGGAGATGTCTCAACTAATCGTGCACTCTCCTCCGTGCATCAGTCATTAACAACACCACTCAAGCAACTTAAAGGCAAGGAGTTGGCACTGTTTTAGAGACCTTGTCTGTACTTTCTTTTCTTTGGTTTTTTGCCTTAGGTTCTTTTATATTAATTCATCCATTAAAATGGTAAAACCAAATGGAAAGTTGACAGCTACATTCAAATGAACAGGTAACAGTTTACAAAATTTCAGTCATCACCTTCTGTGCTGTAGACATATAGTATGTGCTTGGAGTCTGTAGATACCAAGTTTTGTTGGAGTGCATTATAGTATTCTGGCACAGAAAGAACTGACATGCTTATCTTAATTTTTCTTAACAAAACCAAAAAGTAACAAGCAACTAACTAGTGAGACTGAACACTTTGGGCCAGTGGGACAGAAAAAATAACATGAGGACAATTCTAAGACACATGATCTAAGAAGTACAATTCTACTTATAGAAGGAATGGGACTGAATATCCTGATCCTCCTTAAAGTCTGATAAATAAGGTTCAATATCAAGTTTCAAAAGAATAATTATTTTATTCTTGTTATAAATTCATACAAACGTAAAAAAGAGAATAGATTCTGAAAGTTAGAAGGACTGATATTTTTTCATTTTATGTCAAAATGATTTTATGTATTGAAAAAAACAAATAGAGCCCTAAAACCTATAAAAAATATGTTAAAAATTTTGGATAAGACTGCCTTTCGCCAAAAGTATGTGAGTTTTTATATAGAGTATTTAGATTTTGGATGGAGAAATGAAAGTATAGGCTAAATGAATGACTAATAAATAAGTAGATTATAAGAAGGGTTCATTGCTTATACTAAATCTTATTTTAGGTCTGCTCATTTTGTTACAAACAGCATTATTTTGTTCTTTTTCATGGATCAGCAATTTCACTGTGGGGTTTCCCCAGTGGCTCTGTGGTAAAGAATCCACCTGCCAAGCAGGACACATGGGTTCGATTCCTGGCTCAGGAAGATCCCTGGAAAAGGAAATGGCATCCCACTCCAGTATCTTGCCTGGGAAATCCCCTGGAAAGAGGAGCCTAGCAGGATACAGTCCATGGATCCCAAAGAGTCAGACACTACTTAGTGACTAAAGAACAACTATAATAAAATTGTACATAAGTAACACATTTTATTCATTCCTCTGTCATTTGAAAAGACCCTGATGCTGGGAAAGATTGAGGGCAGGAGGAGAAGGGGACAACAGAGGATGAGATGGTTGGATGGCATCACCAAGTCAATGGACATGGGTTAGGGTGGACTCCGGGAGTTGGTGATGGACAGGGAGGCCTGGCGTGCTGCGGTTCATGGGGTCGCAAAGAGTCGGACATAACTGAGCGACTGAACTGCACTGTCAAAGCACATTTCATTTTTCTGTAACCAAACACCAATAAAAACATAAAACAAACAAACAAAAATCCTATATTAAATGGGATGGCAAAATTATTCTGTGGAATAATTATAAGTGAAAATCAACTTGTTTGTTCTTTAGTTCCACTCAGTTCAAACCTTTAAAATAATTGCTTTTGCAAAGCCCCCTTTCAGGCACAGCCTACTTTAATTACCTGTGAAGGAAAAAATTGACAAAGAAAGGTTTGTGGCGAGCTAGACTTTTTTTCCTGTCTGTGCACAGACCATGTCACCTATGAACACAACAAATCCCACTTCCTGTTTGAAGGGTCACACAGGAAGCAGATACTATGTATATGCGCTGCCAGGCACTCAGACATTGAACTCTCAGTTTGAGGCAGAACTAGGCACATTTGTGCAGGGGAATCCATGCCTCATGCTGCTCTCCAGTCTGCCCTGGGTGTTCCTGGCCTTCATCTTCTCTGGTAGGTATTCTAAAAGAGAAGCAAATATCTTATGATTTCAGCTTGGATTTTTTTAGTCTAATTCCTATACTATTTATTCACTGCTCCATCTCTGTTTTCTGATTTTCCCCACAGGATCCAGTGTAGCCCAGATAGTTACTCAAGACCAGCCATACATTTCCAGTCCAGTTGGGGAGATAGTCACACTGAGCTGTCGATATGAGACAACTCAGAGCAGTTACAACATTTTTTGGTACAAACAACTTCCTAGTGGAGAGATAATTTACCTTATTGGTTTGGGTTCTTCTAGACAGAATGCAAGGTATGGCCGCTACTCTGTAAATTTTAAGAGCTCACGTAAATCCATCAGCCTCACGATTTCAGACTTAGAGCTGGAAGACTCTGCAAAGTACTTCTGCGCTCTCTGGGAACTCACAGTGCTTGAAGTAATAGGAAAAGCTGAACAAAAACCCCAGAGCTTAATAAGAGAGAGCCCTGCTGCTGTGGGACCCAGGCTGAAATACACACCTGCAGACCCCAGACAAGAAATGGTAGTTCTGCGGTTGCTTCATCTGTGGTCTGGATCAGAAGATTTAATTCTAAATAAAAGCTCCTTCTATGTCATTTGGAAGCAGGTGCCTAGAGTAACTTTCTACTGATATATTCTCCTCCTGAATTTTTGACTTTAAATCAGCTACACAGAACATGTGCAAAAGTCTAAATTTGAAAACTTGTCCCATAAAAATATAGAATGGCAGTTTTACCTAAAGAGGCTCACATCACAAATCTGGATCTAGAAGCTGAAATTGTCATGAAAATCATCTCCTTAGTCCTTTCCCCTCAGACTTCGTGTTGGGGCAAAATCGGAGGAGAACCACCAGTGATGTAGAGTAAGAGATAAGTTATAAGGATTAGAACACAGGCAACAGGTAGAGCTGGTGGAAGAGTTCATAAAAATTGTTACATTTGCATTTGGTATTGAGTTGAATTCACTGTAAGTCAACTAGAGTAACATTTGTGAAGGAAAGTTGGATGTGGACATAAGCATGGAGAAACTGTGGCATATATGGAAATATATGAGGACAATGGAACCCACAGGACACTCTAAAACTTGTCTGTCTCTAACCTCCTTAGGGCTCACAGTAGTGGGTGAACTTCAGGAGAAGTGGATGTCATTTGCCATCATGCTACATGCATACTTGGTCTAATACAAAGAGAACATGAGTAAGATATCTGGTGTGAGAGGGTAACAGGCAGGAAGGCCAGGGGTCTCCAAATGGAGGAAATAGCCTGCAAGTGTCAGACATTTTTATCTCTCTTAAGCCGCAAGAGGAAACAAACTAACAATATTTTTTTCCTTCTCTATACAAATTTAAAGAGAGGTTTCTCTTAAAATACTGTGTTGCCATAATGACACCTGGTTTCACCTGAAGTTAGCTATTCTTGAGCCTAGAGATAACCAATGCCTTTTTCTTATGGAAATGTTTGTCTTAAGCTATGCTAATGTACTACGCCTTTACCCCAAACTCTGTCTCCAAGTCGGTTCCGCCTCTTGGCCCAAAACCTACTTGACAAACCAGTATGTTATACTCAGATATTGTTCCCCTAATCTATGTAAATGAAACTATTTGTATGGTGGTCTGTCCTTCTTTAAGATTCAAGTTAATTATTTTATGGCCCAAGATAAACCATTTGGTGCCATTCTAAATTTTAAGACATTCCTTTCTTTCATTAACAGACTGCTAGTGACTATATAACATCCAGCTGAAGACTAGCAAGGGGGTACTCTTTTTGCCCCCTTCTGATGCCTATGTCAGAAGCTTTCTCTATCTCCTTTATACTTTAATAAAACTTTATTACACAAAAGCTCTGAGCTATCAAGCCTTGTCTCTGGCCCCGGATTGAATTCTTCTCCTCCGGGAGCCAAGAATCCTGGTGTATTCGAGTGATTCAACAACAACCTTTCAGGTGGAAGGTCAAGGGGTTTTAAGTCAACAGTAAATTGAACTATCAGAGCAGCAGCAACAGTATGTATTGCCATAGTGCCTGGAGCCCTGCACCAACCTGAGGAACATAGAAACATGCTACTTCATCATAAGTACCTTCCAAAACGTAAATGAATCTCTTTCATGGCCAACCCTAACCCAGAACAATACAGGGAAGCAAATCCTGGGAAATAAATTTTCATATTGTTAAGTTGACACAGTAGAAACCTACCAGCTTAACTGGTTAACTTCCCTCTTTGTTAACTAGGCATTCATCAGTACCTCTTTGAATACCTCAACTTTCTAATAAATACCACAGGAAAACTATGCTTCCTGTTAATATAATGCAATTATTCTTCATTCAACCAAAACAAGCTGTCTCCTTCAAACAGAATACCAAATTCATTTATCCGTTTCAGATTCTTTCCTCTTCTAGCTAAATCACACTCTCCCACTGAATCCTGATTCTTAACTACTGAGATACAACGAGATAAAGATTAATTTGTAGTGGCATATTTTATGTTATGACAGGCAGACAAACAGGAGAGGGAAGTTAAAAATGGTTAATGTATACATAAATATAGTCATATAAAATGAAAATAATTTTATAACTACTATAGATTTTGTTACTGCAAATGACGACATGATTGTAACTAGGATTTATAACTATCTCAATCCATTACCCATTCCATAAGCTCTTTATCATAGCAAGAACCACTTGCTGTCATAGCAAGAACCCACTCACTATTGTACTTGACTTCCTATAAAGCAAGCTGCTTATTCAGGAGCATTGCTATGTGGAAAGTCATAAAGATGAATAAGAAGTTCTGCAAGTCAACCAGTATGGTTTTAGCAGAAGTTTGCAAGGCACTGAAGACAAATCCAAGCGTCTATTTTAGTGGGAAAAAAATATTGCTAATACTCATGGGAAATTGATGCATTGTATTCTGAGAAATATCATTAAGAGTGATACCTGACTATCATCACAAGCAAGAGAAGTCACAAAGGAAAGAATTTATAAATTTTCTAAAGAAACCAAACAAATGAAACTTGCAAGGGAGATTCTTATGAGCATGAAAGTATATTTTTAAATTGCCTTTTTTTTTTGTCATTGTTGAAAATTACTGCTAAGAGAGTGGAAAGTCAATGCCAGTGTGGAAAGCAATATATGAAAAAGAAATTTCTGAAAAAGGAATCAAATGCAGAATATATTAAAAGCTCATAAATCAAGAAGAAGAGAAAACAGTTAACCAGAGTGGCAAAATCTTAGAGATCCAAATCAAAAATATTATATCCAATAGGTAGTAAACATCAAGATGACCTTGATTTTACTATTTTTAGGAAAACCAAAATCAAACCTCACCTCATTCCATCTGTGTCCTCTCAGCACCCTGAGTGGATCAATGTATCAATGTAGCTAGTTGTATATGATATCAAAAGGATAAAGGAAAAATAATGACTGTCTCCAGGAAAATAAGAGATTAAGTAAATGTTCTAGAAGCTTGGGTCGGGTGGGGGGAAAGCAGATCACAGATTTGGACACTGAAGGAAAGGCAAGTTTTAGTAGAATAAAGAAAGTTAATAATTACTGAACTTACTATATGTCAGGAACTGCAGAAGCATTTCCAATTCATTATCTAATCTAAATATCAAAACCCTATGAGACAGGTTTTATTGTTCCAATGCTTGTAATCTTTGGGAAATGAGACATACATAACTTTCCAAACTGTGAAAAATGTCTCAAACTTTTATTGTCATCTAGAGTGTACCATTTAGAGGGCTCCTTGGAGAAGATTTGGGTATGAGGAATCACTTGACCCAGAACAGGATGAATGGATGTTTCAGTGATGGTGGCACTATGGTTAAAATGGAACCTAAAGAGATCTATGAAGAACGGTTCTATTAAAATCTGTAGTACCTTCTAGAATTGACACCCAAAAAAGATGTTCTTTTCATCACAGGAGATTAGAATGCAAACTCAGCAGGCAATGCAAACTTATCTCAGCAAATTTGAACTTGGAGTACAAAATGAAGCAGGGCAAAGGCTAATACAGTTTTGTCAAGAAAACACACTGGTCATAGCAAATACCCTCTTACAACAACACAAGAAACCATCTACACTTGAATATCATCAGATGGTTAATAAAGAAATAAGATTGGTTATACTCTTTGCAGTCGAGGATGGACAAACTCTTTCAGTTCAGTTCAGCCGCTCAGTCATGTCCGACTCTTTGCGAACCCATGAATCGCAGCACTCCAGGCCTCCCTGTCCATCATCAACTCCCGGAGTCCACCTAAACCCATATCCATTGAGTCAGTGATGACATCCAGCCATCTCATGCTCTGTAGGCCCCTTCTCCTCCTGCCCTCAATCCCTCCCAGTATCAGGGTCTTTTCAAATGAGTCAGCTCTTTGCATCAGGTGGCCAAAGTACTGGAGTTTCAGCTTCAACTTCAGTCCTTCCAATGAACACCCAGGACTGATCTCCTTTAGGATGGACTGGTTGGATCTCCTTGCAGTCCAAGGGACTCTCAAGAGTCTTCTCAATACCACAGTTTAAAAGCATCAATTCACTGGCACTCAGCTTTTTTCACAGTCCAACTCACATCCATACATGACCACAGGAAAAACCATAGCCTTGATTAGACGGACCTTTGTTGGCAATGTAATGTCTCTGCTTTTCAATATGTTACCTAGGTTGGTCATAACTTTCCATCTTTTAATACTAAGCATAACTAAGCATCTTTTAATTTCATGGCTGCAGTCACCATCTGCAGTGATTTTGGAGCCCAGAAAAATAAAGTCTGACACTGTTTCCACTGTTTCCCCATCTATTTGCCATGAAGTGGTGGGACTGGATGCCATGATCTTAGTTTCCTGAATGTTGAGCTTTAAGCCAATATTTTCACTCTTCTCTTTCACTTTCATCAAGAGGCTCTTTAGTTCTTCTTCACTTTCTGCCATAAGGGTGGTGTCATCTGCATATTTGAGGTTATTGATATTTCTCCCAGCAAGCTTGATTCCAGTTTGTGCTTCATCCAGCCCAGCATTTCACATGATGTACTCTGCATATAAGTTAAATAAGCACGGTGACAGTATACAGCCTTGACATACTCCTTTTCCTATTTGGAACCAGTCTGTTGTTCCATGTCCAGTTCTAACTGTTGCTTCCTGACCTGCATATAGGTTCCTTAAGAGGCAGGTCAGGTGGTCTGGTATTCCCATCTCTTTCGGAATTTCCCACAGTTTGTTGTGATCCACACAGTCAAAGGCTTTGGCATTGTCAATTAAGCAGAAGTAGATGTTTTCTGGAACTCTCTTGCTTTTTCGACGATCCAGCGGATGTTGGCAATTTGATCTCTGGTTCCTCTGCCTTTTCTAAAGCCAGCTTGAACATTTGGAAGTTCATGGTTCACGTATTGCTAAAGCCTGGCTTGGAGAATTTTAAGCATCACTTTACTAGCATGTGAGATGAGCCTTTACAGTCAGCAAAAACAAGATCTGGAGCTGACTGTGGTCAGATCATGGGCTACTTATTTTAAAATTCAGGTTTAAAATGAAGAAAGGCTGGAGAACCAATAGGCCATTCAGGTACAACCTAAATCAAATCCCTTAATTTAAATAATTTGAACAGTATTCAACATAACATTTTCATTAAATTCAATAAATCCATTGGCTCATTCAGCAAACAGATAATTCTTGAGTGCCTAGTCTGTATCAACCTCTCTTATAAACATTTGAATTATATGGGCTTTTGAGTAAATTTTAAATATGGGAATGTTGGATACAAATGAAAACTAAAGAGATCAAAAAGTGAGAATCATATGACTGCAATAAAGCAGTCAAAGATAGTTAAACCCTTCTATAGAGTGTTTAGGACCAAGAAAATACAGATGAGTACAGAGGTATTACAAGTAAGATGTGTGTGCTGTGTGGTAAGTTACTTCAGTCATGTCTGACTCTGTGAATGCATGGTCTATAGCCCAGCAGGCTCCCTTGTCAAAAGTATTCTCCAGGCACAAATATTGGAGTGGGTTGCCATGTCCTTCTCCAGGGGATCTTCTCAATCCAGGGATTGAAACTGTGTCTCTTAAGTCTCCTGTATTGGCAGGTGAGTTCTTTACTAGAGTCACCTGAAGTGAAAGTGAAAGCCACTCAGTCATGTCTGACTCTTTGTGAACCCATGGACCGTAGTCCATGGAATTCTCCAGGGCAGCATACTTCTCCATGGCAGAAGTGGGTAGCCTACCCCTTCTCTAGTGTATCTTCCCAATCCAGGAATCGAACCAGGGTCTCCAACACTGCAGGCGGGTTTTACCAACTGAACCATCAGGGAGTTACCTGAGAAGCCTATTTACCTTCAAACCTGAGGAACTTTTCGAATACTTGCTTGCTGACTTTGAGTCTGGGTTTAGCTCTCCAGTTCTTTTATTCAGTCACAAGAGGGGGCTGCTTCATCTGAAAACTGTTTCTGGGAGAAAGGAAGGGAAATTTGTTTTCCATTGATGTGCCAAAGAAAGGAAAAATGATATGCTTTCATCTTCTTTAGACAACTTGTGCTTTATTATCCCTTGTTCAATGTGTGTGGTCAAGGATTCAGGGGCTCTTAGCCCAATAGCCTAAGCCCTTTCCATGTACCGCCCTAAACACTGCTTTCCCATTTCCCTGCTCTGATTATCCCTTCACCTTTTTATTCCTTAAAATCTTTTTCCCCACCTCCAGCTTTTTTTTTTTTTTTTTTTTTACCATTCATACTCTTCTCTGCTCGAACCCCACTTGGTTTGCCTTTCTTTCTCTCTATTCCTCTGCCTTAGCATCCTTGCTGCACAGCAGCCACAAGCATTGGCATAGGGAACATGAGGATTAAGGACCACTGTTCAAGGAGAATGAGGTGAACACCATCTATGTCAATCAGTTAGTATATTAAGAACAGATGTATGAAAAATGTCTACCTAGATGGTGATAGATGCATGATTCCAAGAACACTTACAAAAGCTCTGAGTTCCAGGATGTGTAGCTTTTAGTCTCAATGTTAATCTTTCCATCTCCCAGACCACATCCTACTTTTGAATCTCCCAAAGATTTTCTGAAACGTGGATGGGAATTTTCATCATCTTACAACACGGAGCTCAGTGCATTTTTCTGGGATTAAATACTGCATTCCACAAGCTTCTTGGAGCATCAGCCAGTTTCTTAGGAAACAAATGATAGACCAATGGTTGTGCATAGACACATCACTGCGATTGGTGTTCCTTTGCCAGAGCCAGATGTTAAACTTCACAGATGATTGCACAGTGAGCTGGGAACGTTTCACCATCTTTTGGGGACATGACTAAAACAGGGGAGGAAGACCTAGATAAGGAAATGCTTGATCATTGGCTGAGAAGGTTCTGGCAACAACACAGTGGTATCTGCACTCATTGTAAGTCTTTACTAACAGCTGTTGCCTCTGTTCTCTGTAACCTCCTTAAGCCAAGTCTCAGACACAAACCTGAGCTCTGAGCCCGTGGTCCTAGCTTGTCCTTGAAGTATGAGGCTGGTGACTGGAGTAACTGTGTTTCTGACCTTGGGTGAGTGTTCTCTGTCTACAAGGGATGACTTGAGGGCAAAAAGCCACAAAGTTATTTGCTTTCTACTCCTCTCCCTGTGCTTTATTCAGCATTATAATGATGGAACTGAGAAATTATCTGTGGATTTGCTAAAGAGGACAGGTATCTACATGACAGGTTAAATAATGGCCATGATTCGGGACGAGTCCTTAGCAGTAAGCAGATTGTAGGAAATCTCTGTGTCTATTGAGCCAACCACCCATGGAACAAAGCCTATGGATCTCTGATTCTTGCCACATCTTCGGTCTCTAAGACCGAAGTTGTCGTTCAGTCACTAAGTTGTATACAACTTTTTACATACATGGATGGCAGTATGCCAGGCTCCGCTGTCCTCTACTGTCTTCTGGAGTACACTCAAATTCATGTCCACTGAGACGGTAATGCTGTTTAACCATCTCATCCTCTACCACCCCCTTCTCCTTTTGCCTTCGATCTTTCTCAGAATCAGGATATTTTCCAATGAGTCAGGTCTTGTCATCAAGTGAACAAAGTATTGGAGCTTCAGTTTCAGCATCAGTCCTTCCAATGAATATTTAGGGTTCATTTCTTTTAGATTGACTGGCTTGATCTCCTTGCAGTCCAATAATGAACACCAATAATATTTTTTGCAGGACATAAACAGAACAGTGGAGTAGGGGTTAGTGGAGTAGGGATTATGCGAGGGTTGTGACTTTGATCCATAGAATTACACTGATTTGTGCTCTGGAGCTAATTTGATTTCTTAACCCCATAGGGAATGTGACTGATGCTAAGACCACCCAGTCCAGCTCCATGGATTGTGTTGAAGGAGAAGATGTAAACCTGCCTTGTAATAACTATACCATTGGTAGAAATGATTATATACATTCATATCAGCAAAATCCCAATCAGAGTCCACAGTATGTCATTCATGGCTTATGAAGCACCGTGAACAGCAGCATGGCCTCTCTGACCACAACTTCAGAAAGAAAGTGCAGCACCTTGGTCCTGCCCCAGGTCACCCTGAGAGACACCGCGGTGTACTACTGCATCCTGAGAGAGGCACACTGGGACAGATGGGGCTGCACCTGTGCAGTGTTTCTCTGGTGGGAGGAAGAGGGGACACAGCAGCGGAGCAGTCATGAGAGCAAATCTAGAGTCATCTGGAAAGAAAGTCAGAGAGCAGTAAGAGATGAAGAAAATGAAGGGAAGGAAAAGGGGAGAAGATGCATAAAGAAAAGATAAAAAGGAGGACAAGGAAGTGGTGCTTCATTGGTTGATGTGGCTGAGAAGAATTATATGGCTGCTAAGAATCCTAATTGCAATACAGAAATAAAGTGAGAAGCACTAACAATTTGTCATGGTTCTTCCTTGTATCAATAAAATGTTGGTTCCAGTGTGTTAGTTTCAACCTACAAGTGAGGAAAGTACAAATAATTCTCCTGTTCCAAAGGCTTTTGTGTGAGGCCTCAAGAACTGTAGCCTGCCAGGCTCCTCTGTCCAAGGGATTTTTCAGGCAAGAATACTGGAGTGGGTTGCCATTTCCTCCTCCATGGGATCATCCTGACCCAGGGATCAAACGTGGTCTTTTTTGTCTCCAGCACTGCAGGCAGATTATTTACCACTGTGCCACCTGGGAAGAGGTCCAGTTCATTCTTTACAATGCCCATATAGTACTCTGAGACATTCTGTCATTAATTGCCTTTCCATTAATAAACAATTGTTTCCATTGCTGTGGTATCATAAAGAGTGTTGTCTTTATATATCTTTGTAATTCATTTTTGTATCTATGGGGACATCTCTATTATAATGTAATGTCTGAAACTAGAATGGCTATTCACAAAACAAGGAGCTTTTAAAATATTTTTGAGAAAGTGACAACTTGCCATTCATGTGGTATAAACAATTATATTTCAGCTAACAAGGAAAAGGTGCAGTTTGCATCCTCTAAAAATTGAGAAATGCCAGTATTTTTCATAAAATCTGAATAAACTTTGTTGATAGTCATTTTACTGGTCACACAGAGTTCCAAAGAATAGCAAGGAGAGATAAAAAAAAGCCTTCCTCAGTGATCAGTGCAAAGAAATAGAGGAAAACAATAGAATGGGAGAGACTAGAAATCTCTTCAAGAAAATTAGAGATACCAAGGGAACATTTCATGCAAAGATGAACAGAATAAAGGACAGAAATGGTATAGATCTAACAGAAGTAGAAGATGTAAAGAGGTGGGAAGAATACACAGAAAAACTATATAAGAAATGATCTTCATGACACAGACAACCATAATCACTCAACTAGAGCCTGACATCCTGGAATAGGAAGTCAAGTGGGCCTTAGGAAGCATCACTACGAACAAACTTGGTGGAGGTGATGGAATTCCAGTTGAGCTATTTCAGATCCTAAAAGATGATACTGGAAAAGTGCTGCATTCAATATACCAGCAAATTTTGAAAACTCAGCATTGGCCACAGGACTGGAAAAGGTCAGTTTTCATTCCAATCCTAAAGAGAAGCAATGCCAAAGAATGTTCAAACTACTGCACAATTGCACTCATCTCACATGCTAGCAAAGTAATGCTCAAAATTCTCCAAGCCAGGCTTCAACAGTATGTGAACCATGAACTTCCAGATGTTCAAGCTGGATTTAGAAAAGGCAGAAGAACCAGAGATCAAATTGCCAACATCCACTGGATCCTGGAAAAAGGAAGGGAGTTCTATAAAAACATCTACTTCTGCTTTATTGACAATGTCAAAGCCTTTGACTGTGTGGATCACAGCAAACTGTGGGAAATTCTGAAAGAGATGGGAATATGAGACACCTGACCTCCCTCCTGAGGAACCTGTATGCGGGTCAAGAAGCAACAGAACTAGACATGGAACTGGACATGGACTGATTCAAATCGGGAAAGGAGTACATCAAGGCTGTATATTGTCACCCTGTTTATTTAACTTATATGCAGAGTACATTATGAGAAATGATGGACTAAATGAAGCACAAACTAGAATCAAGATTGCCAGGAGAAATATCAACAACCTCAGATATGCAGATGACACCACCCTTATGGCAGAAAGCGAAGAAGAACTAAAGAGCCTCTTGATGAAAGTGAAAGAGGAGAATGAAAAGTTGGCTTAAAACAGCATTCAGAAAACTAAGATCATGGCATCCAGTCCCATCACTTCATGGCAAATAGATGGGGAAATAGTAGAAACTGTGACAGACTTTATTTTCTTGGGCTTCAAAATCACTGCAGATGGTGATTGCAGCCATGAAATTAAAAGACACTTGCTCCTTGGAAGAAAAGCTATGACTAACCTAGACAGCATACTAAAAAGTAGAGACATTCCTTTGCCCACAAAGGTCCATCTAGTCAACGTGATGGTTTTTCCAGTGGTCATGTATGGATGTGAGAGTTGGACTATACGGAAAGCTGAGCGCCAAAGAATTGATGCTTTTGAACTGTGGTGCTTGAGAAGACTCTTGAGAGTCCCTTGGACTGCAAGGAGATCCAACCAGTCAGTCCTAAAGGAAATCAGTCCTGAATATTCATTGGAAGGGTTAATGTTGAAACTGAAGCTCCAATACTTTGGCCACCTGATGGGAAGAGCTGATTCATTGGAAAAGACCCTGATGCTGGGAAGGATTGAAGGCGGGAGGAGAAGGGGATGACAGAGGATGAGATGGTTGCATGGCATCACCAACTCTATGGACATGAGTTTGAGTAAGTTCCAAGGGTTGGTGATGGACAGGAAAGCCTGGCCTGCTGCAGCCCATGGGGTCACAGAGTCAGACATGACTGAGTGACTGAACTGAACATTCATACAATAAAGTATAATTTATAGATCTATTTCAACTTGCAATAGGGTTAAGTCTCAATAAACCATTTTAAGTTGAAAATATCAGTAAGTGGAAAATGCATTTAATATACTTAACCTACTGTGAGTCAGAGCTTCGCCTGGCCTACCTTAAAGGTATTATACTGAAAGTGAAAAATGTAATGGTTGTATGGGTACAGAATGGTTGTAAGTGTATCGGTTGTTTACCTTCCTGTTCCTGGGTCTGACTGAGAGCTCAGTTCATGGTTGCTACCAAGAACCATCAGAGGATGTAATACAGCATGTTGCTAGCATGGGGAAAGATCAAAATTCAAAAATCAAAGTATGATTTCTAGCGAATGCATACATAGCTTTCTCTAAACCAGAAGTCAAAAATCCTAAGTTGATTCATTATAAGTTAGAACCGTCTCTTGTGATTAAAAGAAACCGAGTATTGATACACTCAATAGCCTAGATGGATCTCAATGCTGAGTGAAAAAAAAGTCAGTCTCAGAAGACTACATGGTAGATGATTACACTTAACATATTTGTATGATTGTATACATACTGTATGAGTTTACTTACATAGAGTTCTCATAAAGACAAAATATAGAGATGAAAAGATCAGCATCTGCTAGGGGTCATCACCAGCTGCAGGATGGAGGTGGTGTGAAAATGGTTATCTTTAGAGAGACAGAAAAATTCTGTATCATGATTTTAGTGGTGGTACAAAAACCTGCACCTGTGACAAAATTTCACAGAGTTACGCATAAAAAAGAGTGCATAGAAAGTTGAGGTATCAGGCTATCATTTGTATTTTAACAATATTTTAGAGCTCTAAAACCCAGAAAAAATTTCGTTAAAAATTTTGGATAAGACTGCCTTTCTCCAAGGCCAAAGTCTGTGAATTTTTAAATAGAGTATTTAGATTTTGGATGGAGAAATGTAAGCATAGGCTAAATGAATGACCAGTAAGTAAGTAGATTACAAGAAGGGTTCACAGCTTATACTACATCTTATTTTAGGTCTGTTCATGTTGCTATAGATGGCATTATTTTGTTCTTTTTCATGGCTGAGTGCTTTCATTGTGGGTTTTTCCTGGTAGGTCTGTGGTAAAGAATCTGCTTGCTAAGCTGGAGACATGGGTTCAATCCCTGGGTCAGGTATAGCCCCTGGGAGAAGGAAATGGCACCCCACTCCATTATTTTTGCTTGAGAAATTCCATGAACAAAGGAGCCTAATGGGCTAGAGTCCATGGGGTCACAGAGTCTGACAGGACTGGCAACTAAAGAGCAACAATAATTTCATTGTACATATGTGCCACATGTTTATCCATTCCTCTGTCCATGGACATTTCATTTTACTGTAACACAACATTGTAAATCAACTATAGTCCAATAATAATTTAAAAAACAAATCCTACTTTAGATGAGATGGCAAAATTATTCTGTTGAATAATCATCAATGAATGTCATCTTGTTTGTTCTTCAATACCTCTCAGCTCAAATCTTTGCTAATAACTGCTTTTGCAAAGTCCTCTTTCAGGCTCGAACTGAAGCAGGGTCTCCTGCATTGCAGGCAGATTCTTTACCAACTAAGTTATCAGGGAAGCCATTTTTTCAGACTCAGTGTAACTTAATTATGGTGAAAGAAAAATAGACAAAGTAAAGGTTTGTGGTGAATCACACTTTTTTTCCCATCTGTGCACAGACCATGTCACCTATGAACATGACAAACCCCACTTCCTGTTTGGTGTCACACAGGAAGCAGTTACTATGTATATGCGCTGCCAGGCACTCAAAGACACTGAACTCTCAGCTTGAGGCAGAAGTAGGCACATTTGTGCAGGGGATTCCATGCCTCATGCCGCTCTCCAGCCTGCTCTGGGTGCTCCTGGCCTTCACCTTCTCTGGTAGGGATGCTTCCAAGCCTGGGTGTGCGTGTTCAGGGTGAAAGGCCTGCACACAGGCGTGCGGTGCTTCACAGGGACTTGGGGAGGAAAGGGGGACTGGGGAAAAGCAAGCACCTTATGATTTCAGTTTGGGGTTTTTCTTTTTGGAGACCTAAATGAGTCTAATTCCTACACTATTTTTTTCACTGCTTCATCTCTGTTTTCTGATTTTTTCCACAGGATCTGGTGTGGCCCAGAAAGTTACTCAAGACCAGCCAGACATATCCATTCAAGTTGGGGAGTCAGCCACCATGAACTGTCAGTATGAGACAAATTGGAACAGATATAACATTTTTTGGTATAAGCAGCTTCCCACTGGAGAGATGATTTACCTTATTGCTCAGAATTCTTACAGCCCGAATGCAAGGGATGGCCGCTACTCCATAAATTTTCAGAAATCACTTAAAGCCATCAGCCTCATTATCTCAGCCTTAAAGCTGGAAGACTCTGCAAAGTACTTCTGTGCTCTCTGGGAACTCACAGTGGTTGAAGTGATAGGAAAAGCTTAACAAAAACTCCTGAGCTGGATAAGAGAGAAGACCCCCCTCCCCCACAACCCCACCCCCTCCCACCCCCGCTGCAGGACTACCGCCAAAATACACACCTGCAGACCCCAGACAAGAGATGATAGTTCTGTGCCTATTTCATCTGTGGTCTGGATCAGAAGATTTAATACTAAAAAAAAGCTCCTTCCATGTCATTTGGAAGCAGGTGTCCAGGGTAACTTTCTACTGCTATATTTTCATCTTGAATTTTTGACTTCTAAGTCAACCATCCAGAGCATGTGTAAAGTTGTCTAAATTTGAAAACTTGCCCCATAAGAATATAAAATGGCAGTTTCACCTAAAGATCCTCACATCACAAATCTGGGTCTACAAGCTGAAATCGTCATGAAAATAATTTCCTTAAGTCCTCTCCTCTCAGATTTTGTGTTGGGGCACAATTAGAGAAAGAGAACCACCAGTGATGTAAAGTAAGAGATAAAGTTATAAGGATTAGAACACAGGCAACAGGTAGAGCTGGTGGAAGAGTCCATAAAATGGTTATATTTGTATTTGGTGTTGAGTTTAATTCACTGTAAGTCAACTAGAGTAACATTTGTGAAGGAAAGTTGGATGTGGGCATAAGCATGGAGAAACTGTGACATGTATGGAAGTGTATGAGGACAATGGAACCCACAAGACACACTAAAACTTGTCCGTCTCTTACCTCCTTCATCACACAGTGGTGGGTGGCCTTCAGGAGAAGTGGATGCCATTTGCCATCATGCTACATGCATACTTGGTCCAATACAAAGAGAACATGAGTAAGAGATGTGATGGGAGGTAGAAGAGTTATGAGTCAATAATAAGTTTAACTATCAGATCATCAGCAGCATTATGTATTGCCAGTCCCTGGAGCTCTGCACCAACCCACGGAACATAAAAATATGGCTACTTCATCGCAAGTACCTTCCAAAACTTACACAAATCTCTTTCATGGCCAATCCTAACCCAGAACAGAAAAGGGAAGCAAATTCAAGGAAATAGATTTCCAGATAGTTAAGGTGAAACAGTACAAAGCTACCATAATACCTTAACTAGTTAACTTCCCTCCTTGTTAACTAAGTATTCATCAGTACCTCCTTAAACAACACTACTTTTTAATAAGGACAACAGGAAAATTATGCTTCCTGTTAACATGATGTAATTATTTCTTCAATCAACCAAAGCAACCTATCCCCCTCAAAGAGAATATCAAGTTCATTTATCCATTTAGGGGTGATGCTCTTTCCTCTGATAGCTGAATCAGAGGATCCATTGAATTCTTTAACTTGACTACTGAGATACAAAGAGATAAAAATTAACTTACAGTAACACATTTTATGCTACTACAGGCAGGAAAACTGGAGATGGAAGTTAAAAATGGTTAATGTATACATAAATATATTCATATAAAATGAAAGTAATTTCATAACTATTATATTTTTTGTTACTGCAAATGGCCACAAGGTTGTAACTGGTATTTATAACTACCTCCTGCATTACCTATTCTGTAATCTCTGCTCATAGCAAGAATCTCCACTCACTGTTGTACTTAACTTCATATAAAACAAGCTCCTTATTCAGGAACAACGCTATATGGAAAGTAATAAAGAGGAGTAAGGAATTCTGCAAGTTCACCTCTGTGGTTTTGGCAGAAGTTTGCAAAGCATTGAAGACAAATCCAAGTGTCTATTTTAGTGGGTAAAACTCTTACTAATACTCAGGGGAAATTGATATGCTGTATTCTGGGAAACATCATTAATAATGATACTTGACTTATCACAGGCAACAACAGTCACAAAACGTAAGCATTTCTAAAGAAAACAAAACATAAAAGTTTCAAGAGCTTCTTATGAGCATGAAAGTATATTTTAAAATTGTTTTTGTTTGTTAAAAATCACTGCAAAGAGAGGGAAAAGTCAAGGCCCAACTGGAAGGCTATGTGTGCAATACACAGTCCTGAAAAAGGACTCAAATGCAGGATATATTAAAAGCGCATTAATCAATAAGAAGAGAAAATAGCAATAAGAATAGCAAAATCTTAGAGATCCAATCAGAAATATTATATCCAATAGGTAGTAAACATGCAATATGACCTTGATTTTACTGTTTTTACGGAAACCAAAATCAAATCTCATCTGTTCCATCCGTGTCCTTTCAGCCTGAATGTATCAATGGAGCTATATGTATATGACACCAAAAGGATAAGGAAAAATAATGACTGTCTCCAAGAAAGGAAGTGATTAAGTAAATATCCTGGAAACTTCCATTACTGAACTGATGTGCGTGGGTGGGTGGGTGGGGGGGCGGCGGGGAAAGTAAGTCACAAAGCGGACTTTGAAGGAAAGGTATTCTTTAGTAGAATAAAGAAAGTTGATATTTATTGAGCTTACTATAATATAGTAAGGCATGGGATGAATTTACAATCCATTATCTAATTTAAGTGTTAAAACCCTATGAGACAGATTTTATTGTTCTATTTCTTTTAATCTTTGAGAAGTGAGACATAACTTTTCTAACTGTGAAGAGTGTCCCAAACTTTTATTGTCTTCCAGAGTGTACCATCTTAGAGGGCTCCTAAAGAGAAAGTTTGGGTATGGAGAAGCACTTGGATCTAAGACAGGGCAGCTGGATGTCTCAGTGATGGTGACATTATACTAGTTTAAACTTGAAACTAAAGGCAACTAGGAAAGAAGATGGTAAACCTAGGTACAAATTGCCCCAGGATCAGTAGATGAGGAAATCATCCACTATCCACTTAGGTGCTAAATGCTTTAGCAAGTTTGTTAGTTGTAGTGTGCCTGGAAAAACAGAGGCTACAGAAAAAGAAGAGATATCACTCCTTAAACACTCCAAGTATATTGTATATCAAGACCTGTGTCCCTTGCCTTTGCCCTCTCTGCTGTGACGCTATCCCTCACAACATTTACATGGTGCACCTCTGAAAACTCAAATGTCACACCTTTATGACTGCTTTATCTTAATGTTACTATTTGCATTCCCAGAGAATCAGGCTCCAGCGACTGCGTAGCAAGAGTGAAAGCTGAAGCACTGCCACCTGGTGTCCTGCTGAATATTTTGTGAGGCTGACACTGGGCACCTTGCTGCCCTCTCTTGGTCATGGGTTAAACTGCGGGCAAACCCAGTCACTTGTACTATGTGCCTGGAGAATCCCATGGACTGAAGAACCTGAGTGGCTACAGTCCAAAGATTTCAAAGACTGAGAGGCTAAGCATGTACGCATGCACGCTAGTCACAATAGGGGCTGCCATTGTTCAACCAAAGTCAGTAAACGTCTCAATGCAGAAATCATAGGAGAGAGAAGATTCGGGACAACTGGCTGGTTTTTAATCTTTGCCTGCTGCTGCTGCTGCTGCTGCTGCTGCTGCTGCTGCTGCTTGCTGCTGCTGCTGCTAAGTCGCTTCAGTCGTGTCAGACTCCGTGCGACCCCATAAACGGCAGCCCATCAGGCTCCCCCGTCCCTGGGATTCTCCAGGAAAGAATACTGGAGTGGGTTGCCATTTCCTTCTCCAATGCATGAAAGTGAAAAGAGAAAATGAAGTCACTCAGTCGTGTCCGACTCTTAGCGACCCCATGGACTGCAGCCTACCAGGCTCCTCCATCCATGGGATTTTCCAGGCAAGATTACTGGCCAGATGTGAAATGATTGACTTCAAATGACAAATATTGGGTTGGCCAAAAAGTATCTTCATGTTTTCTTGTAACATCTTACATGCGATGATTTTGGCTGGCAAGTAATAGGCTACCTTGGAAAGGAAGCTCAGAATTATTGCACAAAGGGTTGTTTTCTTTTTCCCTTCTTCTTCTGGTAAGTGAAATAGTTTCTACTGCTTTGTCCTTTCTTGTAGTATAGTACAGAAATATTCTGAGAATGGGAGCAAGACTCAATAATGGGGAAAAAACTAAGCAATCATGGCAAACACTGCTTGGTATACTCACTCCAACAACAATATCTCAATCTCTCAATATAACACCCTAATGAACTGATTTTCCCTGAACAGTAAGAACATGATAGACCATGGAAACTTATGAAAATACATGAAATCTACGATTTAAACTGCCAAATATACCTCAAAAAATATTAAGCTCTATCTTGTGGATAGACACATTTGCAATTTGAGAGTCTGGCTCCCAGTCCTCAGCGTTCTGTGTGTTGCCTGTAGCTGACTGAGAGCCCACGCTGGGGAAGTGCTGTGCGAGGCAGTTTTCAGGTGTGTTCTCACTCAGCTCCTATCCTAACCCTTCAAGTTGGGCCCACATTACTTTAGGGAGGCAGTGTAACAGTGCTTGAGATGGAAGACTTGGATTATGTTTCCAGACCTACCACTCATTAGTTGAGTGATCTTGGGAGTATCACTTAATTATTTTTATGCATCAGTTTCTTCATATCTGCAAGGTAGATATTGATAGAATCTACCATGCAGGGTTCTTAGGAGAAGTGAATGAGATGATTAATGCCAATGTGAGCCCAGTGCCCAGCAGAAGGATGCTGACTATTCACAGAAATGGAAATTGAACATGAGAGAGGTTCAATACCTTGCCTGGTGTTGCAGAGTAAGGGTCAGAGTGGAGCCCTCCCTCCATACCTTACTTAGAGCACAGGCCTTTCCTCATCCCAAGAGTAACTCTCTATCTTAATACAGTATTGTGTTGTCCTTGAAGTGCTTATCCAGTGCAGTGGGTGCTGTGCTGGTTTGATTCTTGATCGGGGAGCCAAGATCCCACATGCCTTGTCCCCACCCACCCCCCAAAATTAAAAAAAATCCAGAAGCAATATTATAACAAATTCAATAAAGTCTTTAAAAATGATTGACATCAAGAAAATTCTTTTTAAAAAAACAAAGAAAATCAACAAGTAGACTCCTATTATTTTTAAAACATATAACCTCTGACATTGAAAACATTTACAGAATATCATTAACGTAGGGGCATGACAAATTCCAAACACGATATGCTCCATACCAGATAGATAAGTGTTCTAATTCTTACTATGCCACTTCCCTGATATTTCACCTTGAGTTAATCACCCAAACTCTTTGAGCTATTTGTTATTTGTAAATTAGGAATAATAGTAACTGTATTGTGTTACTTTCATATTAGAATAATGTACATGAAGCAAAAGAAAATTCAGCACATTACGTGGGTGAACATTTCTATTTGGGGAATTGGAAAGTTTTTGCTCATCTCAATGTTTGTGAAGTTGGTCTCAAGAAAGCAGTGTTTGATCCCTCATTTTGAATCACAGGAAACTGATTCTAGGGCAGAGATGGTTGGTGTGTTTCTAGCACACGTATGTGGTCTTGTCTCTGATTGGTTGGGCAACCAGGTACAGAAACCTATTTTTTGAAGCAGCATGTTTCACAGATCTAGGCTGCAGATTGTTCCTCTGCTGAGGATACTTGATCAGGATAAATGGAGAGGAACACTTTGCCAGCCTCATGGCTGATCCTGTGGCTTCATCTTGGCCGTAAGTCCTGGGGCTGCTGAAGACATTCTGAACAGTCTGGGTGGTGATGGGGAAGGAGGGAGATGCAGTCAGGCACCTCAAGATTCTAATATTTGGGAATGTGTGAAGGCAATGAACACTCTGTAGAGAAATCAGTTTCTATGTGTGACCTTGTCTTTCTGAACAGGAGTGAGCAGCCTCTTGACTGTGGAACAGCGTCCTCCCTTGCTGTGGGTTCAGGAAGAAGACAGCACCAATTTCACCTGCAGTTTCCCTTCCAGCTCTTTCTATGCTTTACACGGGTACAGATGGGAACCTGCAAAGAGCACCAAAAACTTGTTTGTAATAAGTGTAAATGGGGATGAAAAGAAGCAAGGACGAGTGAGAGTCACTCTGAATACTAAGGAGGACTACAGCTCCATGTGCATCAGAGGATCCCAGCCTGAAGACTCGGCTACATACCTCTGTGCCTCCACACAGTGCCCCTCAGCCCTCTGCAGCCCATACCCAAACACGTGCCTGCTGCTGCTCTGGGACTGGCATTGACGAAGAGCCATTGTCAGGAGGAAAAGGGAAATTCAATGAATGACAGTGTTTTTGTAATCAGGGGGAAATGCAGACATAGATAAACAGGCATTCCAATCACTGTAGCTCCCTCAACCAACTGGACAGTTCCTAAACATCACTAATCTCCACTGCCACCAGTATACTGGCCATATCATTAATTCCAGTTCCTAGCCTCCTCTTTCCCTGTGATTCCAAGTAAACTAGATAGTTTTCAAACCTATCTAAAATAAGGTGGTTATACCTGGGTAATATTTACCCCTCACTATTGCTACATCCTAAGAACTAGTCTTTATGGTATTTCCTTATGTGCATGAATGTAATACGGGGATATGCTGTCTCACACACCTGGCATGGAAGTCTGCATGTTTTATACCAGAACAGTCAATTCTGTCTCATTTAACTCATTGGAGATTTTGGTTTTGTTTTAGTTCAAACTTCCCACTACATGGACTTCTGTATGTCATTTCTTTACTATGTGGCTGTTTGCATTTTTAAAAATTGCTGTGATATCTGGAAGAAGCATTGATAGGGGAAATTCACTACTAAACTTGGTCTCTCCTCCAGTTTATATTGTAATTGTGATTAATGAATAAGTAAGCGAACTCTAGGATCTGAGTTTCTTACTTAGTAATTTCCAGGTATATGAAGCTGATCAATTATCTGATCCTGTCTCATTTTGCATATTTCCAAATAACCCACCAGTTTAATACCATATTGGGCTTCTCTGATGGCTCAGATGGTAAAGAATCTGCCTACAATGCAAGAGAGCCATGTTTGATCCCTGGGTCAGGAAGATCCTCTGGAGGAGGGAATGGCTACCCATATGCTTGCCTGGATAATTCCATGGACAGAGGAGCCTGGTGGGCTATAGTCCATGGGGTCACAAAGAGTTGGACACGACTGAGTGACTAACACTTTATTTTTTTTATTTTTTTTTCAATTCTTCTACTTTGAATTTTTATTATCTACAGAGACTAATATTACAAAGCATAGCCCAGAGTTTTTTTTTTTTTTTTCCTGGAAAATTTTAATTTAATTTTATTTTTAAACATTACATAACTGTATTAGTTTTGCCAAATATCAAAATGAATCTGCCACAGGTATACACGTGTTCCCCATCCTGAACCCTCCTCCCTCCTCCCTCCCCATTCCATCCCTCTGGGTCGTCCCAGTGCACCAGTCCCAAGCATCCAGTATCGTGCATCCAACCTGGACTGGCAACTCGTTTCATACATGATATTTTACATGTTTCAATGCCATTCTCCCAAATCTTCCCACCCTCTCCCTCTCTCACAGAGTCCATAAGACTGTTCTATACATCAGTGTCTCTTTTGCTGTCTCGTACACAGGGTTATTGTTACCATCTTTCTAAATTCCATATATATGCGTTAGTATACTGTATTGGTGTTTTTCTTTCTGGCTTACTTCACTCTGTATAATAGGCTCCAGTTTCATCCACCTCATTAGAACTGATTCAAATGTATTCTTTTTAATGGATGAATAATACTCCATTGTGTATATGTACCACTGCTTTCTTATCCATTCATCTGCTGATGGACATCTAGGTTGCTTCCATGTCCTGGCTATTATAAACAGTGCCGCGATGAACATTGGGGTACATGTGTCTCTTTCCCTTCTGGTTTCCTCAGTGTGTATGCCCAGCAGTGGGATTGCTGGATCATAAGGCAGTTCTATTTCCAGTTTTTTAAGGAATCTCCACACTGTTCTCCATAGTGGCTGTACTAGTTTGCATTCCCACCAACAGTGTAAGAGGGTTCCCTTTTCTCCACACCCTCTCTAGCATTTATTGCTTGTAGAATTTTGGATCACAGCCATTCTGACTGGCGTGAAATGGTACCTCATAGTGGTTTTGATTTGCATTTCTCTGATAATGAGTGATGTTGAGCATCTTTTCATGTGTTTGTTACCCATCTGTATGTCTTCTTTGGAGAAATGTCTATTTAGTTCTTTGGCCCATTTTTTGATTGGGTCATTTATTTTTCTGGAGTTGAGCTGTAGGAGTTGCTTGTATATTTTTGAGATTTGTTGTTTGTCAGTTGCTTCATTTGCTATTATTCTCTCCCATTCTGAAGGCTGTCTTTTCACCTTGCTAATAGTTTCCTTTGATGTGCAGAAGCTTTTAAGGTTAATTAGGTCCCATTTGTTTATTTCTGCTTTTATTTACAATATTCTGGGAGGTGGGTCATAGAGGATCCTGCTGTGATGTGTGTCAGAGAGTGTTTTGCCTATGTTCTCCTCTAGGAGTTTTATAGTTTCTGGTCTTACATTTAGATCTTTAATCCATTTTGAGTTTATTTTTGTGTATGGTGTTAGAAAGTGTTCTAGTTTCATTCTTTTACAAGTGGTTGACCAGGTTTCCCAGCACCACTTGTTAAAGAGATTGTCTTTTCTCGATTGTATATTCTTGCCTCCTTTGTCAAAGATAAGGTGTCCATATGTGTGTGGATTTATCTCTGGGCTTTCTATTTTGTTCCATTGATCTATATTTCTGTCTTTGTGCCAGTACCATACTGTCTTGATAACTGTGGCTTTGTAGTAGAGCCTGAAGTCAGGTAGGTTGATTCCTCCTGTTCCATTCTTCTTTCTCAAGATGGCTGTGGCTATTCGAGGTCTTTTTGTATTTCCATACAAATTGTGAAATTATTTGTTCTAGCTCTGTGAAGAATACTATTGGTAGCTTGATAGGGATTGAATTGAATCTATAAATTGCTTTGGGTAGTATACTCATCTTCACTATATTGATACTTCCAGTCCATGAACATGGTATTTTTCTCCATCTATTAGTGTCCTCTTTGATTTCTTTCACTAGTGTTTTATAGTTTTCTATATATAGGTCTTTAGTTTCTTTAGGTAGATATATTCCTAAGTATTTTATTCTTTCCGTTGCAATGGTGAATGGAATTGTTTCCTTAATTTCTCTTTCTGTTTTCTCATTATTAATGTATAGGAATGCAAGGGATTTCTGGGTGTTGATTTTATATCCTGCAACTTTACTATAGTCATTGATTAGTTCTAGTAATTTTCTGGTGGAGTCTTTAGGGTTTTCTATGTAGAGGATCATGTCATCTGCAAATACTGAGAGTTTTACTTCTTCTTTTCCAATGTGGATTCCTTTTATTTCTTTTTCTGCTCTGACTGCTGTGGCCCAAACTTCCAAAACTATGTTGAATAGTAATGGTGAAAGTGGGCACCCTTGTCTTGTTCCTGACTTTAGGGGAAATGCTTTCAATTTTTCACCACTGAGGATAATGTTTGCTGTGGTTTTGTCATATATAGCTTTTATTATGTTGAGGTATGTTCCTTCTATTCCTGCTTTCTGGAGAGTTTTTATCATAAATGGATGTTGAATTTTGTCAAAGGCTTTCTCTGCATCTATTGAGATAATCATATGGTTTTTATTTTTCAATTTGTTAATGTGGTGTATTACATTGATCGATTTGTGGATACTGAAGAATCCTTGCATCCCTGGGATAAAGCCCACTTGGTCATGGTGTATGATCTTTTTAATGTGTTGTTGGATTCTGATTGCTAGAATTTGTTAAGGATTTTTGCATCTATGTTTATCAGTGATATTGGCCTGTAGTTTTCTTTTTTTGTGGGATCTTTGTCAGGTTTTGGTATTAGGGTGATGGTGGCCTCAGAATGAGTTTGGAAGTTTATCTTCCTCTGCAATTTTCTGGAAGAGTTTGAGCAGGATAGGTGTTAGCTCTTCTCTAAATTTTTGGTAGAATTCAGCTGTGAAGCCATCTGGACCTGGGCTTTTGTTTGCTGGAAGATTTCTGATTACAGTTTCAATTTCCGAGCTTGTGATGGGTCTGTTAAGATTTTCTATTTCTTCCTGGTCGAGTTTTGGAAAGTTGTACTTTTCTAAGAATTTGTCCATTTCTTCCACGTTGTCCATTTTATTGGCATATAATTGTTGATAGTAGTCTCTTATGATCCTTTGTATTTCTGTGTTGTCTGTTGTGATCTCTCCATTTTCATTTCTAATTTTATTGATTTGATTTTTCTCCCTTTGTTTCTTGATGAGTCTGGCTAATGGTTTGTCAATTTTATTTATCCTTTCAAAGAACCAGCTTTTGGCTTTGTTGATTTTTGCTATTGTCTCTTTTGTTTCTTTTGCATTTATTTCTGCTCTAATTTTTAAGATTTCTTTCCTTCTACTAACCCTGGGGTTCTTCATTTCTTCCTTTTCTAGTTGCTTTAGGTGTAGAATTAGGTTATTTATTTGACTTTTTTCTTGTTTCTTGAGGTGTGCCTGTATTGCTATGAACTTTCCCCTTAGAACTGCTTTTAGAGTGTCCCACAGGTTTTGGGTTGTTGTGTTTTCATTTTCATTCGTTTCCATGCAAATTTTGATTTCTTTTTTGATTTCTTCTGTGATTTGTTGGTTATTCAGCAACGTGTTGTTCAGCCTCCATAGGTTGGAATTTTTAATAGTTTTTCTCCTGTAATTGAGATCTAATCTTACTGCATTGTGGTCAGAAAAGATGCTTGGAATGATTTCTATTTTTTTTTTTTTTTTAATTTACCTAGGCTAGCTTTATGGCCCAGGATGTGATCTATCCTGGAGAAGGTTCCATGTGCACTTGAGAAAAAGGTGAAATTCATTGTTTTGGGATGAAATGTCCTATAGATATCAATTAGGTCTAACTGGTCTATTGTATCGTTTAAAGTTTGTGTTTCTTTGTTAATTTTCTGTTTAGTTGATCTATCCATAGGTGTGAGTGGGGTATTAAAGTCTCCCACTATTATTGTGTTATTGTTAATTTCTCCTTTCATACTTGTTAGCATTTGTCTTACATACTGTGGTGCTCCCGTGTTGGGTGCATATATATTTATAATTGTTATCTCTTCTTCTTGGATTGATCCTTTGATCATTATGTAGTGACCTTCTTTGTCTCTTTTCACAGCCTTTGTTTTAAAGTCTATTTTCTCTGATATGAGTATTGCTACTCCTGCTTTCTTTTGGTCCGTATTTGCATGGAAAATCTTTTTCCAGCCCTTCACTTTCAGTCTGTATGTGTCCCCTGTTTTGAGGTAGGTCTCTTGTAGACAACATATGTAGGGGTCTTGTTTTTGTATCCATTCAGCCAGTCTTTGTCTTTTGGTTGGGGCATTCAACCCATTTACATTTAAGGTAATTGCTGATAAGTATGATCCTGTTGCCATTTACTTTATTGTTTTGGGTTCAAATTTATACACCATTTTTGTGTTTCTTGTCTAGAGAATATCCTTTAGTATTTGTTGGAGAGCTGGTTTGGTGGTGCTGAATTCTCTCGGCTTTTGCTTGTCTGAAAAGCTTTTGATTTCTCCTTCATACTTGAATGAGATCCTTGCTGGGTATAATAATCTGGGCTGTAGGTTATTTTCTTTCATCATTTTAAGTATGTCTTGCCATTCCCTCCTGGCTTGAAGAGTTTCTATTGAAAGATCAGCTGTTATCTTTATGGGAATTCCCTTGTTTTTTGTTTTTTTCAACAAAACAACAAAAAAAAATTTGTTGTTTTTCCCTTGCTGCTTTTAATATTTGTTCTTTGTGTTTGATCTTTGTTAATTTGATTAATATGTGTCTTGGGGTGTTTCGCCTTGGGTTTATCCTGTTTGGGACTCTCTGGGTTTCTTGGACTTAGGTGATTATTTCCTTCCCCATTTTAGGGAAGTTTTCAACTATTATCTCCTCAAATATTTTCTCATGGTCTTTCTTTTTGTCTTCTTCTTCTGGGACACCTATGATTCAAATGTTGTAGCATTTAATATTGTCCTGGAGGTCTCTGAGATTGTCCTAATTTCTTTTAATTCGTTTTTCTTTTATCCTCTCTGATTCATGTATTTCTACCATTCTATCTTCTAATTCACTAATCCTATCTTCTGCCTCTGTTGTTCTACTATTTGTTGCCTCCAGCATGTTTTTAATTTCATTTATTGCATTATTCATTTTTTATTGACTCTTTTTTATTTCTTATAGGTCCTTGTTAAACCTTTCTTGCATCTTCTCAATCCTTGTCTCCAGGCTATTTATCTGTGATTCCATTTTGATTTCAAGATTTTGGATCAATTTCCCTATCATTATTCGGAATTCTTTATCAGGTAGATTCCCTATCTCTTCCTCTTTTGTTTGGTTTAGTGGGCATTTATCCTGTTCCTTTATCTGCTGGGTATTCCTCTGTCTCTTCATCTTGTTTAAATTGCTGAGTTTGGGGTGTCCTTTCTGTATTCTGGCAGTTTGTGAAGTTCTCTTTATTGTGGCGTTTCCTTGCTGTGTGTGGGTTTGTACAGATGGCTTGTCAAGGTTTCCTGGTTAGGGAAGCTTGTGTCGGTGTTCTGGTGGGTGGAGCTGTATATCTTCTCTCTGGAGTGCAATGAAATGTTCAGTAATGAGTTATGAGATGTCTATGGTTTTGGGGTGACTTTGGGCCGCCTGTATCTTGAAGCTCAGGGCTGTGTTCCTTTGTTGCTGGAGAATTTGCTTGGTATGTCTTGCCCTGGAACTTGTTGGCCCTTGTGTGGTGCTTGGTTTCAGTGTCGGTATGGAGGCGTTTGATGAGCTCCTGTCAATTAATGTTCCTTGGAGTCAGGAGTTCCTTGGAGTCAGGGTTTGGACTTAAGCCTCCTGCTTCCAGTTATTGGTCTTATTTTTACAGTAGTTTCAAAACTTCTCCTTCTATACAGCACCATTGATAAAACATCTATGTTAAAGATGAAAAGTTTCTCTACTGTGAGGGTCACTCAGAGAGGTTCACAGCATTACATGGAGAAGAGAAGAGGGAGGAGGGAGTTAGAGGTGACCCAAATGAGATGAGGTGGAATCAATAGAGGAGAGAGTGGGCTAGCCAGTAATCACTTCCTTATGTGCACTCCACAATTGGACCGCTCAGAGATGTTCACGGAGTTATACATAGAAGAGAAGAAGGAGGAAGGAGACAGAGGTGGCCAGAAGGATAAAAGAGGGGAATGAAAAGGAGCGAGACAGATCCAGCCAGTAATCAGTTCCCTAAGTGTTCTCCACTGTCTGGAACACACAGAAATTCACAGAGTTGGGTAGAGTAGAGAGGGGTTAGGGAGGAGACACAGGCGACCTGGTGGAGAAAAAGGAGAGTCCAAAGGGAGAGAGAGCAGTCAAGCCAGTAATCTTGCTCCCTAGTGAAAAATGGGTACTGAAGATTGGGTTCCTAAAGGTACAAAATTGGTAACAAATACATAAAAGCAAAAATTAAAAATCTAGAGTAGAGTTTGGAATTTCAAAACTACAATGTTAAAGACAAGAAGAAGGAAAAGAAAGAGAAAAAATGAACAAACAAAAACAAACAAGGTTGCGAAAATTATAAAGAAAATATATGTACAAAATTGATAACTAATACCAAAAAGCAAAAGTTAAAAATCTAGAGTAGAGTTTGGAATTTCAAAAATGCAATGTTAAAAAAAGGAGAAGAAAAATAAAGAGAGAAAACAAACAAACAAACAAAAACAAACAATGTAGCAAAAGTTATAAAGAAAACACAGATACATAATTGATATCAAATACCAAAAAGCACAAATTAAAAATCTAGAGTAGAGTTTGGAATTTCAGATATACAATGTTATATAAAAGAAGAAGAGAAAGAAACAGAGAAAAAAAAAGTCACAGAAATTATAAAAAAACTATAGGTACAAAATTGATAACATATACCAAAAAGCTAAAATTAAAAATCTAGAGTAGAGTTTGGAATTTCAAAAATACAATGTTAAAGAAAAGAAGAAGAAGAAGAAAAAAAAACAAGATCAAAAAATTATCAAAAATATATATATGAAGTTTGCTGAAGAAGAAAAAAATAGGGTTTTTTTTTTTTTTTTTTTTTTTTGCAAAGTAATAGGTTATAAAAGTGAAAATTAAAGGAACAATAAAGGACTTAAAATTTTTTTTTTTATTTTTATTTTTATTTTTTTTTAATTTTTATTTTAAAAAATTAAAAAATAAGAAAGAATGATTGTAAAAATAGTAAAAATATATCTAGGACTTTCTCTGGTTTTGTTGTGAGTATTGTGGGTTCAGTTCATTTTTGGCTAGTTCCTTGGTCTGACTTATATTTCTCAAGATCTATAGGCCCCTTCCTATGTAGTCCGTAGTAACCACAGGGTTTTAATCTATTGCCTGTAGCTTCCAAGGCGTTTCCCTCTGTTATAGCTTCTTCTGTTTGCTGGTCTCTTCAGTGTCTGGTTTCCGCCCTGACACAAAGGGGATGGTGGAGGACACTTTTTTTTTTTTTTTTTTTTTTAGGCTCACTTGTTCAGTCCTGCTGTGGGGAGGAAGGGAGGGATGCTGCAAACAAATAACACTGGCGTGCGCTCGCAGTGCCTCAGCCACACTGGGTCTGCCCCGCTCACGGCACGTGTAGCCTCCCTGCCCACACTGCTCGGGCTCTAGGTTGTTCTGCCGGGAATCATCCGAGGCCGGCCCTGGGCTGCATGCACCTCCCAGGTCCAAGCCGCTCAGGTTCAGGCACTCGGGTAGTCCTCAGAGGCGCAGACTCAGTTGGGCCTGCATTTTGTGCTCTTCCCAGGTCCGAGCAGCTCAGGTGTTGAGGTTTTGGCGAGCGCCATTGCTGCGACTTATCACCTCCCCACCACTCAGTTATCTGGGTGTAAAACCGGTACACCTTCTCAGGCAGATGTTGACTGTCCAGACCCCCAAGAAGTTTTAGTTAGCAAAGAAACCAGCTTACAGTTTTATAGATAATGTCTCTCTGGGGCTGCGATTGCCCCCTTACGGCTCTGGCTGCCTGTCACCAGAGGGGGAAGGTCTGCAGCCGGCTATCTCTGTTCAGTCCTTTGTTCTGTGCGCGGGCCTGGTGGTGTCTTAGGTTAGGGCTGGCTTTTCGCGTGGTAGATATCCCACAGTCTGGTTTGCTAGCCCAAATTATTTTGCTCAGATAGCGCTCAGGGTATTCAGGCCAGGTTCTTACTCAAAGCGATGCAGCCCGTGCGGCGCCTCCCTGCCCAGCCCCCGCTTGCTAATGGCGTGTGCAGGCGTCTGCACTGCTTCTCCGCTGGGGGAGTTACCGTAGGGCTCACAATCTGAGAGTTTTAATTGTTTATTTATTTTTTCTCCCTGTTATGTTGCCCTCTGTGCTTCCAAGGCTCGGCACAGATTCGGCAGTGAGAAAGTTTCCTGGTGTTTGGAAACTTCTCTCTTTTCAAGACTCCCTTCCCAGGACAGAACTCCATCCCTCCCTCTTTTGTCTCTTTTTTTGTCTTTTATATTTTTTCCTACCTCCTTTAGAAGAGTTGGGTTGCTTTTCTGGGTGCCTGATGTCCTCTGCCGGCATTCAGAAGTTGTTTTGTGGAATTTACTCGACGTTTAAATGCTCTTTTGATGAATTTGTGGGGGAGAAAGTGTTCTCCCGGTCCTACTCCTCTGCCATCTTGGCTCCTCCCTCTCTGTACATAATTATAATGCTTTAAAATTCAACCATACAAAGCCAGCAAGGGGGTGAACAAAAATTATGAATTTGTCTTTATTTCTCTATCTGACTCCTGGAGGGCACTGTTGTGAAAATTGGGAAAGATCAGAATAAACTCAAAAAAACCCTTCCTTCCTTACAATTTAAAGAGATATTCTGACACCATTTTTTACACAATGACATGTAAAGCATCTCAGACACTAGAGATAGGAAGTTTTAAGACAGCCTCTCTTCCTAGCTCCCTCTACAGTCTCCATCAGAATAAGAAATCAATATCACCTGTCATTCCTCCTCAACCGCAGAGCAACTTGGATTCAGTCCCCCCAGTCATGAGACTTCTGTCTGTGGGGAATCACCTGGAAAGCAGCTCACTGCCTCTTCACTGCTCCACCATGACCTTGGTGTTCACCTTGATGCTTGAGGCACTCCTGCTGCTGAATGAGTACTGTTCCATTTTACTCTCTTGTCCACACATGGAACATTGCTCTGGTTTGACTTTGAAGAGAGACTTTTGTTTAGCTGAGTTCACTGATTCAGTATTAATGGTTCAGGAGCCCAGTCAGTGACCCAGCCCCATGGCCACATCACTGTCTCTGAAGGAGCCCCTCTGGGGCTGAGGTGCAACTACTCATTTTCTCTTCAACCTAATCTCTACTGGTATGTGCAGTACCCCAACCAAGGACTGCAGCTTCTCCTGAAGTACATGTCTGGAAACAATCTTGTTTCAGGCATCAAAGTTTTTCATCTGAATTTAGGAAGAGTGAAACTTCCTTTCACCTGAGGAAAAAGCCCACTGAAGTAATTTGACCAAGTACTTCTATGCTCTGAGTGACATGGTGACTAGGACTGTAGGGGGAGCTATCTGCAAACCCCTGAGATCTGGTAGCTTAAAGGACTTACAGTTTCAGCCTGTGTTATTTTCAGGAAGTTGGCATGTTCTGTGAAGGCAAATAGTACAGAAAATATAGAGTATTGCAAATGTTTCATTCCTATGGGCATCTTAGATTTTTTCTTTTTCAATTTGCAAAGAAAGGATTTGTTTTCTCAAGTTCAGTGTTCTTGGTGGAGTTGACTGTTTGGTGGGGCTTCCTGTCACAGAGTGTCACCTGAGCAGGGTTTGTTGGGTGAGCTGATTGGTTGCAGGAGCAGGAACATTTCCAGACAAGAAGTGACACACCACTTACGGGTTTAGCTGTGTATTTTAAGGTGAAAATTTCTCAGCAGCAAGTCAAGGCATCATGAAGAGGCTGGTGGGCACTGTGCTGGGGCTTTGGTTTGCCTGGGTTTGCTGTGAGTTGGGGCTGCCCTGCAGGGGAATCTGAAGAAATGAGCAGCTGCTGTACTGTTGAGGGAGGGAGTAGAAAGAGTTGACAAGTCCTGCACACTTCCTATCCTCAACATCGATGGGAGATGGAGGGATAAGTTCAGGGTTTTTTCAGAGTTACAGTGAGCCTCACCTGTGACTGTCTGTCTCTTTCTCATCAGGTGTGAGAGGGGTGGATGTGGAGCAGAGTCCCCCAGCCCTGACTCCACAGGAGGGAGCCAGCTCTACACTGTGGTGTAATTTCTCCACCTTGGCAGACAGTGTGCGGTGGTATCTTCAGAAGCCCCGGGGCCGCCTCATCCACCTCATTTACATTCCTTCAGGAACGAGGCAGGAAGGAAGATTAAATGCCACGACAGTCCTTAAAGAACGCCGCAGCTCACTGCACGTTTCCTCTTTGCGGACCACAGACTCAGGCACTTACTTCTGTGCTGTGCAGCACTGTGCTCCCCGGGCACCTGCAGCCTGTACTCAAACCCTCCGCGGGGCTCAGCCCCTCCTCCAGCCACAGTCACACTGTGAGGCCACCACAGGGCATTTGCAGTGCTTCTTATTGGCCTTACAGATTTGAGACTTTGGTCTTTATCTTCCTCTCAATCTGTATCTTCTTCTGCGCTAGAGTCTCAAACTTGTAGCTAGGAGAGGTCTATTGATAGATAAGAAAGTGAAAGTGAAAGGCGCTCAGTCGGGTCCGACTCTTTGCGACCCCATGGACTATAGAGCCCATGGAGTTCTCCAGGCCAGATCACTGAAGTGGGTAGCCTTTCCCTTCTCCAGGGGATCTTTTTAACCAGCTGACCCACAAGGGAAGCCCAAGAATACTGGAGTGGGTAGCCTTTCCCTTCTCCAGGGAATCTTCCCGACCCACAAATGGAACCGGGGTCTCCTGCATTACCGGCGGATTCCTTACCAACTCACCTATGAGGGAAGCCCTATCAAAATAAATATTTAGCTACAATATGCTCTACTTCAAAATGGGAAGAAGTGAAAGGAACTAAAAGAAGAGAAAAGTGACTCCAGGAAGATGTTATTCAGCTAAGTTGGCTGTTCCAAGAATGTCCATCCAAACCTGCCTCACCATGATGCATCCCAATGGACAACTGCAGATACATCTCATCCTACTCTTGCAGCAGCGCAAACAAAAAACACACATATGCTCAATGGTTAATATGAACTTGGTCGTTTAATTAAAACAAATTTATCCTCTTTCAATTCTGGATGCAAGAAGTCTGAAATCAGTTTCACAGGCTACAGTTAAGGTATTGGCAGGGTCGATTCCTTTCCTTACTGTGCATTACATAATTTTATTTATTTTATAAGTATGGAAAAATACACATAATTTTTGTACCTCTTAATCCTCTTCACCGATTTCACTCCTACACCCACCCCTTTCCCCTGTAGTAACCGGTAGTTTATTCCCTATATCTATGAGTCTGTTTCTGTTCTGTTAGTTTTGCATTTTAGAATCCATATATAAGTGAAAACATACAGCATCTGTCTTTCTCTGTCTGAC
The DNA here is from genome assembly GCF_019923935.1 of Bubalus bubalis. NCBI lineage: Eukaryota > Metazoa > Chordata > Mammalia > Artiodactyla > Bovidae > Bubalus > Bubalus bubalis. The sequence goes on from NC_059167.1 coordinate 78,610,910, forward strand.
TTATTTTGCTAAGTATAATACCCTCCAGGTTTTCCATGTTGTCTCATATGATGAGATTTTATCCTTTTTATGATTAAGTAATATTTCATTGTGTGTGTGTATATATATATATATGTACATATATTCTCTATCTATTCATATGGATGAATACTGATTGCTTCCATATCTTGGTGATTAGAAATAATGCTTCTGTGAATATTAGGGTGCATATATATTTTCAAATTAGTGTTTTTGTTTTCTTCTGATAGATATCCAGGAATGGAATTGCTGAATGATATAGTATTTATATTTTTAATTTTTGAAGAACTTTTATGCTGTTTTAAATAGTGGCTGCACCAGTTTACTTTCCCAACAAGGGTGCCCAAAGGGTCCCTTTTCTTCACATCCTCAGCAACACTCATTACTTCTTGGCTTTTGATGATAGTTTTCTGATTGGGGTGAGGTGAGATCTCATTGGGTTTTGATTTGCATTTACCTGATGATTAGAGATGTTGAATGTCTTTTCATGTGTCTGTTGCCCATCCGTATGTTTCTTTGGAAAAATGTTTATTTAGGGCCTCTGCCTTTTTAAAAATCAGTTTATTTACAGTTTTCATATTGCATATAAATTTCTTTATATATTTTGGACATTAACCCCTTATTGACTAATTATTTGCAAGTATCTTCTGTTTGATAGGCTTTTTGCATTTTAATAGTTTTATTCCAATTTGGATGCCTTCTATTTCTTTTTCCTATGTGACTGCTGTGACAAGGACTTCAAGTACTATGTTAAACGGAAATGGTGAGAGTAGGCATCCTTGTCTTGTTCCTCATCTTGGAGAAAAGCTTTCAGTTTTTACCATCAAATATGATATTAATTGTGTGTTTGTTGTAAATGGCCTGTATTATTTTGAGATGTGTTCCCATTATAGCAAGTTTATTAAGAGTTTTAAACATGAATGGATGCTGTATTTTGTCAAATACTTTTTCTTTGTCTATTGAGATAATTATATAAGTTTTTATCCTTTATGCTATTAATGTATATCATGTTGATTGATTTGCAAATACTGAACCATCCTTGTACACCTAGACTATATCCCACTTGGCCATGATATATCATTCTTTAATAAATTGTTGAATTAAGTTTCTTAACTTAATTCAGTTCTAAAGGAAGTTAGTCTTGAATATTCATTTGAAGGACTAATGCTGAAGCTGAAACTCCAATACTTGGGCCACCTGATGCAAAGAAACTGATTCATTGATAAAGACCCTGATGCTGGGAAAGATTGAGGGCAGGAAAAAAAGGGGACAACAGAGGATGAGTTCATTGGATGGCATCACTGACTTTATGGACATGAGTTTAAGCAAGCTCCAGAAGCTGGTGATGGACAGGGAAGCCTGGCATGCTTCAGTCCATGGGGTCACAAAGAGTTGGGCATGACTGAGCAGCTGAACTGACTGAATTGAAGTTTGCTAATATTTTGTTGAGGATTTTTTTTATCGATGTTCATTCAAGAAGTTGACTTTTTTTGGTAGTTTTATTGTCTGGTTTTGGCATCAGGGTAATGAAGGCTTCATTGAATGAGTTTGATAATATTTTGTCACCTTCAATTTTATGGAAAATTTGAGAAGAATGGGACCTAACTATTCTTTAAATGTTTGGAGAATTACCCTGTGAAGCCATGGAGTCCTCTACATCAGGAATCAACAAAATATGGCCCATGAATCAGTCCATTCAGCCATTTACTTTGTAAATAAATTTTGTTGGAACATAAGAAAGCTTATTTATTTATGTATTATCCATAACATTTCATGAAACAATGGCAGAGTTCAGTAGTTGCAACAGAATGAATGGCCTACAAAGACACAAATATTTACTATTCTACCCTTTATTGAAGAAGTTTGTAATCCCCTCTTCTACATCATTAGTCATCATGGAAATGCAAGTTAATGCCACAGTGAGATCTCTATACACCCATTAATGGCAACCCACTCCAGTATTCTTGCCTAGGGAATCCCATGGACAGAGAAGCCTAGTAGGCTGCTGTCCATGGGGTTTCACAGAGTCGAACACAACTGAAGTGACTAGCATGCATGGCATTGGAGAAGGAAATGGCAGCCCACTCCAGTATTCTTGCCTGGAGAATCCCAGGGACAGGGGAGCCTGGTGGGCTGCCATCTATGGGGTCATACAGAGTTGGACATGACTGAAGCAACTTAGAAGCATCAGCAGCATACACCCATTATTTTGGCTAAAAATAAAAAGACAACTATATCAAGTATTGTTAATGATACAGAATAATTGTCAGATTTAGAATCTATTTAGAGACATATTCTCTTCAGTGTGCAGCAGTCTTTTTGATCTGATGTTGATCTTATGGGAGGAGAGACAGCCCCATGCAGTGACTCGGCTTGAGGGCCAGTTTCTGCTTTGAAGGGATCCCAGGACAGGTGAGGCCCTATCATGAGTATTTCAAGAGCCCTGCCTCCTCCTGGTGTGTCCAGCACCCAGACCAAGGCTTCCAGACCCTCATGAGACATACCTCCATATGGAACAGAGAAGGTTTCACAGGGGACCTCAACAAGGGCAGAGATTTACTATCTGAAGTAATCCTCGACACAAGAAAAAGACTTAGCCACATATTTCAGTGTTCTGATAGATGCTCTTATATATATATATATATATATATATATATATATATATATATATATATAAAATCAAAAATAGTTAAAGAAGAAATAGAAAAGCTAAATGCGTATATAATCATTAAAGTAATTTGACAATTAGAAATATAAATTTGTAGAGAATTCCTAATAGATGGGAAGTTCTGAACCTGCAAGCGTGCCCCACTATATAATTAAAAATCAAATGCATAGTAAGATGTATAGGAAACCATGTAACCAGAAAACATTAGAAATCAAGTTTATGTAGGGGACTTCTACAAATAAACAAGAAAAACATTAAAAATGAAAAGAGATAATAAAGATAATTTACATAAAGGCAATTTAAAGAAGAAATAGACATGTGAACATATAAAACATCAACTTCTGCAGTAATCAGAGGAAATTAAATTAAAGCAAATTAGTATCTCATTTCTGTCAGATAACCAGAAATGTGAAAATCTGATAGCATTAAGTTTTGACCCAAATACAGGGAGAAGACTATTAAATTTCTCCAGGTGGAGAAAAGCAACCACATAGAGAATATTTATTTAACAACTTCAGAGAAAAATTGCCTGAACTATTTAGTAAAGAAGAAAACATATATATTTAAAAGTCAAGCAATTCCAATTCCTGTTATCTACATTCAAGTAATTCCAACATTTGAACAAGGAGGCATTTATAAGGATAGTCACACCAACCCTGTAAGCAGAAGTATAACCATTCAAGTACAGAATGAATGAATAATGAATTACATATGAAGTCAAAATACATGAAGTATTACAAGCAAAGAAACAGTTCTCTGTATTATTTTCTTAGATAACTCTTACAAAAATAAAATGCTGAGTATAAGAAGCATCAGAATGATATATGCTGCATGATGCTACTTATGAGAAATTTCGGAATATAATCACAATATAATATATTGTTTTGTGATACATAGCTATAACAGTAAAATTGAAAAGACATACATGGAATCTTCCCAATAGTAGTTATTACTTTAAAAATAGGAATAGTACTAGGAGTTACTCTTTAGTTTTGTCTGTAACATTTGGAGAGCACTATTGAAAATATAGCAAAATTAAATATCTCTTTACCATCATTGCCAGGGGAAAATGTGTCTGCACATAATTTTGTGTACTGTTCCATGTAAGAATTATTTAGTATTTTTTTTTAAATTTCAAAACTGGATGGTAGCAAACACAACTTTTACTAGTCCAATTAATGCATAGAAGAAATAAGATAACTCCTGTTACCTATAACTTTGACAGATGTACTTTTTTTTTAAATTTAATTTAATTTTTAAACTTTACAATATTGTATTAGCTTCGTCAAACATCAAAATGAATCTGCCACAGGTACACCCATGCCCACCATCGTGAACCCCCCTCCCTCCCCCCTCCCCACAACCTCCCCCTGGGTCATCCCAGTGCACCAGCCCCAAGCATCCAGTATCGTGCATCAAACCTGGACTGGCGACTCGTTTCATACATGATAGTATACATGTTTCAATGCCGTTCTCCCAAATCTCCCCACTCTCTCCCTCTCCCGCAGAGTCCATAAGACTGATCTGTACATCAGTGTCTCTTTTGCTGTCTCATACACAGGGTTATTGTTACCATCTTTCTAAATTCCGTATATATGCGTTAGTATACTGTATTGGTGTTTTTCTTTCTGGCTTACTTCACTCTGTATAATAGGCTCCAGTTTCATCCACCTCATTAGAACTGATTCAAATGTATTCTTTTTAATGGCTGAGTAATACTCCATTGTGTATATGTACCACAGCTTTCTTATCCATTCATCTGCTGATGGGCATCTAGGTTGCTTCCATGTCCTGGCTATTATAAACAGTGCTGCGATGAATATTGGGGTACATGTGTCTCTTTCCCTTCTGGTTTCCTCAGTGTGTATGCCCAGCAGTGGGATTGCTGGATCATAAGGCAGTTCTCTTTCCAGTTTTTTAAGGAATCTCCACACTGTTCTCCATAGTGGCTGTACTAGTTTGCATTCCCACCAACAGTGTAAAGAGGGTTCCCTTTTCTCCACACCCTCTCCAGCATTTATTGCTTGTAGACTTTTGGATCGCAGCCATTCTGACTGGCGTGAAATGGTACCTCATAGTGGTTTTGATTTGCATTTCTCTGATAATGAGTCATGTTGAGCAACTTTCCATGTGTTTGTTAGCTATCTGTATGTCTTCTTTGGAGAAATGTCTATTTAGTTCTTTGGCCCATTTTTTTGCAGGATATAAAATCAACACACAGAAATACCTTGCATTCCTATACACTAATAATGAGAAAACAGAAAGAGAAATTAAGGAAACAATTCCATTCACCGTTGCAACGGAAAGAATAAACTACTTAGGAATATATCTACCTAAACAAACTAAAGACCTATATATAGAAAACTATAAAACACTGGTGAAAGAAATCAAAGAGGACACTAATAGATGGAGACATATACCATGTTCATGGATTGGAAGAATCAATATTGTGAAAATGAGTATACTACCCAAGCAATTTATAGATTCAATGCAATACCTATCAAGCTACCAACGGTATTCTTCACAGAGCTAGAACAAATAATTTCACAATTTGTATGGAAATACAAAAAACCTCGAATAGCCAAAGCTATCTTGAGAAAGAAGAATGGAACTGGAGGAATCAATCTACCTGACTTCAGGCTCTACTACAAAGCCACAGTCATCAAGACAGTATGGTACTGGCACAAGGACAGAAATATTGATCAATGGAACAAAATAGAAAGCCCAGAGATAAATCAATGCACATATGGACACCTTATCTTTGACAAAGGAGGTAAGAATATACAATGGATTAAAGACAATCTCTTTAACAAGTGGTGCTGGGAAAACTGGTCAACCACTTGTAAAAGAATGAAACTAGAACACTTTCTAACACCGTACACAAAAATTAACTCAAAATGGATTAAAGATCTAAATGTAAGACCAGAAACTATAAAACTCCTAGAGGAGAACATAGGCAAAACACTTTCCGACATACATCACAGCAGGATCCTCTATGACCCACCTCCCAGAATATTGGGAATAAAAGCAAAAATAAACAAATGGGACCTAATTAACCTTAAAAGCTTCTGCACAACAAAGGAAACTATTAGCAAGGTGAAAAGGCAGCCTTCAGAATGGGAGAAAATAATAGCAAATGAAGCAACTGACAAACAACTAATCTCAAAAATATACCAGCAACTCATACAGGTCAACTCCAGAAAAATAAATGATCCAATCAAAAAATGGGCCAAAGAACTAAATAGACATTTCTCCAAAGAAGACAGATGTACTTTTAATAGGCCATAAAATGCCAATAAAATGCCAGAGAAAAAACTTTTAACTTGTTTAAGCACTAGAAATTATTCATCCGAAAGTAAACAGCACAGAGACTTCCTACCACAGTTAAAATATACACATTTTGAGTACACAAAAAGAGAAAGTGAAAAGAAAATCAGATCATCTGGCTTAGCAGTGGGAGACATGCCCCCAAGATGTTAGTCTATGTTGTAACTAATACACAAATTCAACAAAGTTGCAGGATACAAAATTAATCTGCATTCCAATAATGAACTATCTGGAAGAGATATTAAGATAACAATTCTTTTTCCATCACATCAGAAAGAAAATACCTAAGAATAACTTTAAGCAAAGAAGTGTAGATTTGTATATTGAAATCTGTAAGACATTGATTATAGAAATTGAAGACAAAAATTAATGGGAAGATATTTTGTTCTTACAGACCAAAAAAATTCAACTGTTAAAATATCCATACTACCCAAAGCATCCTACAGATTCAATGAAACCTCTATCAAAATTCAATGACATTTTTCATGGAGATAGAATAAACAAACCCTAAGATTTGTATGAGAGACAATAGACTACCAATAGCCAAAGTGAACTAGAGAAAGATCAAAACTGAAGGCATCACATGACCTTATTTCAAACTACATTACAAAATTATAGTAATAAAAACAGTGTGTGTGTGTGGGGGGGAGGTTTGGCATTAAGCAAAGACACAGCAGCCTCTATGGCAAACAGTATGGAGGTTCCTCAAAAAATTAAAATTAGCTCTACTATGATATTCAGCATTTCCACCTCTGAGTATTCATCTGAAGAAAATGAAGTCACTATCTCAAAAAGATATCTGTACCCCTCGTTTATTGCAGTTCATCTACAACAGCTGAGACATGGAAACAACCCAAGTGTCCTTTGACAGATGAATGGATAAAGAAAACATGATAAAAAAATAAATTTTTTCATAGATTTACAACAACATGAATGAATCTTGAGGGCACAATACTAAGTGAAATAATCAGGCAGACCAAGTCAAATACTGTATGAAATCATTTGTATGTGGACTCTAAGACACAGGTGCATGAACACACACACACAGACATATAGACACACAGACACACACACACCCAGACCTCATAGATACAGAGAATAGATTGGGGGTGTAGGGTGTGGAATAGGTGACTATGTTCAAAAGACAGAAACATCTAGTTATAAGAGAAATAAGTCCTGAGGATGCAATATACAGCATGATGACTATAAAAAATTGTTTTAATGATGTCAGTGTGCAAACTCTCTTGACTCTCAAATATATTTTTTTAATTAAAAAAAAAACTGGCTGCTCTGGGTCTTTGCTGCTGCACACGGGCATTCTCTAGGTGCACTAAGCGGGGCTGCTCTTGGTTGCAGTGCACAGGCTTACTGTCCTGCCTTCTCTTGTTGTGAAGCACAGGCTCTAGGAGCACAGGCTTCAGTAGTTGCAGCATGCAGGCTCCAGGGCACGTGGGCTTCAGTAGTTGTGGCACACAGGCTCAGTAGTTGCGGCTCTTGGGCTCTAGAGCAAACCTCCATAGTTGTGATGCCCGGGCTCAGTGGCTCCAGGGCATGTGGAACCTTCCCAGACCAGGGATTGAACCTGTGTCCCCTGCATTGGCAGGTGAACTCCCATCCACTGTACCACCAGGGAAATCCTCTCGAAGTTTGTTTTGCTTTTTTTTTCTAGTACTTTGAACAGTTGAATAACAAGTTTGGAATAGGATGTATAACTACTGGACTGGAGTATCTTTCATTGGATTGAAATATGCAAAACTCAAAATAGGATGCAGTACCCAGATTGGAATGAAAGGTGAGCTTCAGAAGACAATCACCAGAGATGCAAGAGGAAGAACTAGGGAAGATCGGGAACCTCAGTAGTAATTCTGTGCCCTCATATGCTATGTGAGTTTGGGGATTCCTATGAAGGAACCACGGAGAATCCAAGGACAATCTATTATAACATAACTCAGTTAGGTCTTCCCTGGAGGCTCAGTGGTAAAGAATCTGCCTGCCAAATCAGGAGACGTTGGTTCAACCCCTGATACAGGAAGATCCCACATGTCATGGAGCAGCTGATCCTGTGCACCACAACTATTGAGTCTGTGCTCTAGAGCCTGTGCTCCACAGTAAGAGAAGCCACTGCAATGAGAAGTGCAATGACAGAGGAACCCCCTCTCTCTGCAGCTAGAGAACAGCCTGTGTAGCAATGAAGACCCAAAAACACTCTAAATTAATAAATAAATAAAATTATAAAAAGAATAAGTTATTCTTATTGGGGTTTCTTTATGAGGTGTTGAAACAAAAATAAAATGTTTGAAATTTGATTAATTTGATGTAAATGACTTCATTAGATGAAATTACATAATAAAATGAAATAGAATTTTCATTCCTTCAATGTCAAGAAAGGGAAATATTTTTATTTTAGAAAACATATATATTATTAATAGCTTTTAATATTTTTACTGATTAAGCAACATTTTAGGAGAAGTTTTGTCCTCATGACAACTATAATGAGAATTATAAGATTGTACTAAAGAGTATAACTGCATTCATGACAGCAACATGGTCAAATATTTGAATTTAGAAGACCGATTAGTTCTTGCTTCCTAAACCTTTAATAAGCTAATCACAGAGTTACATCACAAATGAATATGATTTTACAGCCATTACCATTTGGTATTCCAATACACATCTGGAGAGATTACAGAAGTCAGAAGCCTATTCTGTGTTCATTTGTCTGTGTGATATCTGCTATTCTGAAGTTATGTATGTGCTAAAGTTACCAGTTCATATGATTTGGTGGGTAAGTGGGAAGAAAAGGGAGTTCATGGTTTATTGTTGGTCTTTTCTAGGGAAAATAGGGAGCAGTTAGTATAATCCATCTTAGAATCAAAATCAGAAAGGCAAGAGAACAATCAGAACCTGAATGAATATTTGCAGTCCCAGAATGATTCATAATGAATTTGTTTCAGATAACATCCCAGATTTTAGAAGAGATTAATTTACTACTAAATTTGGAAGTTTTAATTAAAAATCTCTTTCAATTTCATCCTTCAATATTAAACTCTGGCTTGTCCTTTACCAGGTATTATCATTTATTAGTAAATCACATGGGAAGGCAGAACAATGTTTAGGACAGTCTGAATCTTCCAACCTGAGTGTCAGCACATTCAGACTTGATCCAGCCAGAAGCTATATTTTTTAGAGTCAGAGTCTATAATGCAGCTGAGGGAACATGCACCTTTATTGTCAGGAACTCAGAGCAAGGCCATATCAACAAAGGGGAAAAACCGCCTTCATGCTCTCCCTGCATTGTTGTGGGCATTTGTGGTGTCCTCTACTTAGTTACAAATAATTGGAAACCAGGACATCTGCTGCCTGCCAGCACCCAGAGGTGAAATGGAACAGAGGAGTAGATGTCTCAACTAAATATAAACTCTCTTCTCTGCATCACTCGTTAATGTGTTACTTCGACTTTAAAATCTAAGAACTGGCACTGTTTTAGATCTTTCTGCACTTTCTTTTCTACTTGTCTATTTGCCTTTGGTTCTTTTATATTAATTCATCTATTAAAACAATGAAATCAAATGGAAGATTGACAATGACATTCTACATGATCATGTACAGTATACAAAACTTCAGTCACCAAATAGTGTGGTGTCAACATTTACTAAGTGTTACAGATACCATATTTTGTAAGAGCGCACTGTAGCATTGTGGCACAGAAAAAGTCAGCATGCTTAGCTTGACTTTACAGAGAAAAATAAAGAACCACTAAGAAGAGAAACTGAACACTTTGGGGTAAAAAATATGACATGAGACAATTTAAGGACACCTGATCTAATAAATACAATTCTACTTGTAAAGGCAGCAGGATTGAATATACTGATGCTCTTCAAAGTCTACTAAGTAAAACTCAATGTCAGATTTCAAAGATTAATATTTCTTCCTGTTAAGCATTTCATAAAAAAAAAACCACATACAACTGAATAGATTCTGAAAGTCAGGAGTGATTTTTTATCATTTGATATTGAAGTCACTTTATTTATTGAAAAATATAAACAAAGACCTAGAACCAAGTGAGAAAACAAAAAGATACATTAATTATTTTGGAAAATACTGCCTTTTGTCAAAAAAGCTAAAGGGCTTCCCAGGTTGAGCTAGTGGTAAAGAACCCAGCTGGCAATTCAAGAGACATGAGACGCTGGTTCAATCCCTGGGTCAGGAAGATTCCCTGGAGGAGGGCATGGAAACCCACTCCAGTATTCTTGGCCCTTCCCAGGTGGCGCTAGTGTTAAAGAACCCATCTACCCTTGTGTTGGGAACCCACTCCAGTATTCTTGCCTGCAGAATCCGCAAGGACAGAGGAGCCTGGCAGGTTACAGTCCATGGGGTTGGAAAGAGTTGCACATGACTGAAGCAACAGCACAGCACACACATAAGAAAGCTAAAGATCTGTGAGTTTGTTTTAATGTGCTTACTTTTTAAGAGTCATTAAATTCTGGATAAAGAAATATAAGCATAGGCTAAATGAATGACCAGAATGAACAGTAAGTAGATTACAGGAAGGATTCATAGTGTATACTAATATGTTTTGAATGGGCTGGCAAAATTATTATCAGTGTATGTCAATTTATTTAGTCTTCTGTTTCTCTCAGCTCAAACCTTTAACATGTATGTGTGTTAGTCGCCCAGTCGTGTCCAACTCTTTGGGACCCCATAGACTGTAGTCACCAGATTCCTCTATCCTTGGAATTCTCCAAGCAAGAACACTGGAGTGGGTTGCCATTCCCTTCTCCAGGGGATCTTCTTAACTCAGGGATCAACCAGGGTCTCTTGAATTGCAGGTATATTCTTTACCATCTGAGCCATCAGGGAAGCCCTCACACACATAATACTAACTGCTTTCTCCATGATGCTTTCAGGATCTACCTAACATAATAATCATGGAAAGAAAAGTAGAAAATTAAACATCTGTGAGCCAAAAGTTTTTCCCATCTGTGAAAAAGACCATGTGATCTATGAACATGACAAACCCCACTTCCTGTTTGAAGGAGTCACACAGGAACAAGTACTATGTATATGTGCTTCCAGGCACACAGAGACACTGAACTCTCAGCTTGAGGCAGAACTGAGCACATTTGTGCAGGGGAATTCATGCCTCATGCTGCTCTCCAGGCTGCTCTGGGTGTTCCTGGCCGTCACCTTCTCTGGTAGGGATGCTTCCAAGCCTGGGTGTGAGAGCTCAGGGTGAAAGCCCTGCACACGGACACGTGGAGCTTCACAGGGACTTGGGCAGGAAAGGAGGACTGGGGAAAAAGAAGCATTTTATAATTTCAATTTGGTTTGTCTCTGGATCCTAAATTAATCTAAATCCCACACTATTCTATTTACTACTTCATCTCTGTTTTCTGTTTTTTTCCCTATAGGATCCAGTGTGGCCCAGCAAGTAACTCAAGTCCAGACAGCTGTATCCAGTCAAGTGGGGCAGATAGTCACCCTGAATTGTCGATATGAAGTAAGTTGGACCACGGAATACTACTACATTTTTTGGTATAAACAGCTTCCCAGGGGAGAGATGACTTTTCTTATTCATCAGTATTCAGAATACGGTAACGCAAGGAACGGCCGCTACTTGGTAAACTTCCGTAAAGAACATAAATACATCAGCCTCATCATTTCAGCCTTACAGCTCGAAGACTCTGCAGAGTACTTCTGTGCTCTCTGGGAGCTCACAGTGCTTGAAGTAATGGGAAAAGCTGAACAAAAACCCCAGAGCTTAATAAGAGAGAGCCCCACTGCTTCAGGACCTCAGTTGAAGTGCACACCTGCATATCCCGGAAGAGAGATGGTAGTCCTGTGGTTGCTTCATCTGTGGTCTGGATCAGAAGATTTAATTCTAAATAAAAGCTCCTTCTAGGCTGGTCACCAGGCTACAGCTGGAACCACGTGGGCCTGCCCCACAGGAACTGGAGCCTGAAGAAGACAGGGAATCACTGTGGTTTCTCCCTCCCTTTGGCCCCCCAGTTTCCCACCACTGCTTTGGGTCCCCCATTTGAGCAGGAGGCTGGTAGACACTGGAATTGGGAAAGTACATCTTATCTCCTGCAACTCCTTTCTGGTGGATCCACTTCACAGCTCTTCCCTCCCCTTTCACTAAGAGTTTCCTCTGATTGCCCAGGTTGATACAGGCTTTCAGTTCTTGCTAGTATCTTTGTTGTCCTTAACCCTGCCTGCAAATCTAGAAATATTCCCTTCATTAAACTTTGTAGTTAATTCTTCAAGTAAATCAAAGATCTTTCTATATTTGGAAGCAGGTGTCCACAGTAACTTTCTACTAATACATTCTTCTCTTGAACTTTCAACTTTAAATCAATCATACAGAACATGTGTAAACTTGTTTAAAGCTATAAACTTGCTCCATAATAATTTAAAGTGACTGCTTCACTAAAAGACACTCACATCACAAATCTGGGTATAGTTATCTGGAATCGTTATGAAAATCATTTCCTTAGTCCTTTCTTCTTAGACTTTGTGTCACTTAAGGTACATTCAGGGAAGCAGACCATCAGTGATGTCGAATAAGAGATTAGTTATATATAAAGATTAGAACTCAGACAGTTGCTAGAGTTGATGGAGTAGTCTATACAAGCAGAAAAGATATAAGAACTTTAATGTTCATTGCAGCACTAATTACAGTAGGTGGACATGGAAGCAACCTAAATGTCCAATGATGGAATAATAGATAAAAAAGATATGGCATATATATACAATTGAATATTATTCAGGCATGAGAAAGAACAAAACAGTGCCATTTGCAGTGGCATGGATGGACCCAAAGATTGCCATGCTGAGTGAAGTAAGTCAGACAGAGAAAGACAAGTGTCATTTGATATCTCTTTTATCAGATGGAATTTTAAAAAGTGGTATCTACAAATGAAGGTGTTTACAAAACTGAAATAGAGTCCAGGATGTAGAAAACTAATTATGGTTACCAAAAGGGGAAAGGGATATGAGGGATAAACCGGCAGACTGGGATTCACATATACACACTGCTATATATAAAATAGATAACTAATGAGAACCTTCTGTATAACACAGGAAACTCTACTCAATATTCTATAATGACCTATACAGGAGCACAATCTAAAAAAGAGTGGACATATACAGGAGCACAATCTAAAAAAGGGAGGCGGCCTGCGGGCATGACAGCTACCGTTCGCCGCTTGCTTCCTGTTATGCCAGCCCGGAGACATGCTTCCTGTTTAGCGACAAGTACAAATTCCGGACCTGGCGGCAGCTCTGGCTGTGGCTGGCGGAGGCCGAGCAGACACTGGGTTTGCCTATCACAGATGAACAAATCCAGGAGATGAAATCAAACCTGGACAACATTGACTTCAAGATGGCAGCTGAAGAGGAGAAGCAGTTACAACATGATGTGATGGCCCATGTGCACACGTTTGCCCACTGCTGCCCCAAAGCTGCCCACATTATCCATCTTGGCACCACCTCCTGCTATGTGGGAGACAATACGGACCTGATTATTCTCAGAAATGCATTTGACCTGCTATCGCCAAAGCTTGCCAGGGTGATCTCTCGGCTTGCTGACTTTGCCAAGGAACAAGCCTATCTCCCCACCTTAGGTTTCACACATTTCCAGCCTGCTCAGCTGACCACAGTTGGGAAACGCTGCTGTCTCTGGATTCAGGATCTATGCATGGATCTCCAGAACCTGAAGCGTGTCCGGGATGAGCTGCACTTCCGAGGCGTGAAGGGTACCACTGGCACCCAGGCCAGCTTCCTGCAGCTCTTCGAGGGAGATGACCAAAAGGTAGAACAGCTTGACAAGATGGTGACAGAAAAGGCAGGATTCAAAAGCTCTTTTCTATTTATTTCTAGGGCTTTTATCATCACAGGGCAGACCTATACACGAAAAGTAGATATTGAGGTGCTCTCTGTGCTGGCTAGCTTGGGGGCGTCGGTGCACAAGGTTTGTACCGACATACGACTCCTGGCAAACCTCAGGGAGATGGAGGAGCCCTTTGAAAAACAGCAGATCGGCTCAAGTGCAATGCCATACAAGCGGAACCCTATGCGCTCAGAGCGGTGCTGCAGCCTGGCCCGGCACCTGATGGCCCTTGTCATGGACCCCCTGCAGACGGCATCTGTGCAGTGGTTTGAACGCACACTCGATGACAGTGCCAACCAACGTATCTGTTTGGCGGAGGCGTTTCTCACTGCAAATACTGTACTGAATACGTTGCAGAACATTTCTGAAGGATTGGTGGTATACCCCAAAGTCATTGAGCTGCACATTCGGCAGGAGCTGCCTTTCATGGCCACAGAGAACATGGTCATGGCCATGGTGAAAGCCGGGGGTAACCGCCAGGATTGCCATGAGAAAATCAGAGTGCTCTCGCAGCAGGCAGCTGCCGTGGTCAAGCAGGAAGGGGGTGACAATGACCTCATCGAGCGCATCCAGGCTGACGCCTACTTCAGTCCAATCCACTCCCAGTTGGACCATTTGCTGGACCCTTCTTCTTTCACCGGCCGTGTATCTCAGCAGGTACAGAGATTCTTAGAAGAGGAGGTGTGTCCCCTGTTAAAACCATATGAAAGCGTGATGAAGGTGAAGGCAGAATTATGTCTGTAGAGTTGGAAGAGAATTAAACAAAAACCATTGTTGGCTCTGTTAACTTTTAAAAAAAATCAAATAATCAAAATAATAATCAAAAATAAATCAAAATAATAAATTATCAATAGATAATCAAAAAATAAATATCAAAACCCTATGAGATAGGTTTTATTGTTTCATTTTTTTTAATCTTTGGGAAATGAGCCATAATTTTCCTAACTGTGAAATGCTTCTCTACCTATATAAGTACACATATAACTGATTCACTTTGCTGTACAACAGAAACTAACATTGTAAAGCAACTATACTCCAATAAAAATTAATTTTAAAAATAGAGATAATAAATCTACTGGAAAAAATAAGAGTTTTCAGAACTTTCAAGAAACAGTGATACCTGACTTCTCATCCAGACCAATAGAAGTTACAAAGGAGAAGTATTTTAAAGTGTTTAAGAAAATAAACAAATAAAACTTTCAAGCTAGCTTCTTATGAAAATGAAGATATATATTAAAATGTCTGTGTTGAATATCAATGCTAAGAGGGTGGAAAGTCAATGTGCAGGCTTTTAAACTATATTTGCAATGCATATTTCTGGAAAAGGACTCAAATGAAAAAAATATATAAAGCACATACAAATTAATCAGTAAAGAAAACAGTCAGGAAGAATGGGACAATCTTGGAGATCCAATTCAGAAATTTGATATTCAATACCTAATAAATATACTAAAAAGAATATTATTATTCATCAGGCAAGTGAAAATAAAGCTTCCTCTGAGTGCTCCATCTGTGTCTTTTTAGCACCCTGAATGTACTAATGTAGCTAGGAGAATATGACCCAAGAGGACAGGGAAAAATAATGACTGTCTCAAAGAAAATAAGTGATTAAATACATTTCCTTTGGTTTCCCTCATCAAACCAATGTGGAGGGAAAAAAAAAAAAAAAAAGAATAACAAGTCACAGATTCTGGATATTGAAGAAAAGGCAGGTTTCACTAGAAAAAAAGAAAGATGGTATTTTTTGAGCTTATTCTATGTCAGGCACTGTGGTATGCATTTCAGACTAATCATCTAATTTAAATATCAAAACCCTATGAGATAGGTTTTATTGTTTCATTTTTTTTAATCTTTGGGAAATGAGCCATAACTTTCCTAACTGTGAAATGCTTCTCTACCTTTTATTATCAACCAGAGTGTAGCATTTTTAGGGGGCTCCTGAGGAGCAAGGTCTGGACTATGGAGAAGCACTTGGACTCAAAATAGGGTGGCTGGACATCTGAGTGATGGTGACATTACTGGTTTAAACTGAAACCAAAAGTGAGCTAGAATAGAAGATTCCAAACCTAGGCACAAAGTCCCAGGATGAGTGGATGAGGAAATCATCCACTAACCAGTTAACAGTGCTGAATGTTTTAGCAAGTTTTTTTATATAATAGAATGCTGGGAATATTGAAGGCTACGATGGGGTATTATACTTTAAACACTCCTGTGATGCTATCTTCCCAAATATCTACATGGTGTTATTTCTGAAGTTCCTTTACATCTTCACTCATCTTTACCTGGTGAATTCTTTATTTAAATCTTTCTATTTTCCTTCCTTGAGAATCAGACTCCGGCACACTGCATGTAGCAGGCATGAAAGCTGAAGCACTGCCACCTGGGGTCCTACTCAGAGGTTTTGTGATACTTACACTGGCTTCCTTGCTGCCCTCTGTGCTGAGTCTCTTCAGTTGTGTCCGACTACAACCCCATGGCCTGTAGCCCACCAGGCTCCTCTGTACGTGGGATTCTCCAGGCAAGAATACTAGAGTGGGGTTGCCATGCCCTCCTCCAGGGGACCTCCCCCACCCAGGGATCAAACCCACACCTCTTAGATCCCCTACACTGACACTCCTATACTCCTTTACCACTAGCACCACCTGGGAAGCACTAAATTGTGAGGAAGTCTAGTTAAGTTCAGGAAGCAACAGTTTAAACTGGACATGGAACAACAGACTGGTTCCAAATAGGAAAATGAGTACATCAAGGCTGTATATTGTCACCCTGCTTATTTAACTTATACGCAGAGTAAGTCATGAGAAAAGCTGGGCTGGAATAAGCACAAGCTGGAATCAAGATTGCCAGGAGAAACATCAATAACTTCGGATATGCAGATGACACCACCCTTATAGCAGAAAGTGAAGAGGAACTAAAGAGTCTCTTGATGAAAGTGAAAGGGGTGAGTGAAACAGTTGGCTTAAAGCTCAACATTCAGAAAACTAAGATCATGGCATCTGGTCCCATCACTTCATGGGAAATAGATGGGGAAACAGTGGAAACAGTGTCAGACTTTATTTTTTTGGGCTTCAAAATCACTGCAGATGGTGATTGCAGCCATGAAATTAAAAGAAGGTTATTCATTGGAAGGAAAGTTATGACCAACCTAGATAGCATATTCAAAAGCAGGGATATTATAACCTTGCCAACAAAGGTCCGTCTAGTCAAGGCTATGGTTTTTCCAGTGGTCATGTATGGATGTGAGAGTTGGACTGTGAAGAAAGCTGAGCACCAAAGAATTGATGCTTTTGAACTGTGGTGTTGGAGAAGACTCTTGAGAGTCCCTTGGACTGCAAGGAGATCCAACCAGTCCATTCTAAAGGAGATCAGTCCTGGGTGTTCATTGGAAGGACTGATGCTGAAGCCGAAACTCCAATACTTTGGCCACCTCATGTGATGAGTTGACTCACTGGAAAAGACCCTGATGCTGGGAGGGATTGGGGGCAGGAGGAGAAGGGGACGACACAGGATGAGATGGCTGGATGGCATTACCGACTTGATGGACATGAATTTGAGTAAACTCCAGGAGTTGGTGATGGACAGGGAGGCCTGGAATGCTGTGGTTCATGGGGACACAAAGAGTCGGACATGACAGAGACTGAAATGAATATTGATGTGTGTGTGTGTGTGTGTGTGTGTGTGTGTGTGTGTGTGAATCCCACAGACAAAGAAACCTGGTGGACTGTAGTCCACAGGGCTGCAAAGAGTTGGACACGACTGAGCATATATATAATAAATGTTTTATTTTTCACATAGTACAGTCATGTGCAGTTCTACAGGTCAGTAGATATTATTCTAACTTATTTAGTTCTTTTTCTTAATGATAATAACCTTTAGTGAAATATCTTAACACAAAAATAATGCGTTTCCATTACAGAAAATATGATCAGTCAGGTAAAGACATAAAAAAGAAATAAAATTAGGAGGGAGAACAAGATGGCAGAGGAGTAGGTGGACATGAGGTACTTCTCTCTCCATGGATAACATAAGGAATACACCTTCAGACACAGAAGTACATGCAGAACACCAACTGAGAGTGGACAGGAGTATCTGATCAGCAGAAAAGAGTACATAGACCCACACAAAACTCGGTAGGAGAAGAAACAAGGGGGGTTGGAAATAGGAGTGTTAGTAGGACTGGATCTGCTCTCAGCAGGTGGGGGAACTGAAGCAGGGGTCCAATCCCCACACTGGAGCAATTGTCTGAGTCAGAGAAGAAACATTTAAGGCTCAGAGTGAAACAGCTGATCTGTGGCAGCCTAAATGGAATGAAAATCAGAGGGTCCTTGCCACAGCCATACAGACCCCAGATGGCACAGTGGCTGGGAGCTGGAGTTTAGGGATTGTGGAGCAATCCCTGGGCAAGGGCTGCTGTTGACTGCACAGACAGATGGAGGGGACGTGAGGGAGGAGTTTGTGGTGTGCAATGCCTGTGCAGAAAAGCTGGGCAGCCATGGAAGCAAGGCGATCCTGCTGAGTCACGCGTAGGGGGTGGAGCCATCACTATAGCCTCTCTCTCCCTACACGCCAGCGTCGGCAACTGAACAATAGGGAGGCTGGCCCATCAAACACCTGAGCACTGAACTACGGAGTAGGACCCCACCCAGGGTGCCCCATTAAGTGCCTGATGCGCCCCTCTATAGAGTAGGACCCCAGCTGGTGGGGCTCCTCTATGTGCCTGATGCACCTGAGCAACAGAGAAGGACCCCAACCAAGGAAGCCCTCTAAGTGCCTGAAGGGGCAGAGCCTTGAAGAAAGACTGGTCAAAGAGGCCTTCTGATGTCCAGCTACAAGAGGCTCAAAAAGACTCTGATAGGGCGATAAGTCCTGGGGTGGAGGCAGTCCGTGTCCCTGCACATTTGGCGCTGCCAGGGTCCTCACAAGCCAGGCAGCTGTGCCACCTTCATGCTCAACTCTCACTGGGGCAGAGCTGCCACAGGCAAAAAAAGTCTTGCGCCTATGCACACAAGGTAGCTTCGGTAGTGTCCAACTCTTTGAGACCCTGTAGACTGGCCTACCTGGAGAAGGAAATGGCAACCCACTCCAGTATTCTTGCCTGGAGAATCCCAGGGACAGAGGAGCCTAGTGGGCTGCTGTCTATAGGGTCGCACAGAGTCGGACATGACTGAAGTGACTTAGCAGCAGCAGCAGACTGGCCTACCATGTTTCTCTGTCGGGGGTTTGGGGGGGTGGGGGTTCTCCAGGCAAGAATACTGAAGCGTATTGGCCCATTCTGGCTGCCATACCCTTCTAGAGCACTATATTTCCTGCTGCCCTAGCCGCCAACTCTCCTGAGTAACTGGTGCTGCCAGAACCCCTGCAACACAAGCAGCTGCACCACCTCCATATCTGGCCCTCACAGCGGCAAACCCAAGTCCTTCAGGGCAGCCTCAGGGGCAAACCCCAGTGGATGACCCACATGCAGAGGTGGAAACAAAACCACAATTGAAACCCAAGGGCAGTGTGACTAAGGAAGAAGATCCAAAAACCTTCCATCAGCTGTACAAGCTGCAAATTAAATCCACGCATGGACCATATGGGGTCGCTGTTGCAATGAGCTGATTCTAAAATGTGACCCTTTTATGTTACTTCTGTACAAGGTGTTCTAGCATATTTAACTCCCTCATAAATCCTTCTTTCTTCTCCACCTGGTACTGAAGGAAACTGGTTATTCCATACTTGTTATTTCATATATACTGTGTCAAAATGTTCTAGAAGTCATTGGCGCTCATTGATCCTTTCCATGGGAAAATGAAAAAGTTGCTTGCTTAGAATACTTTCAACAATTTTAGACCTGGAAGTGCTCCCCAAATATTTTCTACTGATTTTCCTTTCCCATGATATATGAGCAAAGAACTCAACATACCACTATTTTTTTCCACATTAATGTGAGTATCTAACGTGTTTGGATTATTGTAATTGGCTGATTCAACTAACATTAAGATATCTTTTGGATTTAGCTCTTTTTCAGAGTTAATTTTTTTTTTTACTGTTACTGTTTATATATATATATATATATATTTTATTTTTTTTTTTTTTTTTTTTTTTTTTTTTTTGCCTGTGGGATCTTAGTTCCCCACATACACCCTGCAATGGAAATTTGGAGACCTAACCACTGGACTGCCAGAGGATTCTCTACTGGGTATTTCTTGAAGGAAGAGTGAATGATCCATATATACATTAAAAATAGCCACATATACTATAATTCCTACACAAGTGCTTTCTACTGGTCACGGTTCTATAATGTGGTTTAGAAAAAAAGGAAAGGAATGGGAAGCAATTATAGTTTACTGCTGACTGTTTCGGAGAAGGCAATGGCACCCCACTCCAGTACTCTTGCCTAGAAAATCCCATGGGCGGAGGAGCCTGGTAGGCTGCAGTCCATGGGGTCGTGAAGAGTTGTACACGACTGAGCGACTTCACTTTCATTTTTCACTTTCATGCATTGGAGAAGGAAATGGCAACCCACTCCAGTGTTCTTTCCTGAAGAATCCCAGGGACTGGGGAGCCTGGTGGGCTGCTGTCATGAGGTTGCACAGAGTCAGACACGACTGAAGCGACTTAGCAGCAGCAGCAGCAGCTGACTGTTTACAACAGGCTGACTCTGAAGTAGGTGTTATTGTCTCAATTTTATAGACGAAGAAATTGAGGCTCCAAGGAGAGACTTGCCCTAGGTCACAAGGTGAAAGAGCTGGGATTTGGATTTAGGTCTGTCTTGACTCTGAATTTGTGCCTTTTCTTCTTCTCCTCCACTTCCTGTTTTGGTGACTGATTCTACATCAAATATCTTTTCCTAGCTGGTCAGTAGGGACTAGTGAGGGGTCCTCTTCTCCGTTTAATATCTGTTAAGTGAATTTGAGTAGCAGATGTAAGGTGTGGACTTAGTGTGATTACAAAAGGACACCAGGGTGTCAGGAGGTGAAAGGTCCAGTTCAGATGGCCTCATTTGCTCTTTTGTGGAATAAGATTAAGATTTCATCTTACATTGGAACCAATGGGATATTTCTGGGCATGAATGACCACCTCAGATGGATTATTCTCAGAGCTCCATGAATACGAGACTGACTACAGTGGATGAGCACCTTCTGGAACTGTGGAAAATCGATGAGGAATAAGGAGCCCAGTGGAGTCTATCCTTTGAAATATTTGTTTCATTCAGCCCAAATCTTTAGAGGGTTAGAACATAGCAAAGACCTAAAAGGAAATCCAGGCTGCTGTGCTGTTGTGTTAGAAGTCTTTACCACTCTTCTTCTTCCTGAGTGCTCAGTTGAACCTTGAGGGGAAGCCCATTCTGAGGAGCTGTTGCCCTACTATTGGCTTGCTTCTGGGGACAGCCCCGTGTGAGAGCTGCTAGTGTGGGCTCTGGAAGTTGCTGCTACGTCTCTTCCCTGGTTCATAGCCTGGTCCAGGCTCAGACTCAGCAACAGAACTTAGACACTGGGTCCTGGTTTACTCTAGAATATGAGGCAGATGACAAGAGTGACCATGCTCCTGACCTTGGGTGAGTTATTATGGCATTAAGAGAAACTGGGATCTGGGTCCAGACAAGGATCTACAACCCTGCCTGCTATCATTGCTCTTTATTCAAGATGCTGAGGGATGGCTTTGGGGTCCTATTTTTCTCCAGGCTGTTCCTTGGCATTTATGTCAGGAGTGAGAGAAATAAAGACATTTGGGGTTACTGAGCTCTCGTCTATCCATGGGAGTAAGAAATTAGACCTGCCACTTCTGTTCATGTGTTCCTGGGATTCTTCAGAATAAATATATATAAAACAATGTGTCCCAAAACATGAGTGAGAAGTAAATTGTCTGTTCATGTGTTCCTGGGAAATCCTCAGAATAATTATTTTAAAAAATGTGTCCCAAAACACAGGTGGGAAGTAAATTGTGTGTGTCTGTATATGGTGGGGGAAATAGGGGATTTACTTGCAAAAGAACCTGGAGGGTGCTGAGTTGGACCTTCAATTTGATTTCAAAATAGGAGCTAGTGTGTTTTTTACTTCCACAGGTACTTTGAGTCTTGCTAAGACCTCCCAGCCTATCTTCATTGACTCATACGAAAGACAAGAAGTGAACATATCCTGTAACCACACCACAATAGCTACAAGTGACAATATCTTCTGGTATCGACAGTTCCCCAACCAGGGACCACGATTTATCATTCAAGGATATAAGACAAACGTGGAAAATGAAGTGGCGTCTCTGTTAATTCCTCCTGACAGCAAGTTCAGCACCCTGAGCCTGCCCCGGGCTTCCCTGAGAGATGCCGCTGTGTACTACTGCATCGTGCAAGACGCACACTGCGACAGATGGGGCTGCACCTGTGCAGTATCCCCGTGTGGGGTGGGAGTCACAGCCCAGGGGATCCCCAAAGCAGTACCTTCTAAAGTGTTTATTTTACTGTATTATTTTCAGAAGGTATTAGCAAATCCATGTATTACTTTAATAAATGCTGGAGAGGGTGTGGAGAAAAGGGAACCCTCTTACACTGTTGGTGGGAATGCAAACTAGTACAGCCACTATGGAGAACAGTGTGGAGATTCCTTAAAAAACTGGAAATAGAACTGCCTTATGATCCAGCAATCCCACTGCTGGGCATACACACTGAGGAAACCAGAAGGGAAAGAGACACGTGTACCCCTATGTTCATCGCAGCACTGTTTATAATAGCCAGGACATGGAAGCAAACTAGATGTCCATCAGCAGATGAATGGATAAGAAAGCTATGGTACATATACACAATGGAGTACTACTCAGCCATTAAAAAGAATACATTTGCATCAGTTCTAATGGAGCCTATTATACAGAGTGAAGTAAGCCAGAAAGAAAAACACCAATACAGTATACTAATGCATATATATGGAATTTAGAAAGATGGTAACAATAACCCTGTGTATGAGACAGCAAAAGAGACACTGATGTATAGAACAGTCTTATGGACTCTGTGGGAGAGGGAGAGGGTGGGAAGATTTGAGAGAATGGCATTGAAACATGTAAAATATCATGTATGAAATGAGTTGCCAGTCCAGGTTCGATGCACGATACTGGATGCTTGGGGCTAGTGCACTGGGACGACCCAGAGGGATGGTATGGGGAGGGAGGAGGGAGGAGGGTTCAGGGTGGGGAACACATGTATACCTGTGGCGGATTCATTTTGATATTTGGCAAAACTAATACAATTATGTAAAGTTTAAAAATAAAATAAAATAAAAAAAATAAAAAAAAATAAATTGCACTTTAAGGAAAAAAAAAGTTAAAAAAATATTGGTCTTATTTATTTTTAAAATAGGTATTCCATTTCTATGGTCTAAAATTCAAAAAACACAAAAGGGTGTGCTGCCTTTGTCTCTGAGCTGCTCAATTATACAAAAGGAGACAATCTATGGTATGTATACTGTTGTCACTTAGCTCACTGATGCCCGTCAGTTCATGCACACGCATGCACACACACACTACATACCCTTACATGCACATTGCATGCAGTCAGTTTAGACAACAAGCTTCTCAGCTTTTGAAAAATTCAGTCTAAGTGTCAGGCAATTATTGTCACACAAATTTTGAGCATTTCTTTGGCATTCTAAGCCCCCACAAGATTCTTTCCAAGTCTGCTCTGTGTTTGGATCTTTTACTCTCTGTTACCCCTCTTTCTCTTTTTTTTTTTTGTCCCATTCCCTTGTTGTGGATGGCATGGCAAATAGAATGGGGATGATGGTGGGGGGAGCGGAAAAGTTTTTTGATTCTGATTGGTATCATAGACTATTTTTGCAATATATTAAGCAGAAACATAGGGATTTTGGGTCATTATCAGTTTTCAGAGGTGAGTCCTTTGGGGACCAAAGGGAGACAGGAATAATGGCAAAGTTCCTGGGAATCTTGCTACTGAGCCTGCAGCTTAGTCAGGATTGTGAGGATATTATTATTAGTGTTTCAGTGGAGAGTTGTCTCTGATTTTGGCAACAAGGAATGCAACAGTTGATGATATTTTCTACTGAGACCCACCCCATGGAATGGGTTTTAAGCCAACTTTTTCACTCTCCTCTTTCACTTTCATCAAGAGGCTCTTCAGTTCTTCTTCACTTTCTGACATAAGGGTGGTATCATCTGCATATCTGCGGGTATTGATATTTCTCCTGGCAAATTGATTCCAGCTTGTGCTTCATCCAGCCCAGCGTTTCTCATGATGTACTCTGCACATAAGTTTAATAAGCAGGATGACAATACACAGCCTTGACGTACTCCTTTCCCGATTTGGAACCAGTCAGTTATTCCATGTCCGGTTCTAACTGTTGCCTCCTGACCTGCATACAGATTTCTCAAGAGGCAGGTCAGGTGGTCTGGTATTCCCATCTCTTTAAGAATTTCCCACAGTTTGTTGTGATCTACAAGGTCAAATGCTTTAGCATAATCAATAAAGCAGAAGTAGATGTTTTTCTGGAATTCTCTTACTTTTTCTATACTCCAACGGGTATTTGCAACTTGATCTCTTGTTCCTCTGCCTTTTCTAAAACCAGCATGAACATCTGAAATTTCATGGTTCACATACTGTTGAAGCCTGGCTTGGAGAATTTTGAGCATTACTTTGCTAGCATGTGAGATGAGTGCAATTGTGTGGTAGTTTGAACATTCTTTGGCATTGCCCTTTGTTACTGGAATGAGAACTGACCTTTTCCAGTCCTGTAAGCACTGCTGAGTTTTCCAAATTTGCTGACATATTGAGTGCAGCACTTTCACAGCATCATCTTTCAGGATTTGAAATAGCTCAACTGGAATTTCATCACCTCCACTGGCTTTGTTCATAGTGATGTTTCCTAAGTCCCACTTGACTTCACATTCCAGGATGTCCGGCTCTAGGTGAGTTATCACATCATCGTTATTATCTTGGTCATGAAGATCTTTTTGGTACAGTTCTGTGTATTCTTGCCACCTCTTCTTAATATCTTCTGCTTCTGTTAGGTCCTTACCGTTTCTGTCCTTTATTGAGCCCATCTTTGCATGAAATGTTCCCTTGGTATCTCTAATTTTATTGACGTGATCTCCAGTCTTTCCCATTCTGTTGTTTTCCTCTATTACTTTGCATTGATTGCTGATGAAGGCTTTCTTATCTCTCCTTGCTATTCTTTGGAACTCTGCATTCAGATGCTTATATCTTTCCTTTTCTCCTTTGCTTTTCACTTCTCTTCTTTTCACAGCTATTTGTAAGGCCTCCTCAGACAGCCATTTTGCTTTTTTGCATTTCTTTTCCATGGGGATGGTCTTGATCCCTGTCTCCTGTAGAATGTCACGAACCTCTGTCCATAGTTCATCAGGCACTCTGTCTATCAGATCTAATCCCTGAATCTATTTCTAAGATCATGGAATCTGGTCCCATCACTTCATGGAAAATAGATGAGGAAACAGTGGAAACAATGACAGACTTTATTTTGGGGGGCTCCAAAATCACTGTGGATGGTGAGTGCAGCCATGAAATTAAAAGATGTTTGCTCCTTGGAAGAAAAGTTATGACCAACCTAGACAGCACGTTAAAAAGCAGAGACATTACTTTGCCAACAAAGGTCCATATAGTCAAAGCTATGGTTTTTCCAATAGTCATGTATGGATGTGAGAGTTGGACTATAAAGAAAGCTGAGTGCCGAAGAATTGATGCTTTTGAACTGTGGTGTTGGAGAAGACTCTTGAGAGTCCCTTGGACTGCAAGGAAGTCCAACCAGTCCATCCTAAAGGAGATCAGTCCTGGGTGTTCATTGGAAGGACTGATGCTAAAGCTGAAACTC
The DNA here is from genome assembly GCF_019923935.1 of Bubalus bubalis. Taxonomy (NCBI): domain Eukaryota; kingdom Metazoa; phylum Chordata; class Mammalia; order Artiodactyla; family Bovidae; genus Bubalus; species Bubalus bubalis. Next base: position 78,636,624 of record NC_059167.1, read on the forward strand.
CAATACCTCATGTGATGAGTTGACTCATTGGAAAAGACCCTGATTCGGGGAGGGATTGGGAGCAGGAAGAGAAGGGGACGACAGAGGATGAAATAGCTGGATGGCATCACTGACTCGATGGATGTGAGTTTGAGTGAACTCTGGGAGTTGGTGATGGACAGGGAGCCCTGGCGTTCTATGATTCATGGGGTCACAAAAGGAGTCATACACGACTGAGCGACTGAACTGAACTGAACTGATGGTAGGCATTGGTCTCGTGGTTAAAGATACCTTATTCTGCAATACAGACAAGTTTCCTGCACATATGGATTTTTTTATTCTACTATGGGGAGATAGGACAAGAAAACAAACTAATGACTTCAAAACTTAAGCAACATTAATAAAATAAAACAGCATAAAATTAAAAAGAATCACAGTGGTTATGTGCTCAGTTGCTCATTGTTCTACAAACTCCAACTGAGTCTTGAATTTCAAAAAAAAGGGGTTAAAAGCAGTGTTAAGATCTGGGGTAAGGAAGAGTTTTCAAATGCAGTAAGGGTCCTAAGGCAGGGGGAAATTTGATTTATTTGTGAAAGAAAGATGGCTGGGATATTATGATATATATTATGATATTCCCATAAAGTAGTGAAAAAAGAGAGGTGGGTAATAATGGCAAAGAGGTAATCAGGAGCTCAGTCTTATGTGGACTTATAACATTATGGTCAGATTTATATTTTATTCTACATGTAACAGGAAGCATTTGAAGGGTTTTGGGGTGATCTAATCTAATTTATAATTTTAGAGGGATCACGGTCTGTGCCCTGAGGAATAGCTCATTGAGGAAGTCTGGGACAACATTAGGCCTTAAAGACAATTAGGAAGACCTTGTAAGAGACTCAGTGAGACCTGACAGAGACCTGATGAAGGCCAAGTTCTGGGAGGGGTCCTGTAGAGTGGTCACTTTTTTTTTTATGTGAAAAATTTTAAAAGCAAGCTATTTTAACAGCAATTGGTTAAAACAATCTTTCCCCATGCTCACTGCTCCTGTATCACACTTCCCCTTGTTTCAGGTAGTATTGGAGTAGCTTCAGACATTTTTGGGAATCCAGTTATAGGGGTGAGATTGAGTTGAGGACACATTTAGTTTGCATCAAATGAGATATATTAATGTGATTCACAGTGACTTCTGTGTATAGGTAAGTTTTTGCTAGTCAATCCTACTGTAGGAATTGCATCCAGAAATATTCCTTCACACTACTATGTCCACTCACCCAGCATTAAGACATGAAACTTCAAAAAACTAGCTTGGGCATGTTCTATGGTCCTCAGTACTTCAGTATATAGTTAGAAGAGGAGAATCAAAGTTTAAGATATACAGATTGTGTCATATAATTTAGTAATTTGCCTATTCTAGGTCTCATGTAAATGGAATAAATCATATAGTATTTGTCCTTTTGTGCCTGGCTTATTTCACTTTAGCATAATGTCTTCCAGGTTCACCCATTTTGTAGCATGTGTCAAAATTTCATTCTTTTTAAAGGCAGAATAATATTCCATTGTAGATATGCAACATTTTTGTTTATCTATTTATCAGTTGAAATGTGATATTTTAAATCTGAGACTTGAAGGATAAGAAAGATTTGAGCAAAGCTGGCTAAATTAATGGAGGTGAACATCAGGAATATAAGAAAAGATAGAAGAAGTAGTCTGGGGCCACAGCATTCAAATATTTGTGAAGAGTATGGATTTTATTCAAACTATAAGGACAAAGCTGTTGGCTAAATGAAAACTCCACATGGATATGATATAATTTCTATTTTAATATTGTCATCCTTGCTGCAATGTAGTGAGCAAGGAGTGACTATTGTTTTGTGAATGCATTCAAGATGTATTTATCTCTTCCAACAGTTTTTTTTTTTTTAAACTGAGATATAATTGACATATAACATTGTGTAAGTTTAAAGTGTACAATGTTTTGATTTGACATATTTATATATTGCACTACAATTCAGTTCAGTTCAGTCACTCAGTCGTGTTTGACTCTTTGCAACCCCATGAACCACAGCATGCCAGGCCTCCCTGTCCATCACCAACTCTCGGAATCCACCCAAACCCATGTTTATTGTGTCGGTGATGCCATCCAACCATCTCATCCTCTGTAGTCCCGTTCTCCTCCTGCACTTAGTCTTTCCCAGCATCAGAGTCTTTTCAAATGAGTCAGCTCTTCACATCAGGTGGCCAAAATATTGGAGTTTCAGCTTCAACATCAGTCCTTCTAATGAACACCCAGGACTGATCTTCTTTAGGATGGACTGTTTGGATCTCCTTGCAGTCCAAGGGACTGTCAAGAGTCTTCTCCAACACCACAGTTCAAAAGCATCAATTCTTCGGCACTCAGCTTTCTTTATAGTCCAACTGTCACATCCATATATGACCACTGGAAAAACCATAGCCTTGACAAGACGGACCTTTGTTGACAAGGTAATGTCTGCTTTTTAATATGCTGTCTAGGTTGGCATTGGAGAAGGAAATGGCAACCCACTCCAGTGTTCTTGCCTGGAGAATCCCAGGGACAGGGGAGCCTGATGGGCTGCCGTCTACAGGGTCGCACAGAGTCGGACACGACTGAAGCGACTTAGCAGCAGCAGCAGCAGGTTGGTCATAACTTTCCTTCCAAGGAGTAAGCGTCTTTTAATTTCATGTCTGCAATCACCATCTGCAGTGATTTTGGAGCCCTAAAAAATAAAGCCAGCCACTGTTTCCCCATCTATTTGCCATGAAGTAATGGGACCGGATGCCATGATCTTAGTTTTCTGAACATTGAACTTTAAGCCAACTTTTTCACTCTCCTCTTTCACTTTCATCAAGGGGCTTCTGAGTTCCTCTTCACTTTCTGCCATAAGGGTGGTGTCATCTGCATATCTGAGTTTATTGATATTTCTCCCGGCAATCTTGATTCCAGCCTGTGCTTCCTCCAGCTCAGCGTTTCTCATGATGTACTCTGCATATAAGTTAAATAAGCAGGGTGACGATACATAGCTTTGACGTACTCCTTTTCCTCTTTGGAACCAGTCTGTTGTTCCATGTCCAGTTCTAACTGTTGCTTCCTGACCTGCATACAGGTTTCTCAAGAGACAGATCAGGTGGTCTGGTATTCCCATCTCTTTCAGAATTTTCCACAGTTTCTTGTGATCCACACAGTCAAAGGCTTTGGCATAGTCAGTAAAGCAAAAATAGATGTTTTTCTGGAATTCTCTTGCTTTTTCGGTGATCCAGCAAATGTAGGCAATTTGATCTCTGGTTTGTCTGCCTTTTCTAAATCCAACTTGAACATCTGGAAGTTCACAGTTCACATATTGCTGAAGTCTGGCTTGGAGAATTTTGATGATTAGCTAACACCTTTATCACGTCATAAAATTATCATTCCTTTTTTGTGGTAAGAACAATTAAAATATAGTTTCTCAGCAACATTGAAGTTTATAATACTGTATTGTTGGCTATAATTGCTATACTTTAGATCTGCAGGACTTACCTACTAGTTACAAGTTTGTATTCTTAAACAATATCTCTCCAGTTCCCTGACTCCCAATCCTTGGTAATCATCATTGTACTCTCTTTTTATGAGTTTGGCTTTTTTTAGATTCCACATATAAGTGCTATTATATAGTATTGGTCTTTCTGATAAGTCACTTAGCACAATGCATTCAAGGTCTATCCAGCTTATCACAAATGGCAGGATTTCCTTCCATATCCACAATCATGTTATATATATATATATATATATATATATATATATATATAATCACATCCTTTTTATCCATTCACTCATTGATGGACACTTACATTGTTTCCATATCTTGGCTATTGTGAGTAATGCTGCAGTAAACTCGGAAATGCAGATACCTCTATGATATCCTAGTTCTCATTTCCTTTGGATATATACCCAGAGGCGGAATTGCTGGGTAATATGGTAGTTTTATTTTCAATTTTTTTGTGGTGGCATGTAATGTCATGTCATCTGCAAAAAGTTTTAGCTCTTCCTGTCCAGTTTGAATGCCTTTAATTTCTTTTTTCTTACCTAATTGGCTCTTGCTAGGACTTTTAGTGCTGTATTGAATAATGGTGAAAGTGGACCTACTTGTCTTGTTTGTGATCTTAAGAAGAAAAACTTTCAGCTTTTCACTGTCAAGTATGACATTAGCTGTGGGGTAGTCACATATAGCTTTATTACGTTGAAGTACATTCCCTTTATATTCATTTTGTTTGGAGTGTTTTTAAAAATCATGAATTAAAATTGTATTTTATAAGATACTTCTTCTAAACCTATTGAGATGATCATCATGATTTTTATCCATCACTTAGTTAATATGCTTCCCTGGTGGCTCAGACGGTAGAGTGTCTGTCTATAGTGCGGAAGACCTGGGTTCGAGCCCTGGGTTGGGAAGATCCCCTGGAGAAGGAAATGGCAATCCACTCCAGTACTATTGCCTGGAAAATCCAATGGACAGAGGAGCCTGGTAGGCTACAGTCCATGGGGTTGTAAAGAGTCGGACACGACAGAGTGACTTCACTTTCACTTTCTTTGGTTAATATAATGTATTACACTGAATGAATTGTGCATATTGAAACATGTTTGCATCCAAGAGATGATTCCCACTTGATCTTGGTGCCTGATCTTTTTACTGTATTATTGAGTTCAGTTGCTAATATATTGTTGAGGAGTTTGCCTCTAGGTATATCAGGGATATTGGCCTGTAATTTTACTTTCTTATAGTGTCCTTGTTTGATTTAGGATCAGGATAATGCTGGCCTCATAAAATAAGCTTAAAAGTATTCCCTTTTCTTCGTCTTTTTAAATATTTGAGAAAGATTGGTATTAATTCCTATTCAAATGATTGATAGAATTCACCAGTGAAGCCACTTGGCCCTGGACTTTATTTTTGATTACTGCTTCAGTCTCTTTGTGTGAGTGTGCCTGATAAGCCGCTTCAGTCTTGTCCATCTCTTTGCAACCCTATGGACTGTAGCCCACCAGGTTTCTCTGTCCATGGGATTCTCCAGGCAAGAACATTGGAGTGGGTTGCCATGCCCTCCTCCAGGGAATCTTCCCCACTCAGGAATAAAACCCAGGTCTCCCGCATTGCAAGTGGATTCTTTACCAGCTGAGCTACCAGGGAAGCCCTTCAGTCTCCTTACTAGTAATTTATTTGTTCGTAAGTCTTTCTGATTCGGTCTTGGTTGATTGTTTTTAGAAATTTATCCATTTCTTTTAGGTTCTCCAAATTTTTAGCCATATACATAATAGTGTTGTGATCTTTTGTATGTCTGTGATATCAGTCATAATTTTACTCATTAATTTCTAATTTTATTTATTTGAGTTCTCTCTTTTTTTTTTTCTTAGTGAGTCTATCTAAAAGCTTGTGCATATTGTTTATCTTTTCAAAAATCAGCTCTGAGATTTGTTGATTTTTTTCTGTGTCACTTTAGCCTGTATTTTATTTATTTCTGCGTGATCTTTGTTACTTTCTTTTTCTATAACTTTGAGCTTAGTTTGTTCTGCTATTTTAGCTCATTGAGGACATCTTTTTCTGTTTCTCCATTTTCCTTGACTCTCTGTGTTGGTTTCTGTGCATTAGATCAAATAGCCACTTTTCTCGGTCTTGAAGGAGTGGTCTTCTATAGAAGATGAATCTTATCATTCAGCCTAGCCCTAGCTGTTTGTTGTCTCTTAAACTTGTGTGATTGTCCAAGTAGCCTTCTTTGTTCTTAGTAGCTCCCAGTAGTTGAAGGTGTGCCAAGACCTGTCAATGCCTGAAAGGGGGTGTCTCAGTCAGTACCTAGATGCGGATTGGTTGGAAGCCAGACCATCAGGGAATAGCTCTTAAACTATACAAATAAGCCTCGTTCAGGGAAAAGCTGGGAAATGGGTGTGTCCATTAGCTCCCTCTGAACTGAGCTCTGGGAGGGATGGCCACAGCGAGTCTTTGTGAACCCATTAGAAACTGTTTCTTTGTTTGGTATAGTCTTGTGGGTTTCATGGATGCAAGCCCCACTGGCTTTTAGAGGTGAGTGCTTTGGGGACCTGTCTCATATGCAAATCCTAAAAGTTAGGGTGCTGGGTGTTGGATCTAAGCCCTGCACACCGCAAGGATAAGGTGGGACTTGTGAGTCAAATCTCAGTTTTTCATTGCCATATTAGGGGTCTTATGGTGAGGCTGTGTCTCTGCCTCTCTTACATATGCATATGGCTGAGCTGAGTCTTCATTGCTGCCTGTAGTCTGTCTCTACTTTCTGTGAGTGAGGGCTACTCTCTGGTTGAGGTGCACAGGCTTTTCATTGTAGTGGCTTTTCTCTCTCTTTTTTTCAGGTGGCTTCTCTTGTTGCTGTGCACAGGCTCTATGCACATGGGTTTTAGTAGTTGTGGAGCATGGGCTCGGTAGTTGAGGCTCACCTGCTCTGGAGCATGGGCTCAGTGGTTGTGGTTCAGTGGCTTAGCTGCTCCAGGACATAAGGGATCATCCCAGATTAGGGATTGAACCCATGTATCCTGAATTGGCAGGTGAGTTCTCAACCCCTGGAGCTTCAAGGACCTCCTTTTCTTAACTATTTTGATATATATATTTTTTCTCGTTCACCTGATGTGTAGGAGTCATGTAACTAGTTTTTGGATTTCTTTGAGAAAAAACTGTATGTAGTTTGTAGATTTGATGTGTCTGTGGGAGAAAGTAATTTCTGTAGCCTCATATGTTGTCACATCGATCCAGAATCTCTTCCATATCAATTTCTTTTAAAGCAAGGCAAGATTTAATTTAAAAATTTATACAGCTGAGGATTTGTCCAGGGAATAGGTATACTAGGATTATTCATATTTCAGATGATCTGTTCTTCTGGAGGAAAAGATTTCAAAGTGAATGTCAGATTTCCTACCACAGTCCACAGCCAAACTCTTCCCTATGGTTGGACTAATGCTAACTTATGGAAGTCTCTCCTCCTCTTCTTATCCATTACTCTACAGTCTAGTAGTAACTTTTACTAAAGAAACATTCATGTTTTGCCACATGGCACTGTCCATTTCTGGGAATAAGGAGATCGCTGCAAGGCCAGGCTTAGCAGAGTCTGCAATAGCAAGCATCTGATATTTAATTTACATATTTATGTATTTATTTGTCTCTTTCTCCAGCCCTTGTGCTTAAATGTTGCTTTCAGAAAGAGTTTTCCTTTGTGAGAGCTGAACTAAAATGGGTGATTTGGCTGATGAACTCTCTGGCCAATTAAAAAGGCTAGAGAGGATAAGAAGGAAAAATTTTACTCCTCAGTTGCTTAGCAGAGTCAATCATGGCATTTTCTTCTTTCAAGGAGACTAAGCTTGTTTTTGAAAAAAAATGTTAGAAACATCTAACTTCTTCAAATTTATTCAAAATGACTCAATGTGTGCTGAGAAGATGAATGGAATTCTGAGCTCTACATTTTCACTGTGTCTGCTTTTTGCTAATCCACATAATTTTTGTTTGGAAACACCTTTGGGACTTTATTTATTTCACCTATTGCTGTTTGTGAGTCAGAGTCTCCCACAGATACAGGACAAAAGAGAATTTGACTAGTTGGTTTAGCAGTTGGGGATCTGACCACAAGATGGCAGAGCACTTTTGTCAAGGAAGACTATGTGAATGCTTCCTTTTGGTTGACTCTAACAGCAAAAGCAGATGCCTGTGTTGAAACGTTAAGAAACCATTGTGCTTTAGAGGAAAGGAAGAGATAACCTGGTAATAGAAGTAGCTCTCTTGGCTGGAGATCACAGGTCCCAATTTGGAGAACAATGAAGACACCTACGGGACCTTGGTTCCTCTTCTTGTGGCTGCAGCTGGACTGTGAGTGCAGAACTTTTGTAAACAGGGTGTTTTAGTAAATATTTATTAGAAGTCTGAGGAGAAGACTGGTCTTCTCTGGATTGCCTGAAATTACTGTAGGGGAAAAAATAAAACTCTGGAAAATGGTGATAACGATTTTGTCTGGCTTTCTTTTCTTTTTTTGTTACAGATAAGAGTAGAGGAGAAAAAGTGGAGCAGTATCCCTCCTTCCAGAGTGTCCAAGAGGGAGACTACTGTGTTATCAACTGCACTTATACAGACAGTGCCTCCACTTACTTTTTTTGGTACAAACAGGAACCTGGAAAAGGTCTGCAGTTGCTTATACATACTCTTTCAAATGTGGATAAGAAAGAAGGACAAGGACTCATTGTTTTATTGAATAAGAAGAACAAGCATCTCTCCCTGAACATCACAGCTACCAACCCTGGCGACTCACCCACCTACTTCTGTGCTACAAGAGCACAGTGGTCCCCAGGCACCTGCAGCCTGTACCCAAACCTGAGCTGAAGCCCCAATCTTTTTTTTCTTTGCCATAGAGATTGTCAGATATTTTGCTGTAGCACTGCATTTTAAATGTATAGACATTCTACACATCCCTCAAAGAAAGTGAGTTTCAAGATGGCCCAAAAAGTGTTAGAATATTTTGAATGATTGCTCAAGGGTAGTTAGTGGTTTCTTAGTTGGATATTTGGACTTTAGGATTGATTTTATGAGTACCACTCAGAGTTCTCCCCTTCCAAGGACATCTTGGTGTCAATGTCAAAGATCACTCTTCTTGATGGAAAGATACTTATCTTTTGAGTGTATCATTTATTAACTTTTCCTGATTTTAAAATATTAACTATGTGCTATAGAAAAAAAAAAAAAACAAAGTACAAAATAGAAAGTTAAAATGTGATCCTATCATTCAGATAATTCATGGCTAATGTTTAGTATACCTTCCTCATTAAAATCTTGTTAAAAATTAGGAGCATATAGACTGATATTTTCAATTATTTCCACTTAATATTATAATCCTAATCTAAACATTTCATATTTGTAAATCTTATAAAACCTAGTTTATTATGATTTCATGGGTAATTTTATGTCACCGTTTTATTTCTTCTTACATCATCCCCTTGCATTTGTGGTAAAAGGCAATATTTCTTCTGATGTTACCCTTTAAATAGTTTTAAAAATGAGGTAGTCATATTTATGGGCTTCCCAGGTGGTGCAGTGTAAAGAATATGCCTGCCAATGCAGGAGATGTAGGAGATGTGGGTTCGACCCTTGGGTTGGAAAGACTCCCTGGAGTAGGAATGGCAACCCACTCCATTTTTATTGACTGCAAAATTTCCAGGGACAGAGGAGCCTTGTGGGCTATAGTCCATGGGGTCACTAAGAGTTGGACTCAACAGCATCTGAGCACACACACGCAGCTATATTTATAGCAATGGCTACCAAAATAATTTATGCTAATAACTGGTATAAAGACAGTGAAAATTGAAGGAATGGACTAGGAAAAGAAGAATTTGAGTAAAACAGAAGATGAGTTCTAAATTAATGGGCAGAACAGGATTATTTCCCCAATTGTGTTGTATCAATTGTTTAGATCAGAGGTTCTCAGACTTTCTCCTGAAGCATCCCTACAAAGGAGGGAAAATAAACATGATCATTTCCTTCCTGGAATCTGGACAATGAGGGACAGTGGTTCAAAGTAGTCTGCTGTCTGTGCAAACAGTCTCATATTTACTTTAAAAAATTGGAGTGATCATTTTTATTTTACTATAGCTGAGCACTGAAGAATTGATGCTTTTGAACTGTGGTGTTGGGGAAGACTTGAGAGTCCCTTGGACTGCAAGGAGATCCAACCAGTCCATCTTAAAGGAAATTAGTCCTGAGTATTCATTGAAAAGACTGACGCTGAAGCTGAAACTCCAATAGTTTGGTCACCTGATGCGAAGCACTGACTCATTTGAAAAAACCCTGATGATGGGAAAGACTGAAGGCAGCAGAAGGGGACGACAGAGGATGAGATGGCTGGATGGCATCACTGACTCAATGGACGTGAGTTTGAGTGAATTCCGGGAGTTGGTGATGGACAGGGAGGCCTGGCATGCTGCAGTCCATGAGGCCGCAAAGAGTCGGACATGACTGAGAGGCTGAACTGAATTGAACTGATGTCCATATTAATTTTAAATGGTTTATCAATTTGCCTGTTCTTTCATTTTTCAGTGATAATAGTGCTCCCAGATGCTGCATTGTATGTATCTCAGGTTTTGTCTTGAAGAGAGCAATACTCTAATTTGAGAAGCACAAAGTTGAACATTTGGTGGAAAACAAGTGTTGCCAAATCACCAGGTAATCAATAAATATTGATTAACAAACAATGAAGTACCTTACATGAGGAATTAAGTTCCAGAGATATTACAGTATTTAAGTCACAAAGTTATTGGTTAAAAATGCATATTAATTGAGAAACTGAATAGGAAAGACTTTCTGAACTTAAAAATGATGGAAGAAATAAAGGGAAAAGTAGAAGATTTGATTACTTAAATATTAAAAGCTAATATATTCTATGAAAAAAATCAAAATTATTATGCCCCAATCACACCAGGACTTCCCTGGTGGCTCACCTGGTAAAGAATCCATCTGCAATGTGGAAGACCTGGGTTCGACCCCTAGGTTCAATCCCTGGGTTAGGAAGATCCCCTGGAGAAGGGAACAGCTACTCACTCTAATATTGTGGCCTGGAGCATTCCACGGACTGTATAGTCTATGGGGTCGCAAAGAGTCGGACATGACTGAACAACTTTCGCTTCACTTCACTTCAATCACAGTTAACTGTTAATTTGCTTTTGACAGCAGATCAGTAATTTTTATAAATAATTTTTAAATGCATTAAAAGAAAAATATTAATATCCAAGTAGGTAAATGTACAGAAGATATGATGAGGTAATTTACACAGAAAAAGCAACATGGTTCACAAATATGGAAAATGTTTAAACCTACTGGTATTTGTAATAACATAAATTATTGTTGTTCAGTGGCTAAGTCATGTCTGACTCTTTGTGACCCCATGGACTGCAGCATGCCAGACTCTCCGGTCTTTCACTATCTCCCTGAGTTTGCTCAAACTCATCCATTGAGTCGATGCCATCCAGCCATTTCATCCTCTGCTTCCCCCTTCTCCTCCTGCCCTTAATCTTTTCCAGAATCAGGGTCTTTTCTAATGAGTCGGTTCTTCGCCTCAGGTGGCCAAAGTACTGGTGCTTCAGCTTCAGCATCAGTCCTTTCAATGAATATTCAGGGTTGATTTCCTTTAGGATTGACTGGTTTAATCTACTTGCAATCCAAGGGACTCTCAAGAGTCTTCTCCAGCACCATAATTTGAAAGTATCAATTCTTTGGCACTCACCTGTATTTATGGTCCAACTCTCACATCCATACATGACTACTGGAAGACCATAGCTTTGATTATATGGATCTTTATTCACAAAGTGATGCTTCTGTTTTTTAATGCACTGTCTAATTTTGTCATAGCTTTACTGCCAAGGAGCAAGTGTCTTTTAATTTGATGGCTTCAATCACAGTCCACAGTGATTTTGGAGCCCAAGAAAATAAAATCTGTCAGTGTTTCTACTTTTCCCCCTTCTATTTGCCATTAAGTGATATAAATGTAAATGGATAACTTTAAAAGTCTATTAGGGAATTATAGGAATAATTTAATGGCAATTTAAAAAAAGAATTTGGACATGATGCAGTGATATTGACATGCTCTAGTGAGAGAATACATCTCCAAGCAATTTTGGAAACTCTTAAGAAGTATAATTTCTTTTTTACAATTTATTTTTACTTTCTTCTTATTATTCTTAAACATTTATTTTTAAACTTATTTTCTTTGTCATAATTTTCTATAGAGAATCTGTCTTCAGGAAAACTTCAGTTTATAAAAAAATAATTATTTACAAAGGTATTTATAAAGTTATTTTTACCATCCAAAAATTAAAAACCAAAATGTATAATCTTGAAAGGATTAATCAGACAAATGGAATATTATATAATAGCAAATAAATGGTATTTATAAAAAAATCTACAATGATTATTTAAAAGTGATAGTTGGGAGAATCAAAATACTAACTGTAGTGATTGCTACATAGTAAAAACATGAATAGTGTAGAGGCGGGAAAGTAATACACAAAAACACTGACAATACATATCTTTTCTTGATAGGATAAGTAATGATTCTTACTTTTTAATTCTATTTTCTGTATTTTCAAAATTTGAATCTTGTTTGATATAAAGTAGTTCTAATCCATCACTTTCTGTAAATTCTCTAAAATTCCTTCTAGCTCTGAAGTTTAGTGACCCTGGTTCAGTCACCTCTGCTTCACAGTGAGAAGGCAGAAATGGGCTCCTGACTGGTTATACAGTTTGCCTTGTATTCTTTTTCCTCTATCAATAGTTCTTACTGTGTATGATGAATGTACAAAGCAGTTCATGTACATTAGTCTATCCATTCCTCATAATAACATCCTGATAGTATCCATATTTTATAGGCAAGGAAAATGATACTTGAAGACATTAAGTAGCTTGCTGAAGCTCAGTCAGAGATTTAATGAAAGAACTGAGTTTCAAAGCCAGATTAGTTTGAGGCTGGAACATAGTCTCTTAAAGATTACTTCATAATGCCTACCACCTTCTTCTCCAAATTCCTCTTGTAGACAAGCAGCCAGATTAAATGTATGGAATTTTCACATTACTCACTTGCTCAAAAGCCTCAGTAGTTATTTACTAATAAATAACCTGCACAATGAATTTAGACATTCAAAATCTGCTTTCTAAGCCTGAACTCTCCTTCTAGGTTTATTTCTCATCATACTCTAGGTGATTCTCTTCCTTCTTCCATGCACTTGTCCATCTGTATGTCCATCTATCCATCCATCTAGGCACAAGTACGGCTTAAATGTATTTGAGGAAATAACTGTAATTCATCTTGAAAATAGCAAAGTGGAAAAGAAAGAAATACTGATATCTATAATCAGAGGACTGGTGTATTTTTAAGAATTTTATTTATTTATTTTTGGCTGTGCTGGGTCTTCATTGCTGCTTGGGCTTTTCTCTAGTTGCTGCCAGCAGGGACTGCTTTCTGGTTGCACTGTGCAAGCTTTTCATTGTGATGGCTTCTCTTGTTGCACAGCAAAGGCTCTAGGGTGCATGGGCTTAGTAGTTGCAGCTTGTGGGCTCTAAAGCACAGGCTCAGTAGTTGTGGTGCATGGGTTTAGTTGCTCTGTGGCATATTTGATCTTCTCAGATTAAGGATCGAACCTGTGTCTCCTACATTGGCAGGTGAACTCTTTACCACTGAGTCACCAGGAAAGGACTGTTGTATTTTTAACTAATTGTATGGAAATACAAAAAACCCTCCAATAGCCAAAGCAATCCTGAGAAAGGAGAATGGAACTGGAGGAATCAACCTGCCTGACTTCAGTCTCTCCTACAAAGCCACAGTCATCAAGACAGTATGGTACTGGCACAAAGACAGAAATATAGATCAATGCAACAAGATTGAAAGCCCAGAGATAAATCCACATACCTATGCACACCTTATTTTTTACAAAGGAAGCAAGAATATAAAATGGAGAAAAGACAGTCTCTTTAACAAGTGGTGCTGGGAAAACTGGTCAACCACTTGTAAAATAATGAAATTAGAACACTTTAACACCATACACAAAAATAAACTCAAAATGGATTAAAGATCTAAATGTAAGACCAGAAACTATTAAACTCCTAGAGGAAAACATAGACAAAACACTCTCCAACGTACACCACAGCAGGGTTCTCTATGACCCACCTCCCAGAATATTGGAAATAAAAGCAAAAATAAACAAACAGGACCTAATTAAAATTAAAAGTTTTTGCACCACAAAGGAAACTAAAAGCAAGGTGAAAAGACAGCCTTCAGAAAGGGAGAAAATAATAGCAAACGAAGCAATGGACAAATAATTAATCTCAAAAAAAAAAAAATCTCAAAAAAAAAGCAACTCCTGCAGCTCAATTGCAGAAAAATAAATGACTCAATCAAAAAGTAGGCCAAAGAACCAGACATTTCTCCAAAGAAGACATACAGATGGCTAACAAACACATGAAGAGATGCTCAACATCACTCATTATCAGAGGAATGTAAATCAAAACCAGAATGAGGTACCATTTCACACCAGTCAGAATGGCTGTGATCCAAAAGTCTACAAACAATAAATGCTGGAGAGGGTGTGGAGAAAAGGGAACCCTCTTACACTGTTGGTGGGAATGCAAACTAGTACAGCCACTTGGAGAACAGTGTGGGGATTCCTTAAAAACTGGAAATAGAACTGCCATATGACCCAGAAATTGCACTGCTGGGCATACACACTGAGGAAACCAGAATTGAAAGACAGGTGTACCCCAATGTTCATTGTAACACTGTTTATAATAGCCAGGACATGGAAGCAACCTAGATGTCTAGATGACACAGATGCATTGAACAGTCTTTTGGACTCTGGGGGAGGGCGAGGGCAGGATGATATGGGAGAATGGCATTGAAACATGTAAATTATCATATGTGAAATGAATCACCAGTCCAGGTTCGATGCATGATACAGGGTGCTCGGGGTGGTGCACTGGGATGACCCAGAGGGATGGTATGGGGAGGGAGGTGGGAGGAGGATTCAGAATGGGGAACACATGTACACCCATGGCAGATTCATGTCAATATATGGCAAAACCAATACAATAGTGTAAAGTAATTAGCCTCCAAAAAATAAAAAGAGTAAAATAATTAATTTAAAAAAATTATAGGACCTGTCAGAGAGCATTTTGTATTAACTGAGAAACAACACTGATTTGAATTATCATTGGAGGTTAACCAATACTTACGCTAGCAAGAAAATGCACTGGTCATAACAAACACCCTCTTCCAACAACACAAGAGAAAACTCTATACATGGACATCACCAAATGGTCAACACCGAAATCAGATTGATTATATTCTTTGCAGCCAAAGATGGAGAAGCTCTATACAATCAGCAAAAACAAGACCAGGAGCTGACTGTGGCTCAGACCATGAACTCCTTATTGCCAAATTCAGACTTAAATTGAAGAAAGTAGGGGAAACCACTAGACCATTTAGGTATTACCTAAATCAAATCCCTTATGATTTATACAGTGGAAGTGAGAAATAGATTTAAGGGCCTAGATCTGATAGATAGAGTGCCTGATGAACTATGGAATGAGGTTCGTGACATTGTACAGGAGACAGGGATCAAGACCATTCCCATAGAAAAGAGATGCAAAAAAGCAAAATGGCCTTCTGGTGAGGCCTTACAAATAGCTGTGAAAAGAAGAGAAGCGAAAAGTAAAGGAGAAAAGGAAAGATATAAACATCTAAATGCAGAGTTCCAAAGAATAGCAATAAGAGATAAGAAAGCCTTCTTCAATGCAAAGAAATAGAGGAAAACAACAGAATGGGAAAGACTAGGGATCTCTTCAAGAAAATCAGAGATACCAAAGGAACATTTCATGCAAAGATCAGCTCGATAAAGGACACAAATGGTATGGACCTAACAGAAGCAGAAGATATTAAGAAGAGGTGGCAAGAATACACAGAAGAACTGTACAAAAAAGATCTTCAAGACCCAGATAATCACGATGGTGTGATCACTGACCTAGAGCCAGACATCCTGGAATGTGAAGCCAAGTGGGCCTTAGAAAGCATCACTACGAACAAAGCTAGTGGAGGTGATGGAATTCCAGTTGAAATATTCCAAATCCTGAAAGATGATGCTGTGAAAGTGCTGCACTCAATATGCCAGCAAATTTGGAAAACTCAGCAGTGGCCACACGACTGGAAAAGGTCAGTTTTCATTCAAATCCCAAAGAAAGGCAATGCCAAAGAATGCTCAAACTACCGTACAATTGCACTCATCTCACATGCTAGTAAAGTAATGCTCAAAATTCTCCAAGCCAGGCTTCAGCAATATGTGAACCGTGAACTTCCTGATGTTCAAGCTGGTTTTAGAAAAGGCAGAGGAACCAGAGATCAAATTGCCAACATCTGCTGGATCATGGAAAAAGCAAGAGAGTTCCAGAAAAATATCTATTTCTGCTTTATTGACTATGCCAAAGCCTTTGACTGTGTGGATCACAAGAAACTGTGGAAAATTCTGAAAGAGATGGGAATACCAGACCACCTGATCTGCCTCTTGAGAAATCTGTATGCAGGTCAGGAAGCAACAGTTAGAACTGGACATGGAACAACAGACTGGTTCCAAAGAGGAAAAGGAGTTTGTCAAGGCTATATATTGTCACCCTGTTTATTTAACTTATATGTGAAGTACATCATGAGAAACACTGGACTGGAAGAAACACAAGCTGGAATCAAGATTGCTGGGAGAAATATCAATAACCTCAGATATGCAGATGATACCACCCTTATGGCAGAAAATGAAGAGGAACTCAAAAGCATCTTGATGAAAGTGAAAGTGGAGAGTGAAAAAGTTTTCTTAAAGCTCAACATTCAGAAAACGAAGATTATGGCATCTGGTCCCACCACTTCATTGGAAATAGATGGGGAAACAGTGGAAACAGTGTCAGACTTGATTTTTCTGGGCTCCAAAATCACTACAGATGGTGACTGCAGCCATGAAATTAAAAGACGCTTACTCCTTGGAAGGAAAGCTATGACCAACCTAGATAGCATATTCAAAAGCAGAGACATTACTTTGCCAACAAAGGTTCGTCTAGTCAAGGCTATGGTTTTTCCTGTGGTCATGTATGGATGTGAGAGTTGGACTGTGAAGAAGGCTGAGCACTGAAGAATTGATGCTTTTGAACTGTGGTGTTGGAGAAGACTCTTGAGAGTCCCTTGGACTGCAAGGAGACCCAAGCAGTCCATTCTGAAGGAGATCAGCCCTGGGATTTCTTTGGAAGGAATGATGTTATAGCTGAAACTCCAGTACTTTGGCCACCTCATGCGAAGAGTTGACTCATTGGAAAAGACTCTGGTGCTGGGAGAGATTGGGGGCAGGAGGAGAAGGGGACGACAGAGAATGAGATGGCTAGATGGCATCACTGACTCAATGGACATGAGTCTGAGTGAACTCTGGGAGTTGGTGATGGACAGGGAGGCCTGGCATGCTGCGATTCATGGGGTCGCAAAGAGTCAGACAGGACTGAGCTACTGATCTGATCTGATCTGAGCCTAGCCCAACAAGGTTAAGAAGAAAGAAATTTTGAAGTCAAAGCAATACTTTTCCTTCCTGTGGGGAGGCAAATACGGATAAAGAGAGGAGATTCAATCCTTGGATCTGAGGTTTCCTAGAATTCAGTCATGCATTCTTCTACATTTACTTTATCTGGAGCTCATGAAATCCTCTGATAACTCCGATAACTCTGATAATGAAAGTTATCATTGCCCAGAATAGTCTGGGCAATGGCATGGAGACCTTGGGAAGCCTTATCATTTGTCCTGTATCAAACTTGAAAGCGAAAAAAGTGAAAGTGAAAACCACTCAGTTGTGTCTGACTCTTTGTTACCCCATGCACTGTAGCCCACCAGGCTCCTCTGTCCATGGAGATTTTCCAAGCAAAAACAGTGGAGTGGGTTGCCATGTCCTCCTCCAGGGGATCTTCCCAACCCAGGGATCAAACGCAGATTTCTGGCACTGCAGGCATATTCTTTACTGTCTGAGCCACCAGGGAAGCCAAAGAATACTGGAGTGGGTAGCCTATCCCTTCTCCAGGGGATTCTCCTGACCCAGCAATCTAACCAGGGTCTCTTGCACTGCAGATAGATTCTTTACCAGCTGAGTTCTCAGGGAAGCCCAAACCTAATACTACAAATTCAGTTTGCATGTACTGAGGCTCAACAAACATTGTTCTAGACTTGCTATTTAAAGTGTGATCTGAGGACCAGCAGTACCAACATCACCAGTAAGTTTGCTAGGAACTTAGACTATCCAGTCCTATCCCAGTCCTAATGGAACAGAATTTGCATCTTGGCAAAATCTTTAGGTGCTTTGTATGCGTAGTAAATTTGAGAAGCACTGTTCTAGAACACATACTGGAGTGGCTGACCATTCCTTTCTCCAGGGGATCTTCCCGACCCAGGGACCGAACCTGGGTCTCCTTGCAGGCAGATTCTTTACTGTCTAAGCCACCAGGGAAGCCCTCTCTAGAGCACATTACATTTTGTAAAAACCTGCTGAACACAAGATGGCAGTGTTTCCTATTTTTTTCAGATTCTCAGATTTGAGAGAAAGTTCACTTTAGAATTGATTTAGGTCAATGTGTGTATGTAAAGGACTGAACAGGCTTGTCATGGATTAGTTGGGTAGGAGGTGAAGACTTCCTCCAATAGAAGAACCCCAGGAATACTTGCCAAACTAGAGAGAGTAGCTCTCTGACTGAGGAGGCTGAGTCCACCTTTCAAGCCACAGTTGGGGAGAAGAATGCTACAGTTCCTGGGAGTTGTTAGTGATTTTGTGGCTTCCAGTGGACCGTGAGTTGGAGGCTTCATGGTGATGAAGAGAAAAAGATCCACAGCCTACAGGATGGAGCGAGGAGGATCAGGATCCACTCTGCTTCATCTTTGGTTATACCTGGGGTTGTGGGAAGAAAATATGGCTCTTAAGAAAGCCTCCTGGGCTTTCAGGAGGGTGAAAAGGCCATTGTGACCTGTAACTGAACAAATTATTCTCCAGTATCCTGACAGTGCTACCGACAAGATTTGGGAAGAGGCTTGGTCGTCTTGATCCTAATACATGAAAGTGAGTGTGAGAAACAGAAGACTGAGGGCGACCTCTGACACCAGGCTCAGACAGAGCTTCTTTTATATCACAGCCCCCAAGCCTGCATCTCAGCCACCTACCTCTGTATTGTAGCATACGCTCAGCAGGGCCCTGCCATCTGCCACCTATACCCAAGCCCTGACAACTGCTCACAGCAAACAGAGCTGCTGCCTGCGTAACCCACAAAGACTTAGCAAACAAAATGAGAGTTACTTAAAGGGCCAAAGGGTGTGAGATAGAGCACTGGATTGGCACATATCGGGGGGGTCCATTTTATAGTCTTAGCATTGCTGATACTGACTGTGTGAGTTGGGGAAACAAGGAGGACTTTGGTCTCCAGGCCCTGCCAAGTTTTCTCCAGCACAGCTAGCCCACATTCTTTGTAGATGTCTCTGGTGATAGTGCTCTTTCTGGCCCTTCCAGGCCTTTTATCTCATAGGGGAACAATATTTGCCACCCGAAAATGTATCTTTGGCATGAGGATTAATTTAGGTTAGTTATTTTGAAAGCCCAAAAGACTCCTGAAGAATTTTTGATCTCTCCCTTAACTGCCTAAAATGTAATTAGAGGACCTGTTTCAGGAAGGAAGCCATCACCATACATAATTATAGTATGAAATAGTGTGTAGACAGGAACCAAGAAAAGTCTATTTGTTAAAGTTCCTCTCTGTGTCCCATTGTCTCTACATGGCCCAACAAACATTTGTTTATCAAAATTTGTTTTTCCATCTGCATGTGAACCGCCATCTGCCCTTTTGAAGTCCCAAATCACCACCCTCAACATCCTCTTCTGTCTTTAGTTGAAGACCATATCTAAGATGATAGTCTCTGCCATTTTACTCAGTTCTCCTAGGTCTATTCCTTTATTATTTAATTCTTTAAATTTCTTTATTATTTAAATAAAAATTCTTTAATATTTAAATAATTTAAATAAATTCCTTTATTTATTTAATTCTTTCTTTATTAAACTTCTGTTTGATTTTCTCCTGTTAATTTGCCTCATGTCAGTTTAATTCTTAGACCAGCCAGAAGAACCTAGGAGGATACAGCAAATTTTCTTTATTTCTGGCGATCTACATTCTTTGAGGCAGATAAGAGGGAGATTTAAAAGAAAGACTTACTGAGACTTCTGTTTCTTAAAAGCAATTAGTCCAAAGTAAATCTCAGGCCAATGAGATATACATACTTAGGGATGGCAAGCTTTGTTCCCCCATAGGCTTAAATACATGATTTCTCAAGCTTGTATTAGAGCTGAATTTCAAACAGTCTAATTTTTCAGAGTACAAAACAAACAAAATCTGCCTAAAAATACCTGAGAACTTGAAAAGTTTTTCATTTTGCTTATGTCAATTAAAAAAGGATGTACAACTTGAAAGTTGTGAGTTAAGTTTTATTTGGGGCAGAATGAGGACTGCAGCCCAGGAGGTAGCATCTCAGATAGCTCTGAGAGACCGCTCCAAAGTGGCAGTGGGGGGAAGTCAATATATAAGGTTTTGGTGATGGAGGAGTTCAATACCATGGAGCACACAATTTTCAAAAGGTGTTTTGTTAGTCACGAGGATCTGATGTCACCATGAAGGGATTTAGGGCTTCTCTAGATATGAAGAGATGCAAGGATTGAGATCATAAAATCTGTTCCTGAAAACATCCAACTATCTAAATACCTGTCCCACCAGAATCCCTGGAGCACAGACTGCCTCACTGCACCCTGAACTCCCTCAGGGATTGTTGAAAGACAACAGCTATATATAGCAGCATGGGGTTCAATCTCCGTAGAGGTAGATGGCAAATGCCTTTGTTGTTCAGTCATTGGCAATGCTCTTGGTAAGTGCCAGTTTGTAGTTGACATTTGTTTTTAAGCAAGAAATTGATTCTGCCCAGTTTTTTGTGACTAAGGCAGAACAGGATGAGAACTACGCAAGGTTAAATGAATTTCTCTCTCTTTTAAAATATTTCTCCTAAATATAAAATATATATTCCTTTAGATGAAAAAATAGTCCAAAAATTTGAGACTTCTAAACTGAACACAAAATAAAAGATGATGATGACAAAGAGATAACAATGATGATATTAACAAATTAAGCCATATTCTGTCATTACTCATTTTGTGAACAGACTAAAACCAAACAAGACCCTGTGAGGCTCCTGAGCACAAAAGACTTTCTGAATTCCCTTCCCTGAGTTCCAAAGGGCAGGTTCAGTTCAGTTCAGTCACTCAGTCATGTCTGACTCTTTGTGACACCATGAACAGCAGCACGCCAGGCCTCTGTGTCCATCACCAACTCCCGGAGTTCACCCAAACATATGTCCACTGAGTTTCTGATGCCATCCAACCATCTCATCGTCTGTCATCCCCTTATCCTCCCGCCTTCAATCTTTTCCAGCATCAGGGTCTTTTCAAATGAGTCAGCTTTTCACATCAGGTGGCCAACTACTGGACTTTCAGCTTCAACATCAGTCCTTCCAATGAACACCCAGGACTGATCTCCTTTAGGATGGACTGCTTGGATCTCCTTGCAGTCCAAGGGACTCGCAAGAGTCTTCTGCAACACCACAGTTCAAAAGCATCAATTCTTCAGTGCTCAGCTTTCTTCACAGTCCAACTCTCACATCCATACATGACCAATGGAAAAACCATAGCCTTGATTAGATAGACATTTGTTGGCAAAATAATGTCTCTGCTTTTCAATATGCTGTCTAGGATGGTCATAACTTTCCTTCCAAGGACTAAGTGTCTTTTAATTTCATGGCTGCAGTTACCATCTGCAGTGACTTTGGAGCCCAGAAAAACAAAGTCAGTCACTGTTTGCACTGTTTCCCCATCTATTTCCCATGAAGTGATGAGACCGGATGCCATGATCTTCGTTTTCTGAATGTTGAGCTTTAAGCCAAATTTTTCACTCTCCTCTTTCACCTTCATCAAGAGGCTCTTTAGTTCTTCACTTTCTGGCATAAAAGTGGTGTCATCTGCATATCTGAGGTTATTGATATTTCTCCCAGCAATCTTGATTCCAGCTCGTGCTTCCTTCAGCTCAGTGTTTCTCATGATGTACTCTGCATAGAAGTTAAATAAGCAGGGTGACAATATATAGCTTTGACGTACTACGTTTCCTATTTGGAACCAGTCTGTTTTTCCATGTGCCGTTCTAACTGTTGCTTCCTGACCTGCACACAGGTTTCTCAAGAGGCAGGTCAGGTGGTCTGGTATGCCCATCTCTTTCTGAATTTTCCACAGTTTATTGTGATCCACACAGTCAAAGGCTTTGGCATAGTCAATAAAGCAGAAATACATGTTTTTTCTAGAACTCTCTTGCTTTTTTGATGATCCAGCGGATGTTGACAGTTTGTTCTCTGGTTCCTCTGCCTTTTCTAAATCCAACTTGAACATCTGGAAGTTTACAGTTTATGTATTGCTGAAGCCTGGCTTGGAGAATTTTAAGTATCACTTTACTAGCGTGTGAGATGTGTGCAATTGTGCAGTAGTTTGAGCATTCTTTGGCATTGTCTTTCTTTGGGATTCAATGAAAACTGACCTTTTCCAGTCCTGTGGTCACTGCTGTGTTTACCAAATTTGCTGGCATACTGTGTGCAGCACTTTCACAGCATCATTTTCCAGGATTTGAAACAGCTCAACTGGAATTTCGTCACCTCCACCTCCTTTGTTCGTAGTGATGCTTTCTAAGGCCCACTTGACTTCACATTTCAAGATGTCTGGTTCTAGGTGAGTGATCACACCATCATGATTATCTGGGTCATGAAGACCTTTTTTGTACAGTTCTGTGTATTCTTGTCATCTTTTCTTAATATCTTCTGCTTCTGTTAGGTCACCCCCCATTTCTGTCTTTTATCGAGCCCATCTTTGCATGAAATGTTCCCTCTGTACCTCTAATTTTCTTGAATAGATCTATAGTCTTTCTCATTCTACTGTTTTCCTCTATTTCTTTGCATTGATCCCCGAGGAAGGCTTTCTTATCTCTCCTTGCTATTCTTTGGAATAGCATTCCAAATGCAAATTTGGAATTTGCATTCAGATGCTGATATCTTTCCTTTTCTCCTTTGCTTTTTGCTTCCCTTCTTTTCACAGCTATTTGTAAGGCCTCCTCAGGCAGCCATTTTGCTTTTTTGAATTTTTTTTCTTGAAAATGTTCTTGATTCCTGTCTCCTATACAATGTCATTAAACTCCATCCATAGTTCATCAGGCGGTCTGTCTATCAGATCTAGCACTTTAAATCTATTTCTCACTTCCACTGTATAGTCATAAGGAATTTGATTTAGGTCATACCTGAATGGTCTAGTGGTTTTCTCCACTTTCCTCAATTTCAGTCTGAATTTGGCAATAACGAGTTCATGATCTGAGCCACAGTCAGCTCCCAGTCTTGTTTTTGCTGACTCGATAGAGCTTCTCCATCTTTGGCTGCAAAGAATATAATCAATCTGATTTCAATGTTGACCATCTGGTGATGTCCATGTGTAGAGTCTTCTCTTGTGTTGTTGGAAGAGGGTGTTTGCTATGACCAGTGTGTTCTCTTGGCAGAACTCTATTAGCCTTTGCCCTGCTTCATTCTGTACTCCAAGGCCAAATTTGCCTGTTACTTCAGGTGTTTCTTGACTTCCTACTTTTGCATTCCAGTCCCCTATAATGAAAAGGACATCTTTTCTGGGTGTTAGTTCCAGAAGGTCTTGTAGGTCTTCATGGAAACTTTCAACTTCAGCTTCTTCAGCATTACTGGTTGGGGCATAGACTTGGATTACTGTGATATTAAATGGTTTGCCTTGGAAACGAACAGAGATCATTCTGTCGTTTTTGAGATTGCATCCAAGTACTGCATTTTGGACTCTTTTGTTGAGTATGATGGCTACTCCATTTCTCCTCGGGGATTCCGGTACACAGTAGTAGATATAATGGACATCTGAATTAAATTCACCCATTCCAGTCCATCTTCGTTTGCTGATTCCTAGAATGTCGATGTTCACTCTTGTCATCTCTCTTTGACCACTTCCAATTTGCCTTCATCCATGGACTTAACATTCCAGGTTCCTATACAATATTGCTCTTTACAGCATCGAACCTTGCTTCTGTCACCAGTCCCATCTACAACTGGGTGTTGTTTTTGCTTTGGCTCCATCCCTTCATTCTTTCTGGAGTTATTTCTCCACTGATCTCCAGTAGCATATTGGGCACCTCCTGACCTGGAGAGTTCATCTTTCAGTGTTCTCTCTTTTTGCCTTTTCATACTGTTCGTGGAG
Source organism: Bubalus bubalis (assembly GCF_019923935.1). NCBI lineage: Eukaryota > Metazoa > Chordata > Mammalia > Artiodactyla > Bovidae > Bubalus > Bubalus bubalis. The sequence goes on from NC_059167.1 coordinate 78,660,523, forward strand.
TTCTCAAAGCAAGAATACTGAAGTGGTTTGCATTCCCTTCTCCAGTGGACCACATTCTGTCAGACCTCTTCACCATGACCCGTCTATCTTTGATGGCCCCACGGGCATGGCTTAGTTTCATTGAGTTAGACAAGGCTGTGGTCCCTGTGCAGGATAGGTTCAAACAGTTGCTAATCTGGGAAGGGCGGGGATGCAGAGAAAAGGGAGGAGCCGCCAAGAAACAATAGGACAGCCTTGGGGGCAGGGTCCTGGTTTCCCCTCAAGGGATATACATAACATTGTCTTTGAGCTCTTCTGCAGAACTAAAACCCCCAGCAAATGGGAGACCTGTTGAATTCAGTTCAGTTGCTCAGTCGTGTCTGACTCTTTGCGACCCTATGAACCACAGCATGCCAGGTTTCCCTGTCCATCACCAACTCTCAGAATCCACCCAAACCCATGTCCCTCAAGTTGGTGATGCCATCTAGCCATCTCATCCTCTGTCGTCGCCTTCTCCTCCTGCCCTCAATCTTTCCCACCATCGGAGTGTTTTAAATGAGTCAGCTCTTCACATCAGGTGGCCAAAGTATTGGATTTTCAGCTTCAACATCAGTTCTTCCAATGAATATTCAGGACTGACCTCCTTTAGGATGGACTGGTTGGATCTCCCTGCAGTCCAAGGGACTCTCAAGAGTCTTCTCCAACACCACAGTTCAAAAGCATCAGTTCTTCGGCACTCAGCTTTCTTTATAGTCCAACTCTGATATCCATACATGACTGCTGGAAAAACCACAGCCTTGACTAGACGGACCTTTGTTGACAAGGTAATATCTCTTCTTTTTAATATGCTGTCTAGGTTGGGCATAACTTTCCTTCCAAGGAGTAAGCGTCTTTTAATTTCATGGCTGCAGTCACCATTTGCAGTTGCAAGGAGATCCAACCAGTCCATTATGAAGGAGATCAGCCCTGGGATTTCTTTGGAAGGAATGATGCTAAAGCTGAAACTCCAGTACTTTGGCCATCTCATGTGAAGAGTTGACTCATTGGAAGAGACTCTGATGCTGGGAGGGATTGGGGGCATGAGGAGAAGGGCACGACAGAGGATGAGATGGCTGGATGGCATCACTGACTCGATGGACGTGAATCTGAGTGAACTCCTGGAGTCGGTGATGGACAGGGAGGCCTGGCGTGCTGCGATTCATGGGGTCGCAAAGAGTCGGACACGATTGAGCAACTGAACTGAACTAAACTGAATTGAGTACATACTCATAACCCATGGAAATGTGAAATTGTTTAGATTTCTTTTGGAAATACCCAAATATTTCTTTGGTATAGTATTCTAGTTCATATTTGACTTTTATAAATTTTATGGGATTTATGGCTTCCAAGAAATGCATGAGCTGACCCCAGTATCTACCAATCTAGAAATGTTTTCCCACAATATTTTTTTTAAATATTGCAGCCAATATTTCCCTAGTGCCATATCTCAAGATTTAAGTAAGGGTTCAGTGGAGATCATCTTGCTTCACCAGACAGCTGTCTTGGCTTTGATATATTGTGTCCTCATGGATCAAACAAATCAATCATTCCTAGTCATTCCTTACAAAATCGGGGTCTGGCATTCTGAACCTAAGATGAAATTTTTGAGCCTTTACATTCTAGAAGATTTGCCTTTACATTCTAGAAGAAGTTCTTGCATAAGGACTTTACTCAGAAAGTAACGTTTAATGTGATGATCTGCTCGATCATTCCCCGCCCCCCCCATACTTTTCAGTCTTTCATGCTGAGAGACTTTGTCTTTATGACAAAATTTCTTTGAGTAGCATGATGACATCAAATAATTCATGTATTTTGTGTTCATTTTTTCTTCTTTTTTAAAACATACATTTATTTATTTTAATGGAGGCTAATTACTTTACAATCTTGTATTGGTTTTGCCATACATCAACATGCATCCACCACGGGTGTATACGTGTTCTGCATCCTGAACCCCTCTCCCAACTCCCTCCCCATCCCATCCCTCTGGATCATACCAGTGTACCAGCCCCAAGCATCCTGTATCATGCATTGAACCTGGACTGGCGATTCATTTCATATATGATAATTTACATGTTTCAATGCCATTCTCCCAAAACATCCCACCCTCGCCCTCTCCCAGAGTCCAAAAGATTGTTCTATACATCTGTGTCTCTTTTGCTGTCTTGCATACAGGGTTATTGTTACCATCTTTCTAAATTCCATATATATGTGTTAGTATTCTGTATTGGAGTTTTTCTTTTTGGCTTACTTCACTCTGTATAATAGGCTCCAGTTTCATCCACCTCATTAGAACTGATTCAAATGTATTCTTTTTAATGGCTGAGTAATACTCCATTGTGTATATGTGCCTCAGCTTTCTTATCCATTCGTGTGCTGATGGACACCTAGGTTGCTTCCATGTCCTGGCTATTATAAACAGTGTTGCGATGAACACTGGGTTACATGTGTCTCTTTCAGTTCTGGTTTCCTCAGAGTGTATGCCCAGCAGTGGGATTCTTGGGTCATATGGCAGTTCTATTTCCAGTTTTTTAGGGAATCTCTACACTGTTCTCCACAGTGACTGTACTAGTTTGCATTCCCACAAACAGTGTAAGAGGGTTCCCTTTTCTCTGCACCCTCTCTAGCATTTATTGCTTGGAGACTTTTGGATAGCAGCCATTCTGGTGTGAAATCATACCTCATTGTGGTTTTGATTTGCATTTCTCTGATAATGAGTGATATTGAGCATCTTTTCATGTGTTTGTTAGCCATCTGTATATCTTCTTTGGAGAACTGTCTGTTTAGTTCTTTGGCCCATTTTTTGATTGGGTCGTTTATTTTTCTGGAATTGAGCTGCAGGAGTTGCTTGTATATTTTTGAGATGAATTCTTTGTCAGTTGCTTCATTTGCTATTATTTTCTCCCATTCTGAAGACTGTCTTTTCACCTTGCTTATAGTTTCCTTTCTTGTGCAGAAGCTTTTAATTTTAATTAGGTCCCATTTGTTTATTTTTGCTTTTATTTCCAATATTCTGGGAGGTGAGTCATAGAGGATCCTGCTGTGATGTATGTTGGAGAGTGTTTTGCCTATGTTCTCCTCTAGGAGTTCTATAGTTTCTGGTCTTATGTCTAGATCTATAATCCATTTTGAATTTATTTTTGTGTATGGTGTTAGAAAGTGTTCTAGTTTCATTCTTTACAAGTGGCTGACCAGTTTTCCCAGTACCACTTGTTAAAGAGATTGTCTTTTCTCGATTGTATATTCTTTTTTTTTTTTTAATTTTATTTTATTTTTAAACTTTACATAACTGTATTAGTTTTGCCAAATATCAAAATGAATCCGCCACAGGTATACATGTGTTCCCCATCCTGAACCCTCCTCCCTCCTCCCTCCCCATTCCATCCCTCTGGGTCGTCCCAGTGCACCAGCCCCAAGCATCCAGTATCGTGCATCCAACCTGGACTGGCAACTCATTTCATACATGATATTTTACATGTTTCAATGCCATTCTCTCAAATCTTCCCACCCTCTCCCTCTCTCACAGAGTCCATAAGACTGTTCTATACATCAGTGTCTCTTTTGCTGTCTCGTACACAGGGTTATTGTTACCATCTTTCTAAATTCCATATATATGCGTTAGTATACTGTATTGGTGTTTTTCTTTCTGGCTTACTTCACTCTGTATAATAGGCTCCAGTTTCATCCACCTCATTAGAACTGATTCAAATGGATTCTTTTTAATGGCTGAATAATACTCCATTGTGTATATGTACCACAGCTTTCTTATCCATTCATCTGCTGATGGACATCTAGGTTGCTTCCATGTCCTGGCTATTATAAACAGTGCTGCGATGAACATTGGGGTACACGTGTCTCTTTCCCTTCTGGTTTCCTCAGTGTGTATGCCCAGCAGTGGGATTGCTGGATCATAAGATAGGTCTATTTCCAGTTTTTTAAGGAATCTCCACACTGTTCTCCATAGTGGCTGTACTAGTTTGCATTCCCACCAACAGTGGAAGAGGGTTCCCTTTTCTCCACACCCTCTCCAGCATTTATTACTTGTAGACTTTTGGATCGCAGCCATTCTGACTGGTGTGAAATGGTATCTCATAGTGGTTTTGATTTGCATTTCTCTGATAATGAGTGATGTTGAGCATCTTTTCATGTGTTTGTTAGCCATCTGTATGTCTTCTTTGGAGAAATGTCTATTTAGTTCTTTGGCCCATTTTTTGATTGTATATTTTTGCCTCCTTTGTCAAAGATAAGGTGTCCATAGGTGTGTGGATTTATCTCTGGGCTTTCTATTTTGTTCCATTGATCTATATTTCTGTCTTTGTACTAGTATCATACTCTCTTGATGACTGTGGCTTTGTAGTAGAGACTGAAATCAGGCAGGTTGATTCCTCCAGTTTCATTCTTCTCTCTCAAGATTGCTTTGGCTATTCGAGGTTTTTTGTATTTCCATACAAATAGTAGAATTATTCGTTCTAGCTCTGTGAAGAATACCGTTGGTAGCTTGATAGGGATTGCATTGAATCTATAGATTGCTTTGGGTAGTACACTCATTTTCATTATATTGGTTCTTCCATTCCATGAACATGGTATATTTCTCCATCTATTCATGTCCTCTTTGATTTCTTTCACTAGTGTTTTATAGTTTTCTATATATAGATCTCTAGTTTATTTAGGTAGATATATTCCTAAGTATTTTATTATTTTCGTTGCAATGGTGAATGGAATTGTTTCCTTAATTTCTCTTTCTGTTTTATCATTATTAGTGTATAGGAATGCAAGGGATTTCTGGGTGTTGATTTTATATCTTGCAACCTTACTATATTCATTGATTAGCTGTAGTAATTTTCTGGTGGAGTCTTTAGGGTTTTCTATGTAGAGGATCATGTCATCTGCAAACAGTGACAGTTTTACTTCTTTTCCAATCTGGATTCCTTTTATTTCTATTTCTGCTCTGATTGCTGTGGCCAAAACTTCCAAAACTATGTTGAATAGTAGCGGAGAAGTGGACACCCTTGTCTTGTTCTTGACTTTAGGGGAAATGCTTTCAATTTTTCACCAGTGAGGATAATGTTTGCTGTGGGTTTGTCATATATAGCTTTTATTATGTTGAGGTATGTTCCTTCTATTCCTGCTTTCTGGAGAGTTTTTATCATAAATGGATGTTGAATTTTGTCAAAGGCTTTCTCTGCATCTCTTGAGATAATCCTATGGATAATGATTGAGATAATCGTTTGTTAATGTGGTATATTACATTGATTGATTTGCGGATGTTGAAGAATCCTTGCATCCCTGGATAAAGCCCACTTGGTCACGATGTATGATCTTTTTAACATGTTGTTGGATTCTGATTGCTAGAATTTTGTTAAGGATTTTTGCATCTATGTTCATCAGTGATATTGGCCTGTAGTTTTCTTTTTTTGTGGGATCTTTGTCAGGTTTTGGTATTAGGGTTATGGTGGGCTTATAGAATGAGTTTGGAAGTTTACCTTCCTCTGCAATTTTCTGGAAGAGTTTGAGTAGGATAAGTGTCAGCTCTTCTCTAAATTTTTGGTAGAATTCAGCTGTGAAGCCATCTGGACCTGGGCTTTTGTTTGCTGAAAGAATTCTGATTACAGTTTCCATTTCCATGCTTGTGATGGGTCTGATAAGATTTTCTATTTCTTCCTGGTCCAGTTTTGGAAAGTTGTACTTTTCTAAGAATTTGTCCATTTCTTCCACGTTGTCCATTTTATTGGCATATAATTGCTGATAGTAGTCTCTTATGATCCTTTGTATTTCTGTGTTGTCTGTTGTGATCTCTCCATTTTCATTTCTAATTTTATTGATTTGATTTTTCTCCCTTTGTTTCTTGATGAGTCTGGCTAATGGTTTGTCAATTTTATTTATCCTCTCAAAGAACCAGCTTTTGGCTTTGTTGATTTTTGCTATGGTCTCTTTTGTTTCTTTTGCATTTATTTCTGCCCTAATTTTTAAGATTTCTTTCCTTCTACAAACCCTGGGGTTCTTCATTTCTTCCTTTTCTAGTTGCTTTAGGTGTAGAGTTAGGTTATTTATTTGACTTTTTTCTTGTTACTTGAAGTATGCCTGTATTGCTATGAACTTTCTCCTTAGCACTGCTTTTACAGTGTTCCACAGGTTTTGGGTTGTTGTGTTTTCATTCTCATTCGTTTCTATGTATAGTTTGATTTCTTTTTTGATTTCTTCTGTGATTTGTTGGTTATTCAGAAGCGTGTTGTTCAGCCTCCATATGTTGGAATTTTTAATAGTTTTTCTCCTGTAATTGAGATGTAATCTTACTGCATTGTGATCAGAAAAGATACTTGGAATTATTTCTTTTTTTTTTTTTTTGGAATTTTCCAAAGCTAGATTTATGGCCAAGGATGTGATCTGTCCTGGAGAAGGTTCCGTGTGCACTTGAGAAAAAGGTGAAATTCATTGTTTTGGGGTGAAATGTCCTATAGATATCAATTAGGTCTAACTGGTTTATTGTATCATTTAAAGTTTGTGTTTCCTTATTAATTTTCTGTTTAGTTGATCTACCCATAGTGTGAGTGAGGTATTAAAGTCTCCCACTATTATTGTGTTAATTTCCTCTTTCATACTTTTTACATTTGTCTTACATATTGTGGTGCTCCTATGTTGGGTGCGTATATATTTATAATTGTTATATCTCCTTCTTGGATTGATCCTTTGATCATTATGCAGTGACCTTCTTTGTCACTACATAATGATCCTTTGTTTTAAAGTCTATTTTACCTGATATGAGTATTGCTACTCCTGCTTTCTTTTGGTCTCTATTTGCGTGGAATAACTTTTTCCAGAACTTCACTTTCAGTCTGTGTTTGTCCCTTGTTTTGAGGTGGGTCTCTTGTAGACAACATATATAGGGGTCTTGTTTTTGTATCCATTCAGCCAGTCTTTGTCTTTTGGTCAGGGCATTCAACCCATTTACGTTTAAGGTAATTATTGATAAGTATGATCCTGTTGCCATTTACTTTATTGTTTTGGGTTTGAGTTTATACACCCTTTTTGTGTTTCCTCTCTAGATAAGATCCTTTTTCATTTGTTGGAGAGCTGGTTTGGTGGTGCTGAATTCTCTCAGCTTTTGCTTGTCTGTAAAGCGTTTGATTTCTCCTTCATATTGGAATGAGATCCTTGCTGGGTACAGTAATCTGGGCTGTAGGTTATTTTCTTTCATCACTTTAAGTATGTCCTGCCATTCCCTCCTGGCCTGAAGAGTTTCTATTGAAAAATCAGCTGTTATCCTTATGGGAATCCCCTTGTGTGTTATTTGTTGTTTTTCCCTTGCTGCTTTTAATATTTGTTTTTTTGTGTGTCTTTGATCATTGTTAAGTTGATTAATATGTGTCTTGGTGTGTTTCGCCTTGGGTTTATCCTCTTTGGGACTCTCTGGGTTTCTTGGACTTTGGTGATTATTTCCTTCCCCATTTTAGGGAAGTTTTCAACTATTATCTCCTCAAGTATTTTCTCATGGTCTTTCTTTTTGTCTTCTTCTTCTGGGATTCCTATGATTCGAATGCTAGGGTGTTTAACATTGTCCCAGAAGTCTCTGAGATTGTCCTCACTTCTTTTGATTCGTTTTGTTTCCCCCCTCTCTGATTCATTTATTTCTGCCATTCTATCTTCTACCTCACTAATCCTATCTTCTGCCTCAGTTATTCTACTATTTGTTGTCTCCAGAGTGTTTTTGATCTCATTTATTGCATTATTCATTATATATTGACTCTTTTTTTATTTCTTCTAGGTCCTTGTTAAACCTTTCTTGCATCTTCTCAATCCTTGTCTCCAGGCTATTTATCTGTGATTCCATTTTGTTTTCAAGATTTTGGATCATTTTCACTATCATTGTTTGGAATCTTTGTCAAGTAGATTCCCGATCTGTTCCTCTTTTGTTTGGTTTGGTGGGCATTTATCCTGTTCCTTTGCCTTCTGGGTGTTCCTCTATCTCTTCATCTTGTTTATATTGCTGTGTTTGGGGTGGCCTTTCTGTATTCTGGCAGCTTGTGGAATTATCTTTATTGTGGAATTTCCTCGCTGTGGGTTGGGTTGTACGGGTGGTGTGTCAAGGTTTCCTGGTTCGGGAAGCTTGTGTCAGTGTTCTGGTGGGTGGAGCTGGATTTCTTCTTTCAGGAGTGCAATGAAGTGTCCAATACTGAGTTATGAGATGTCAATGGGTTTAGAGTGACTTTGGGCAGCCTGTATATTGAAGCTCAGGGCTGTGTTCCTGTGTTTCTGGAGAATTTGTGTGGTATGTCTTGCTCTGGAACTTGTTGGCCCCCTTGGGTGGTGCTTGGTTTCAGTGTAGGTATGGAGGCATTTGATGAGCTCCTGTTGATTAATGTTCCCTGGAGTCAGGAGTTCTCTGGTGTTCTCAAGATTTGGACTTAAGCCTCCTGCTTTTGGTTTTCAGTCTTATTTTTACAGTAGCCTAAAGACTTCTCCATCTATACAGCACCATTGATAAAACATCTAGGTTAAAGATGAAAAGTTTCTCCACAGTGTAGGACACCCAGAGAGGTTCACAGAGTTACATGGAGAAAAGTAGAGGGAGGAGGGAGATAGAGGCGACCTGTCATGTGAGTGTATGTTCCTCAGTTCTTTGTCTCATCACAACAAAGATTTGGAGCGACAGACATTAAAGCCCTCAGCGTGTCACAGCTCTCGGGTCTTGGGCAAACCATGCTGCAGCTCTTAGGCAAATCAGTGTTACAGCTCTATTTTATTTAGAAGATAGCAGGAGAGTGAGAGAGAGAGAGAGAAAGAAAAGAGTGCATGCACGCGGGAGAGAGAGTCCGTGAGCAAGCGCCTTGGCTCCTCCTTTTATATGTTTTTTCTTCCACCTGGGCCTGCCCTATGAAAATTGGGCTTAGCCAGGAGTGCTGTTTGTTCTGCCTGAAGTCTTCACTCTGGTCCTCGGACCTTCCTTTGACCTTCCTTGTCTTTTAGCCACCGCCATTTTGGACTCCTTTTCCCTATTCTACCTACCTAACATTCCCCCTTCAAGAGATGGGAGGCCCAATTCTTTGGGAATAGGGCAGTCGAGGTCTTTCTGGCTACTTCCTGCTGAACTGGGGCAGCGAGGGGTATTGGGCCTCCCCCTCTTGCTAGTCTCAAGCCTCAGAGTCCTTATAGCGGTGTCCAAGAGTGTGTGATATTTTCCGTGGTCAGCTGTAGTTTTATATCTTTGTTGAACTGGCACTGCATGTTGTAGCTGGTTGACCTGGGCAGAGACAAAACAGGTTAGACAATTGACAGTACATGGAATAATCATAGGCATCATCAATATAGCATAACAAAGACTAGTAGGGACATTGATCAATTTTAAATTCACATGGCCAGGATGGCTCAAGTCCCTCCTTGTTCAGTGATCAGAAGATCTATCTCCTGTCTGTTTTGGAGTACAGTCTCTGTCAAGCTGTGTTGGCTTGGCTCTTTAGAGTTATCCTGAGAAATCTTATTCCCAGAAACCAGATTGTGGGGGTGTTCATTAGGATGGCACTCATTGGTAGTCCAGAATAGGTATCTGAGATCTCCCAGGGGCTCACAGGTGTACTGAGTGTGCTCTTCTGTTTTCTTCCACGGCTTGACTCGTGAGTAGTGAATCCAGGAGTCATGTTCTGGTACCTTGACTGCTGTGGGGGTAGAAAGTATTACAGGATAGGGGCCCTTCCATGTGGGCTGGAGTTGAGCATTTGGGGACCCATCTTTCCAGACTTTAATTAGGGCTTGAGTCCCTGGAGCATATAGTGGTGACGTCTTTAGAATCTTTTGGGTCCTGGTTCATACACCACAAGCGTATATCCTGTTGGAATTGCCCAATGGCTATGGTATAAGACTGGAGGGTCTGAACCTCTGGATCTAGAAGAGGTCATTGACATAAACAAAAGGTCTCCCATATAGCATCTCATAAGGACTAAGACCAACCCGCTACTTAGGGGCAATGCAGGTATGGAGGAGAGCTATTGGTAAAGCCTCCTTCCATCCCAGGGAGGTCTCCTGGGTTATCTTTTTTATCACTGATTTTAAGAATTGATTGGCTCTTTCTACTTTTCCTGAAGATTGAGGCCTCCAGGCACAATGGAGATTATAAGTATGCCCAATGCTTTCGAGACTCCTTGGGTGAACTTAGAAGTAAATGATGTCCCATTGTCACTTTGTAATGACCTGGGCAGACCAAATCTTGGAATGATTTCATGGAGCAGTTTTTTTTACCACCTCCTCAGCCTTCTCGGTCCGGGTGGGAAAGCCTTCAATCCATCCTGTGAATGTATCTATCATAACTAATAAGTATTTATACCCTTGAGAAACTGGCATCTGGGTGAAGTCCATCTGCCAGTCCTCTCCTGGGTAGGCCCCACGTCGTTGGATGCGCTGGGCCAGCTGGGGTCTTCGAGCTCCTTGGGGGTTGTTTAATTGGCAAGCAGGACAAGAGGAGACCACCTGTGTTATAGTTGTTTGGAGGCCTGTTCCTCTGAAGGACTTTTCTAGTAATCTTTGGAGGGCCTTTTCTCCTAAAAGAGTAGTGGCATGTAAGAAGTTAACCAGCTTCCATTGGAGATTTCCAGGCAGAAAAAGGAGTCCCTCCTTTTGGAATCACCCCATATGATCTTCTTGAAAGCCCTCGCTCTTAGCTTTAAGAATCTCACCTTCAGTATATGAAGGAGTTTCTGGCAAATTAGTCTGTGGAACTAAGGTGGCAATCCCTATTAGGTCATGGTTCTGTAATGCTGCTCTCTTAGCTGCCTGATCAGCTGCTTGGTTCTCTCATGCCACTTCTGTGTTCCCTTTTTGGTGTCCTTTACAGTGGGGGACTGAAACCTCAGTAGGCAGATGGACCGCCTGCAAGAGTCAAAGAATCTGATCACCATATTTGATTGGGGACCCTCAGGTGGTCAAGTGGCCCCTTTCTTTCCAAACAGCCACATGTGCATGTAGCACCAGAAAGGTATACTTGGAGTCAGTGTAAATGGCTATTCTTTTTCCTTTTCCCAGCTCTAAAGCTCGAGTCAGGGCTATGAGCTCAGCTAATTGGGCTGAAGTACCTGGTGGCAGAGGCTTAGCCTCTATGGTCTCAAAATTGGAGGCTACTGCATACCCAGCTCTTCTTTTTCCATCCTAGACAAAGCTGCTCCCATCAGTGTACCAGATTTCCTCAGGACTGGTCAGAGGATCTTCTGACAATCCCTCTCGGGGTTTTGTCCAGTGGTCCAAGGTTTCTAGACAAGAGTGAAAGGGGAGAGAGCCCTCGGGGGTAGGGAGGAGGGTGGCTGGGTTAAGAACCTCACAAGGGGATATAGTGGAGCCTGGATTTTCCATCAGCATTACTTGATATCTGAGGATTCTTTGATCAGACATCCATAAATGGCCTCTCCCATTTAGGAGTTGTTTTACTTGGTGGCTGGTAAAATAGTTAGTTTGCCCCCGAAGGAGAGTATTAAAGCATCTTCTATCATGATTGCAATAGCTACAAGATTTCGAAGGCAGGGGGGGCCAACCTTGGGTAGTTGGATCGAGCCTCTTGGATAAGTAAGCTACAGGCTGGGGCTCAGATCCCAACCTTTGAGTTAACACTCCCAAGGCTATTTCCTCTCTTTCATGGACATAAAGTTGGAATGCTTTTTCTGGGTCTGGCAACCTCAAGGCAGGTGCCTGAGTTAAGGCCTGTTTTAGTGTAGCCTCTGCCTCCTTTTGAGGAGTTCCCCACATCAGTGGGATTGAATCATCTCGTCCCTTTAAGCTTTCATATAAGGGCGGGGCTATTAGACCAAAGTTGGGTATCCAGATTCTACAATAACCAGTTAGCCCCAGGAAAGCTCGCAATTGTTTTCAAGTCGTGGGGGAGGGCAACTGGAGGATTCCTTGTACCCGATCAGAGGACAGCCTCCTGGACCCGTGTGTAATCTGAACTCCCAAGTAAGTGACCTTTGTCTCGACCATCTGTGCCTTAGCACGGGAGACTTTATATCCCCTTTCTGCCTAGTTTAGAACCTGAGTTGCATGTTGTTGGGCACTTTTCTCAGCTGGAGAGCAGATTAGTAGGTCATCTACATATTGTAATATTTTCCCATTAGGTCCCAGGTCCAGATCTAGGAGATCCCGGCTAAGGGCCTGTCCAGACAGGTGGGGGCTATCTCTGAACCCCTGAGGTAATACTGTCCAAGTCATCTGTTGGTGTTTTTCTCCTGGTGCCTCCCACTCAAAGGCAAAAAGGTATTGGGATTCTTTAGCCAGTGGTATGCAAAAAAATGCATCTTTGAGATCCAAGACTGTAAACCATTTGGCACTGGGTGGGATTTCTCCCAAGATTACATAGGGATTGGGTACTGTGGGATGGGGGTGGGGGGGGGACTACAGCTTCATTTATGATCCGGAGATCTTGAACCATTCACCAGGTTCCATCTTTTTTCTTTACTGAGAGGATTGGGATGTTACAAGGTGAACTGGTAGGGGCCAATAGCCCACAAGTAAGGAATTTATTTATTAAAGGCTGTAGTCTCTCCCGAGCCTCTCTTTTGAGAGGATATTGTTTCTGGTTAGGAAACCGAGTGGGATCTTGGAGGACAATGATGACTGGTTCAGCTTGGTGGGCTCGTCCAGGAATCCCCTAGTCCCACACCTGGGGGTTAATTTTGTCTTCCCATAGTTTTTTGTCCCTCTCTATTGAAGGTGTAATGGGTTCTTCAGTAGTAACCAGGAGCTGTAGAGCTCTAGGGGCTAAAAAACTTCCCATCACAAGGGTGGTGCCCAGTTTAGTGAGTGTATCTCTTCCCAATAAGGGAGTAGGACACTCAGGGACCACCAGAAACTGGTGGGAAAATATTTGCCCCTCCCAGCAACAAAGAAGTGCTCGGGTGAATCTTTTAGTAGTTGCTTTTCCTGTAGCACCCAAAATGGTACAGGTTTGGGAGGAGAAGGCTCCAGAGTAGGAGATCAAGACAGAGTAGGTAGCCCCTGTGTCAACCAAGAAATTCTCGGACCTACCTGCCACATCCAGTTGCACCCTTGGCTCCAGCCCCGTGATGGTTATCTATGATAGGTGGCTGGCTGGAGTGGGCTGCTTCAGTCCTCTTGAACCATCGTGAGGGTAGGCTTGGCACTTGACCTTGAGGCTCTTGGGTCCCGAGGGCAGAGTGCTGCCCAATGTCCCAGTTGATGGCATTTGTGGAAAGTCATTCTAGGAGACTTGTCAGGGTTTGGACACTCTTTGGCCCAATGCCCCGCCTGTCTACAGATCAGGCATCTGTCTCGTGCCTTGTCCCTCAAGGACTCGGGATTTGCCATAGGGCTTCTCTGGAGGGCAGCCAGCATCTGGGCATGCCTTGTCTCTTTCTTTCTCTCCTTCTCCTGGGCCTTGGCCTCCTTCTCCTGTTCTCTGTTATAAAAGGTATTGGTGGCAGTCTGGACCATCTCATCTAAAGAGGCAGCAGAGTCCTGCTGTTGTAGCTGCTGTAACTTAATTCTGATATCTGATGCACATCGGGACAGGAATTTGTCCTTTAAAATCACCCGTCCCGCATAAGAGTCTAAGTCCAGGTTGGTAAACTTTTGGAGTGCTTCTTTTAGCCTCTCCAGAAAGGCAATGGGGTTCTCATTGGGCTCCTGAGTTATTGCTGAGACTGGGCACAGTCCCACAAGTAATAGGCTTCTTTCTGTTTCCATAGGTAGACTTCCTTAGGGGTGAGTCTTTCTGAAGCTTAGCCTACCCAGAACTGTTGCAACCTGAGAGCCAGACGTCCCCGGGTCAAGGTGCAGATCCCTAGGCAGGCTGAGGCGTGACAGTCTCCTAGAGATCAAATCCCCCGGTAGGTCGAGGCATGACGGCCTCCCGAGGATTGGGTCCCTGGGCAGGTCGAGGCGTGACGACCTCCTGGGACCCCTGGGACTAGAGGATCCCTGAACAGGTTGAGGCATGACAACCTTTTGAAGACCGACCCCTAGGCAGGTCAAGGCGTGATGACCTCCTGGGACCCCATGGACTGGAGTTTGGGCGTCCCCAAGATCTCCAGTGTGACCAGTGCTGGGTAGAATTAAGAGATTTGTAACTCATTACTAGTTTGCCCACCGTGGACAGGAATAGATACGATATAAGTTCATCTTACCTAGAACTGTTGCAACCTGAGAGCCAGGCGTCCCCAGGTCAGGGTGTAGATCCCCAGGCAGACTGAGGCATGAAAGCCTCCTAGAGATCAAATCCCCGGGCAGGTTGAGGCGTGACGACCTCCTGGGACCCCTGGGACTAGAGGATCCCCAAACAGGTTGAGGCGTGACAACCTTTCGAAGATCGACCCCTAGGCAGGTCAAGGTGTGATGACCTCCTGGGACCCCCCGGACTGGAGTTTGGGCGTCCCCAAGATTTCCAGTGTGACCAGTATTGGGTAGGATTAGGGGTTGGATATTATAGAGTATTTCCCTCCCAAGGCCAGCTATTTTCTGGTTGTCTCTCCAAAAGATTGTAGAAACCTTGTGGGTCTGGATGGGGCTCAGGAAAAGAGCATGAAACAGGAGGGAAGGGGGCAGAGCACAACTTTTGAAAGAATTACATAGCACAAGGATATAATGTAAACCAATTAAAATCAATTGGGTCCAAGATGACAAGTCAAATTCAAGTAAACCTTAATCCCCAATCTATAAGCCAACAGACACACCCAGAGGTGGCAAGACAGCTCCAAGGCACAAGGTCAGAAGAGGGAGAAGTGGGTGGTTCCCCAGTGGTTGGGATGATCCTCTCACTCATTAGCATATGAATTCCATCCCCTCACAAAACCTAGCCAGGCCTAATTCCATGGCTGCAGCCCTTGCCCTCTGAAATGGTTCACACCCTGAAGGGCGGCTTCTCTCTGGATCCTAACAAATTTACCTCTTATCGCTTTGTCTCTCAATGAATTTTTGCAATGAGACATCAGAGCCTGAGTTTCATTAGTTTTGGCCGGGCTTGTGTCCCGGGAGAAAGCTGAAGGACAGGAGGAAAAAGCAGTGAGAAAAACATGCCAAGGAATCCCCTTCGTAGCCCGCCGGAAAATTTGCTAAATATCTGACCGGTGCTCAGTTTCATTGGTCTGATCTTTGGCACAGAGAAGAGAAAGGACAGAAGAACCCCCACTGACTTGGGTAACAGCTACTGGGGCTCAGCAGATAGTGCCTTTGGGACATGCTGAGGAGTAGCCTCTCCAGAGTCCCTCAGTTGTGCCCCTGCCGCCCACCTGTTCACGGGAGGTTCGAGGAAACAAGAAACGAGAGATTGTAAAGGTCCCTCCAGCCATAGGAGCGAGGACCTCTTACCTTAACTGGAGGTCTTCTGGAATCTGAGACTGGGCCACGTGAGCTTTCTGCTGAGTTCGTTTTTCGCTGTCCCGGTTTCTAGCACGATGGGCCTTCCCCTGCACTGGGTTTCTTCACCTTCCGCTTCTAGCACGGGAGTTCACTGAGTTGGGCTCCTGTTGTGCTTGGCCTCTTCCATGCAGAGGTTGTTTCAGCCAGGTTATATCCGAGTCACGGCACCATAGATGTCACGCAAGTGTATGTTCCTCAGTTCTTTGTCTCGTCACAACAAAGATTTGGAGCGACGGACATTAAAGCCCTCGGCGTGTCACAGCTCTCAGGTCTTAGACAAACCGTGCTACAGCTCTTAGGCAAATCAGTGTTACAGCTCTATTTTATTTAGAAGATAGCAGGAGAGTGAGAGAGAGAGAGAGAAAGAAAAGAGCGCACGCACGTGGGAGAGAGAGTCCGTGAGAAAGCGCTTTGGTTCCTCCTTTTATATGTTTTTTCCTCCACCTGGGCCTGCCCTATGTGAATTGGGCTTAGCCAGGAGTGCTGTTTGTTCTGCCTGAAGTCTTCACTCTGGTCCTCGGACCTTCCTTTGACCTTCCTTGTCTTTTAGCCCCCACCATTTTGGACTCCTTTTCCCTATTTTACCTACCTAACATGACCCGAATGAGATGAGGTGGAATCAAAAGAGAAGAGAGCAAGGTAGCTAGTAATCACTTCCTTATGTGTGCTCCACAGTCTGGACCACTCAGAGATGTTCACGGAATTATACAGAGAAGAGAAGAGGGAGGAAGGAGACAGAGGTGGCCAGGAGGATAAAGGGGAAATCAAAAGGAGAGAGACAGATCCATCCAGTGATCAGTTCCCTAAGTGTTCTCCACCGTCTCAAACACACAAAGAGATTCACAGAGTTGGGTAGAGAAGAGAAGGGGGAGGGAGGAGATAGAGGTGACCTGGTGGAGAAAAAGGAGAGTCCAAAGTGGGAGAGAGCAGTCAAGCCAGTTATCTTGCTCTGAAGTAAAAATGGGTACTGAAGATTGGGTTCTTAAAGGTACAGAATTTATAACAAATACCAAAAATCAAAGATTAAAAATCTAAAGTAGAGGTTGAATTCTCAAAAATACAATATTAAAGAAAAAAGAAAAATTATAATATATATATATGAAGTTTGCTTTAAAAAATAGGGTCTCTCTCTCTCTCTCTTTTTTTGTAAAGTAATAGTATGTTATAAAAATGAAAATTAAAGGAGTAATAGAGGACTTAAAATTTTTTTTTTAATTAAAAAAAAAGAATCATAGTAAAAATAGTAAAAATTATCTAGGACTTTCTCTGGTGTTGTTGTGGGTAGTGTGGGGTCAGTTCATTTTTGGATAGTTCCTTGATCCAGCTTATATTTCTCAAGATCTATAGGCCCCTCCCTATGTAGTCAGTACTAACTACAGGGTTTAAATCAATTGCACCTGTCACTTCCAAGGAGGTTCCTTCTGTTTTAGCTTCTTCTGTTCGCTGGTCTCTTCAGTGTCTAATTTCCGCCCTGACACAAGGGGGCGGTGGTGGACACTTTTTTAGGCTCACTTGTTCAGTCGTGCTGTGGGCAGGGAAGGACGCTGCCAACAAATAACACTGGCATGTGTTCACATTGTCTTGGCCACACTGGGTTTGCCCTAGCTCACAGAGTGTGTGCTTTCCCTGTCAACACTGCTTAGGCTCTAGGTTGCTCTGCCAGGAACAGTCTGCGGCAGGCCCTGGGTTGTATGCACTTCTCAGGTTTAAGCCGCTCAGGTTCAGGTACTCTGGTACTCCTCAGAGGTGCAGACTCATTTGGGCCTGCGTTTTGTGCCCTTCCCAGGTCCGAGCAGCTCAGGTGACCAGGTGTTTGGCAAGCGCGGTCGCTGTGACTTATCGCCTCCCCTGTCCCTGTAGCTCGGTTTTCTGGGTGTACAACTGGCGCACCTTCTCAGGCGGATGTTGACTGTCCAGAATCCCAAGAAGTCTTGGTTAGCAACGAAGTCTGCTTGCAGTTTGGTAGATGAAGCCTCTCTGGGGCCGCGACTGCCCCCTTCTGGCTCTGGCTGCCCTCGCCTGCCTGTCACCAGAGGGAGGGGAAGGGCCGGTCTGCAGCTGGCTAGCTCTGCTTTGTTGTGTGAGCAGGCCTGATGGGGGTCTTAGGTTAGGGATTTTTGTAGCTCTAGTCAGTCTTTTGTTCTGTGAGTGGGCCTGGCGGTGTCTTAGTGAAAGTGAAAGTGAAGTCGCTCAGTCGTGTCTGACTCTTTGCAACCCCATGAACAGTAGCCTACCAGGCTCCACAGTCCATGGGATTTTCCAGGCAAGAATACTGGAGTGGGCTGCCATTTTCTTCTCCAGGGGATCTTTCCAATCCAGGGATCGAACCTGGGTCTCCTGCATTGCAGACAGACGCTTTACCATCTGAGCAACTTAGGTTAGGGCTTTTTGCATGGTAGCTATCCCACAGTCTGGTTTGCTATCCCAAGATAGTTCCTTCAGATTGCCCTCGGGGCATTCAGGCCCCTCCTTACTCTAAGCAATGCAGCCCGCGCCTCCCTGCCTAGCCCCCGCTTGCTAGTGGTGGATGCAGACATCTGCGCTGCTTCTCTGCTGGGAGTTACTGTTGGGCACGTAAATCTGTGGGTTTTAATTATTTGCTTACTTTTCTTTCTGGTTATGTTGCCCTCTATGGTTCCAAGGCTCACCACAGACTTGGCAGTGAGTGTCTTTAGTGATTTTTGGAAACTTCTGTCTTTTTTAAGACTCCCTTCCTGGGACGGAGCTCCATCCCTACCTCTTTTGTCTCTCTTTTTATCTTTTATATTTTTTCCCCTACCTCCTTTCGAAGACAATGGACTGCTTTTCTGGGTACCTGATGTTCTCTGCCAGCATTCATTAGTTGTTTTGTGGAATTTACTCAACGTTCAAATGTTCTTTTGATGAATTTGTGGGGGAGAAAGTGATCTCCCTGTCCTATTCGTCCACCATCTTAGGACCGCTGGCTTAACCACCCCCTGACCCCCCTGCAGTGTTCATTTTAATTGGAGTACACAAGACGTATGCCAAGACTAAGATAAGCCAGAGAGTTAGGAAATCTCATTGTCTTCATAGTATTTGGAAGCTATGAACTGCATTCAAAACCTACTGACCAACACTGAATATAATTTTTTTTTTTTTTTGGTAAATTGACTTGCCCATGAGAGATGCACAAGTTCAGCTACTTGAATTAATTATACTTCCCCTAAGGATTGAGTTTTATAAAGGGATCTGGAGTAATTATTGCATAAACAGCCTGGTATTGTCCCTTTCAATTTTTAAGATTAAATACTTATCAATGAAGATATTTGTATGAGAATGTCTGAAAGATCTGTTCTGGACATGGACACTTATTTAATGACAGAAGTGAAATCATGAGAGTCCCTTGATTGAGAAATATATTACAGTTTAATAATGGGAGGATAAATTCATAATATTTCATATTTATTCAGCCAACTGACACAAAAATGTTGAGTGTGTTCAGAGAGTTATACTGTATAACTCAGAGAGCAGAGCTGTTTGTACTGCACGTGGTACCATCAGATTTAATGGAGATACTTCTCCTTCGGCCCCCAGTCCCTCCCAGCATCAGAGTCTTTTCCAATGAGTCAACTCTTCACATGGGGTGACCAAACTACTGGAGTTTCAGCTTTAGCATCAGTCCTTCCAAAGAAATCCCAGGGCTGATCTCCTTTAGAATGGACTGGTTGAATCTCCTTGCAGTCCAAGGGACTCTCAAGAGTCTTCTCCAACACCACAGTTCAAAAGCATCAATTCTTTGGCACTCAGCTTTATTCACAGTCCAACTCTCACATCCATACATGATCACAGGAAAAACAATAGCCTTGACTAGACAGACTTTTGTTGGCAAAGTAATGTCTCTGCTTTTCAATATGCTATCTAGGTTGGTCATAACTTTTCTTCCAAGGAGTAAGCGTCTTTTAATTTCATGGCTGCAGCCACCATCTGCACTGATTTTGGAGCCCCAAAAAATAAAGTCTAACACTGTTTCCCCATCTATTCCCCATGAAGTGATGGGACCAGATGCCATGATCTTTGCTTTCTGAATGTTGAGTTTTAAGCCAACTTTTTCACTCTCCTCTTTCACCTTCATCAAGAGGCTTTTTAGTTCCTCTTCACTTTCTGCCGTAAGGGTGGTGTTATCTGCATATCTGAGGTTATTGATATTTCTCCCAGCAATCTTGATTCCAGTTTGTGCTTCTTTCAGCCCAGCGTTTCTCATGATGTATTCTGCATAGAAGTTAAATAAGCAGGGTGACAATACATAGCTTTGACGTACTCCTTTTCCTCTTTGGAACCAGTCTGTTGTTCCATGTCCAGTTCTAACTGTTACTTCCTGACCTGCATACAAATTTCTCAAGAGGCAGGTCAGGTGGTCTTGTATTCCTATCTCTTTCAGAATTTTCTACAGTTTATTGTGATCCACACAGTCAAAGGCTTTAGCATAGTCAATAAAGCAGAAATAGATGTTTTTCTGGAACTGTCTTGCTTTTTCGATGATCCAGCGGATATTGGCAATTTGGTCTCTGGTTCCTCTGCCTTTTGTAAAACCAGCTTGAACATCTGGAAGTTCACAGTTCACATATTGCTGAAGCCTGGCTTGGAGAATTTTGAGCATTACCTTACTAACGTGTGAGATGAGTGCAATTGTGTGGTAGTTTGCCCATCCTTTGGCATTGCCTTTCTTTGAGGATGAGATAGCTGGATGGCATCACTGACTCGATGGACGTGAGTCTGAGTGAACTCCTGGAGTTGGTGATAGACAAGGAGGCTTGGCGTGCTGCGCTTCATGGGGTTGCAAAGAGTCGGACACGACGGAGTACCTGAACTGAACTGAACTGAGAGCAAGATTTGATAACACTTCAACCAATTTAGCTGAGGCTGCTGTTATTTTGGAGAAGGCAATGGCAACCCACTCCAGTACTCTTGCCTGGAAAATCTCATGAACGGAGGAGCCTGATAGGCTGCAGTCCATGGGGTCGCGAAGCGTCGAACATGACTGAGCGACTTCACTTTCAATTTTCACTTTCATGCACTGGAGAAGGAAATGGCAACCCACTCCAGTGTTCTTGCCTGGAGAATCCCAGGGACGGCAGAGCCTGGGGGGCTGCCATCTCTGGGGTCGCACAGAGTTGGACACGACTGAAGCGACTTAGCAACAGCAGCAGCAGCTGTTATTTTGAGACAAGGCTGATAAACTTTTGCTACTGTATCAAGAGGTAGAATAATAGGCCAGGGGTCTTTGTTATTTGCCATGATGTTGAATAATATTTCTAGAGCATGGCCTTACTTTTAACATACTTATGCAGAGAAAAATTTCATTACCGTCAATAATACTGCAATCACAGTCCTTTGTAGGTATATGGGGTCACCTATGATATGTTCTAAAAAAAAAAAAAAAAAAAAGACAGTAATTTTAAAGTGATTAATTGTTGTCCTCCACACCAGGACCTCTGACAGTCTCTTGGCTTGCCTTGACTCATTTCAGAAGTCTAATGACTTGAGATAAGCACTTTTATTTTCACCTGTAACCACTCAGGAAGCTTGAGGCCCTGAGAGGGTTAAGTAAAGTGGTGTTTGCAGGGTGACAGAACTTGGGTTAAAATGCAAGCAGTTTTGTTTTTAAATTTTTTAAATTTATTTATTTAGGCCTACAGGGTCTTCATTGCTGCATGAGGGCTTTCTCTAGTTTTTTTTTTTTTTTTTTTTTTCTTTTTTCTTTTTTGGGGGGGGTACTCTCTAGTTATGTTGTGTGGCCTTCTCACAGCAGTGGCTTCTTTTGCTATGGAGTTGGGGCTCTAGGATACATGGGCTTTGATAGTTGCACTTCCCAGGTTCTAGAGCACAAGTTCAATAGTTGTGGCATACGGGCTTGGTTGCTTCATTACATGTGGGCTCTTCCCAGACCAGGGATTGAACCCGTGTCTCCTGCATTGGCAGATAGTGACTGCAGCCATGAAATTAAAAGAGGCTTACTCTTTGGAAGGAAAGTTATGACCAACCTAGATAGCATATTCAAAAGCAGAAACATTACTTTGCTAACAAAGGTTCGTCTAGTCAAGGCTATGGTTTTTCCTGTGGTCATGTACAGATGTGAGTTGGACTGTGAAGAAAGCTGAGCACCGAAGAATTGATGCTTTTGAACTGTGGTGTTGGAGAAGACTCTTGAGAGTCCCTTGGACTGCAAGGAGATCCAACCAGTCCATTCTGAAGGAGATCAGCCCTGGGATTTCTTTGGAAGGATTGATGCTAAAGCTGAAATTCCAGTACTTTGGCCACCTCATGCGAAGAGTTGACTCATTGGAAAAGCCTCTGATGCTGGGAGGGATTGGGGGCAGGAGGAGAAGGGGACGGCAGAGGATGAGATGGCTGGATGGCATCACTGACTCGATGGACATGAGTCTGAGTGAACTCCTGGAGTTGGTGATGGACAGGGAGGCCTGGCGTGCTGCGATTCATGGGGTCGCAAAGAGTCGGACACGACTGACTGACTGAACTGAACAGAACTGAACTGATTCTAGTTTCCTTCAATTATGTTATAGGCATTGTTTTCAATAATGAAGGTCCTCTCAGAATGATGTCTCTTTTTATAGACCACGCTGTTTTATACTATTTCTGAATTAGTTTGATTTAGGTCTGTTTGGTGTGAGCCCATGGTACTCATATTTACTTTCTAAGGTGATTACTATGCAATTTTTCTCAGTTGTAAAGGACTTTTAATATTTTTTCTTTATATTTTAGTTTTTACCTTATCTTCAAACAAATTTCCCTCTCTATATTCCTACATGTTCATGTCTCTATACATAATTAATTTAACTTTCTTTTTTAATATTTATTTTTAATTTCCTTCCAAGTACAAAAATGTTGTTTAGATTAAATATCTATAGTATATAACTCAAGAAATTAGTGTGAACAATAAAACAAAATGAAAGAAAGTGAAGGAATTAAAGATAAAGCAGAAACTGACTGATCAGGGGAAAATAATAAAATCAATAATAAAACCATAACCTGACATTTTAAAAAAGGATTATTTTAATACTTGGAACTGTATTAACAGATGGATTTGATCTGGAAAGATTTCCTTTTGACCTGGCATGATTCACTTACTATAGCTCTTCAGAACATATGTATTTGTGCAAGCTTATCTGATTTTGGTAGCTCTTATCTGATATTTGGATTCCTCTCTAATTTGACCGAAATTATAGATATAGCATTTATTCCTTTTCTTTAATCTCCGTGTTGCATTTAGGCTATTTCTGTGGTGTATAAGAAAAAATGATGAGTTTTTCTCAACCGTATTTATATTGAAACCTTGGCTTCCACTTACTGCTTGTGTATTTGTCTTTTATTGTGAGGATCTCCAGGTTTTACTCTAGAAGGTGCTGGGGTAGTAACTGTGGTTCAAATTTATGAGATGTATAGATGCTTCAGATTTTGGAGTGCATCTGAAAATTATTCTCCTTTCTGTCCATAGACCTCTCATAATCTTGTGGAAGTCTCATAACTATGATGATTCTGTACAGGTCAAACCTGGTTTAAATAAAGTAGCAGTATAGAAAGAACCAGGCTTCATGAATAAAGACAAGAGAAAGGGAATAATTTTGGCTTTTAGCACTTGTATTTAATATTGTACCAAGGGTTCTAGTCAGTGCAATAAGGCAAGAGGAAGAAACAAAGGGCAAAGAGTTTTGAAAGGAAAAGTGAACCTATCTTTAGTCACAGATAGTATAATTGTCTGAGTATAAAATCCAATGGATCTATGAAAGAAATCTACCAGAAAAAATAAGAAAGTTAAAGTCAAATATACACCTCCCATATGATTCAGCCATTTCACCCCAGCCATTTACCCAAGAGAAATGAAAGCATGTCTATAAAAAAAACCTTATTCACACATATTCACACATAACAACTTTATTTGTAACAGCCCTAAACTGGGACTAACCTAAATGTACATCAACAGGTGAATAGATAAGAAAATTTTTTTGTATGCATATAATGGAATACTACTCAGCAACACAAAAGAATAAGCCATTGATATTTATAACCATGAAAGAATCTTAAAATAATTATGCTGAATGAAGCAAGCTAGACAAAAAGTATACATTATCCCATTTATATCATGTTATAAAATATGTAAACTAATTAATAACAAGGAGGTGGGGAGAGGGTCGAGAGGACCACAAAGAGATGTGAGGAAACTTTTGGTGGTGATGCACAGTTCATTGTCTTGATTGTGATGATGGTTCCACAATTATGCATATATTTTTATGATTAATTTTAAGATTAGAGAAATACACACATATTTCTCTAATCTTATGAAAACTTACTTTAAATAAGTGCAGTATATTTTTATGAAAATTATGCTTTAATAATGGCATTAAAATCCAAATTTAACAAATATCTTTCTTCGTTGTTGTACAAGGCTTCTGGTGTGACTCAAATGCAAATATTTGTCCTCTACATTCTTACTGGCCTTAAAATATGTTTTCTTTTTAAGCGTGGATAAAACTTTCTGCATCCGTGCATTCTATACTTAGTTTTTCAACTCAGCATCATCAAATCCGTATTGCTTTTCCCCTTTATGTCAGAATAAAAGTTTTTAGCTGCTTTTCCTGAATTCCTTTCTAGCATAATTTTGAGGCAGGTTCTGACAATGTGATTTGGAAGGTGAAGCAGAATGGAAGAAATATGTGAGGCCAACGACTATCTGAGTCTGCTTTTCCTACTTAATTGGAATATGGGAAACCAGTCACATGTTGACTTTGGATTCATGGAACGCCCTGATCTGAAACTGTGGAGAGTCAATTCCCTGAAAGAAACTGAGCTAGGCTTCCATCTATGTGTCTAGGGACTAATGATTACAGGGGCTTTAGGGACTGTTTTCCTTCTCCAGAACTTTATCATGATAGCCCTCAGGGTTTTTTGGTTTCTTTCTTTCTTTCTTTTTTTTTAATAAAATGAACATTCATAAAAAGCCAGCTAAAAAAAAAGTGAGCTAAAGAAGACTTCTTTTTGCTGCTGGTACTTCACAGAGAAGAATCATTTAACACAACTTGTATAGTCATAGGCTTCCCAGGTGGCGCTAGTGGTAAAGAACCAACCTGAGAGTCAGTCCCTGGGTCAGAAAGATCCTCTGGAGGAGGATATGGCAATGCACTCCAGTATTCTTGCCTGGAGGATCCCATAGACAGAGGAGCCTGGTGGGCTACAGTCTATACGGTCACAAAGAGTCCGACCCAACTGAAGTGACTTAGCATAGTGTAGTCATGGAAACATTTTCCCATTCTGAGCCCACAGCTTTCTCCCTGAACCTTGGCAACTATCTTTGTCTAGACATTGATCACAAATGAAATTTTGTTGGACTGTTTTCAACAAAACCTCCTAGGGAGCTTTCAAAATTACAAATTCACAAGTCTCAATTCTGGAAAAAATGATTCATGAAATTAGTGGTGCATCCGGAATCTGTAATTTTAAATCATGCACATATTGATTCTATCATCAGCTGTTGTATAAATATCAATTTATAGGTCTTAAACAATTTGAAAAGCTGAGAAAGAACAGTCCTAACCCAAGTTCCAGGCTTTTGACAGAAATTCACATCTTTATGGTTCCAGACATGGTGGAGGAAATTTGTTTGGTTAAAGTTTGGCATCAAAATGTTGGTATTACATTTTGCTTATTACTTATTACATTAAGTAATCAAAAGTGTACTTGAGATTAGATATCTACTGAGTGTATTATTAGTAGGATTTAGTAAGATTAGTATTTGTTGCTCAGACAGTAAAGAATCTGCCTGCAATGAGGGAGACACAGGTTCGATCCCTGGGTTGGAAAGATCCCCTGCAGAAGGGAATGGCAACCCACTCTGGTATTCTCACCTGGAGAATTCCATGGACAGAGGAGCCTGACAGGCTACAGTCAATAGGGTCACAAAGAATCAGACAGGACTAAATGACTAATACTTAGCCAGCTTGAAACTGTGAGACAATAAGATATTCATATCAGAACATCAAGTAGAATTTCATAAATTCAATTTATGGTGTTTCTTTCTGACTAGGATTCATATTTTCATTTTCAAATGATTTTTATATTCAGGAATACATGACTATTAGTAAGATATGTGACTTTTCCTCCTTAAAAGATTTTATTAAAAGATAGAATTCCTTACAATTGGTATAATTTAGGATTAGTCCCTCATAGCTCAGTTGGTAAAGAATCTGCCTATAAAGCAGGAGATCCGGGTTTGATTCCTGGGTCAGGAAGAGCCCCTGGAGAAGGAAATGGCAAACCACTCCAGTATTCTTGCCTGAGAGTCCCATGGGCAGAGGAGCCTTGCAGGCTACAGTCCATGTGGTTGCAAGAGTTGGACAAGACTTAGTGACTAAACCAACTAACCAAGGAAACAGTGCATTTCAAAAAGTAGTGATTCCTCAAAGATTGTTTATTCATCATTTTTGTTTAATTGGACAGATATTTTGTGATGTAATAAATCTCAGTTGACTGCTCTACATATTAGGGTACAGTGTCAAAAAGTAAAGAATCACTCGGTAATGACTTGGTTTTTTATTACCTCTTCTAAGTTCAACCCCAAATGCTTTTCTGGTATTTGATGAATTACGACTAGCTCACATGGAATATATGACGATGTAAAGGACTGTTTTAACATGCTCAAGGAAATTGGTATCTTTTCAGTTACAGACATACCCTAGGGATGTTCTGTTAAAGGACTTCTGTCAGGTAGAGGCCTAACAACAAAATAGGCCTAAGAGGTTAGAGCAACTTGTTCAGATTTCCAAGTGCCATCTGAAGACTGGTATAGTGTTAGTGTTAGTCGCTCAGTTGTGCCCAACTTTTGCGACCCCATGGACTGCTGCCCACCAGGCTCCTCTGTCCGTGAGATTTTCCAGGCAAGGATACTGGAATGGGGTGCCATTTCCTTCTCCAAAAAAATGGGTTGGGATCTTCCCAACCCAGGGATCAAACCCGGGTCTCCTGCACTACAGGAGGATTTTTACAGACTGAGCTACAAGGGAAGCCCCGAAGACTGGTATATGTCTCAAAAATAAAGCTGGGGATGAGAACATGTTTGGGAGACTAGGTTACACACATCCCATTCCTCTCTCTGTCCACGACAGGGTGCAGCTTCTTGACACCAACACATTTCCTGTGTGAAATGCAGGCTTCGATTTGTCACTTCACTGTGATTTCAACCTTTCTTCCTCTTAAAAGTCAAGAACTTCATTCAGGTGACACTCCAGAGATGAGCTCTTCTCCAGGCTTAGTGACTGTGATACTGCTAATGCTGGGTAAGTAAAATGCCTCTTAAAACATGGATTCTTCCTTCTAATATGTCAGCAAAATCTTTAGCCATAATTTTATCCTAGAAAAATATGCCCAAGGTGACACAGAATTTTTTTTTTATAATTTGCCCAGGACAAACCCATGGAAACTCAGTGACCCAGATGGATGGCCAAGTGAGTCGTTCAGAAGGGACTTCTGTGACTATAAACTGCACTTATTCAATCTCTGGGTACCCTAATCTTTTCTGGTATGTCCAGTATCCTGGAGAAGGTCCAGAGCTCCTCCTTAAAGCCATGAAGGCCAATGACAAAGGAACCAATAAAGGTTTTGAAGCCACATATAATACAGAAACTACCTCCTTCCACTTGGAGAAAGACTCAGTCCAAGAGTCAGACTCAGCTGTGTACTACTGTGCTCTGAGAGACACAATGACAGAAACTGCAGGGGGAGCTGAGCACAAACTCTGAGCAGCAATGGGGCCTGGATGCTGAGTGTCTCTGATCCCCTCTGGTCCCAGCAGAGTTTATGGTGGTTTGTCTCTCAGTCTCTGGTTGATACAAAAATCATACCAATGTCTAGAGCATAAGAACAAGAAGTAAACATTTCCCTTGTGTGAGTACTCAGTCACTTCAGTCATGTCCGACTCTTTGGGACCCCATGGACTGTAGCCCTCCAGGCTCCTCTGTTCATGGAATTCTTCAGGCAAGAATACTGGAGTGGGTTGCCATGCCTTCCTCCAGGGTATCTTCCTGACCCAGAGATCTAACCTGGGTCTGCTGCATTGCAGGTGGATTCTTTACCACTGCATCACTGGGGAACTTTCCCTTTACCCAACCTCTTATTAGTGAAGCTAAATACTGTCTGACACCAATGGTTCCTTAACAAAGACCAAAGTAATTTCAAGGTTAAACCACATAAACAATGCAATAGTCCCTTGCTCATCCTTGCAGTCAAAATCCATGCCCCGCAGGTTGTTTCAGGCAAACTTGATGGGTTTTGCTTTACCGAGTTTTATTATATTTTTAGTATACAATATACTTTATACTGTATACAATATACTGAGCCAGAGTGCACCAGAGAAGGTGTCATTTGCATAGTGTCTTCCTGACGAAGCATGCAGGAGGAGTGTTAGCAGAGCCACAGTCTCCAAAAACCATGACTTTTAAAAAACTTTTAATTTTAAATTGAAGTATAGTTGATATACAGTGTTGTGTTAGTGTCAGGTGTACAGCAAAGTAATTGTTATGGACATGAGTATAATATGTTATATACATAGTATATGTATTCTTTTTCAGATTTTCCCTTATAGAGCTTTGCAAAATATTGAGTATTTTGTAATAATCTTGAAATTGTGAAAGATAAGGAAGTAAGAGAAGATAGTATATTAAAAAGAATAATAGAGCAATCAATCTCTGTATTGCACTGAAAATATAGTGCTGGTCTTTTCAAATATTGGTGCAATCCTATTTACTAACATCTGTTTATTGGCACACTAGAGTACTTTTGTTGCCTGGAAGAAAGTTTTAAGCACAGAAGTAAACAACATATGTTTTCTGGTTCTGCAGTGGCTATTATGGTAAGAATGATTAAAAATGTTATTGACCT
Organism: Bubalus bubalis; assembly: GCF_019923935.1. Classification (NCBI taxonomy): domain Eukaryota; kingdom Metazoa; phylum Chordata; class Mammalia; order Artiodactyla; family Bovidae; genus Bubalus; species Bubalus bubalis. The sequence goes on from NC_059167.1 coordinate 78,688,792, forward strand.
TGAAATGCCTGCTGCTTCTAAAATATTTTTGTTTACTTCATTCTTCAACCTTCATGGAAATTTTCTTCTACTTTTTTCAAAGGCTGTATTTGTAGGCTTTATGAATGAGCTATAGTCATAACATTAATATATTTTTGTTATGCACTGTTGATTTAAATCTAGTATATATTAGTTATGCATCGTTGGCTTATATCTAGTTAATTTTTTATTAGATTGGTTTAAATGTGAATTTTATTTTAAAAATTTTATAAATAAAATGCATGTCAAAGTATACTTTAAACAATACAAAATGTTGTGCAATAAAATGTTTTCTCTGAAATTTGTATAAACATAACCCTTCCCTGGTGGCTCAGAGGATAAAGCATCTGCCTGCAATGCGGGAGACCTAGGTTTGGTCAAAGTATACTTAAAACAATACAAATGTTGTGCGATAAAATGTTTTCTCTGAAATTTGTATAAACATAGTAGATTAATAATACACACTTATCTCTAAGATAGTAAAGAAATCAGAAAGGGTATAAACCTGCAATCACAAAAAGAATAGATAAGGAGATCACAGCACATAGTGATGTCAATAAAATTTCAGAAGGTGAGAAGTGTAAGGAAGAATTAAAGCTTGTGTTACAGACTAGACGAAGAAGAAACCTAGGTTTAGTGTGAGAGGTGTCACAATGTGTGCTGTGGAAGAGTTTAAAAAAGAAGGACAAGTTATCTTTGAATAGTTGAGAAAGATGGTGTTGCTCTTGCGAGTGCCTGTGTATGTGTGGGTTAAAGGTTTGTGGCGGGCATTGAAATAGGAGGCCTGAGTGGGATTACTTATAAGTAAAGAACACCAGTGCTCTCCACAATTCTTTATAGTAGTGTTAGTCACTCAGTCATGTCTGACTCTGCGACCCCATGGACTGTAGCCTGCCAGGTTCCTCTGTTCATGGGATTTTTCCAGGCAAGAATACTAGAGTGGCTTGCCATTCCCTTCTCCAGGGGATCTTCCTGACCCAGGGATCAAACTCCGGTCTCCCGCATTGCAGGCGGATTCTTTACTGTTTGAGCCACCAGGGAATTTATAACAAGCAATAATTGCTTTCTAAATCCAGAAGAAAAGTGGAAGTTAGTCTTTGATGAATTAAGAACATCACATAAAAAATTGTTCCAAACTTTGTGTATTACCTGGGCTTCCCTGGTGGTTCAGATGGTAAATAATCTGCTTGCAATGCAAGAAGTTTAACACACATAAAACCTGCACATTTTAATAAATATACATATTTATATAGAGAGTAGATATTCTTCACCATAGCTGTGTAAGTTTTTAAAGGTATGAGATATGGAACAGAGGTTAATTTATTCTTTGTAATCCACAGGACCAGAGAATCCAAATCACAGGAGAGGGGCTTCTACCTCTGGAAATGAGGTAGTCTTGGTTGCCCAGGGACTGTTTCTTATGACAGGTTCTTTAGGGTCAATCTTATATTTGCATTATTTCTCTAGAAGACACAGGTAATATTGAGACTTTCTTGGATTTATTCTCATAGAGGTAACCAGAAAATTCTAAGTAATCAAAGTGGTTTTGGCAGAGGAAGATAATTCTGGAAGCTCACAGAAGTTAAGGGGAAATGTCTTGGGGAAAGAACATTTTATTGGGGAAATGTCACTGTCAGTGACTTGGGGAAACAACATTGTAGTGGAGTTTGGAAGAAAAATAATAGAATATAGACTCTGAGCCAGCGATGGCCAAGGCAGCAGAAGCATGCCAGTAGAATTGACTCATACTCATACTCTGGAAGAAATTCCACTAAGGCTGAGTCATTCACTGCTTTTAAGATATGTGTGAGTTTGAAACGAGTTGCCAGTTCAGGTTCGATGCATGATACTGGATGCTTGGGGCTGGTGCACTGGGATGACCCAGAGGGATGGTGTGGGGAGGGAGGAGGGAGGAGGGTTCAGGATGGGGAGCACATGTATACCTGTGGCTGATTCGTTTTGATGTTTGGCAAAACTAATACAGTGTTTCAGGTTTAAAAATAAAATAAAATTAAAAAAAAAAGATATGTGTGAGTTTGAGGTGTCTAATATAATGATTTGATACATGTATATATTTTGAAGTGATAACACTGATAAGGTTAGTGAACACATCTTTCACTGCACATAATTACCAGGGTTTTTGTCTTGTTGTTATTATGGTGAGTTATTTAAGGTCTGCACTCCGAGTAACTTTCAAATGAAAAGTACAGTATTGTTAACTACAGTCACAGTTAACAGGCAAGACCGGCTTAGAGGAACACAATCTAAGATAATAGGCATTCGGAATATCAAATGATCTTTTTTCTCTTATACTCTTCTTTGGCTTACATGTTCCTTTTAGAAAGATTTTCTACCCATAGTAGACAAAAGAGCATGGTATACAGGCTGAAAAGGAAATTTTTATATTTTTATGTTTAAGAATGAATCATGGTGCTTTTCTAATTTCGAAACTAATATCAGGCCCATCATTGGATAAAGAGCAACAGCATCTACCTCCTTCTAACTTACTAAAAATGACTCCGTTGTGTGCAGAGGTGTAAATCTTAATCTCTACATTCTTACTGTGCATTTAAATTTTCAATCTAAGACATAATTTGTGACCTTTGCTGTTTTTATGCATCAGAGTCCCTCATAGGCACAGGTATGAGACAGACATTTAACCAGAGAGTTCAGTAGGTAGAGATGTGACCACCAGATGGTGGTGCACCTCTGCTGATCAGAACATGTGGAGGGTTCATTGAGTGGGTTCTGAATGGATAGGTAGGCTTGGGGCAGAAGCAGAGCCTTTTTCTTATTGGCTGGGTAGACAATGAAAGAAACCACTAGAGAAAAGAAGGGATCACTTGGTAACAGAAGCAGCTCTCCTGGCCAGAGACTGCAGGTCCACACTTGATTCTAAATAGGAAAAATAATGAAGATACCCATTGGAGCTTTAATCACATTTTTGTGGCTGCAGCTGGACTGTGAGTTGAGGGTTTAAGGGAAATAGAGTGTATTAGTAGATATTCTTTACATGCCAAGACTGGCTTTATTCAGGTTTCTTCTAGTTATTGTAGAAAAGGGAAAGTAAACTCTAGAGCTAAGTAATCTAACAACCTTTCTCTGACTTCTACTTTCTCCATAGGTGTCAGCCTTGGAAACAAGGTAGAGCAGAGTCCTACCTTGAGTGTCCAGGAGGGAAACAGCTCTGTTATCACCTGCACTTATACAGATGGTAACTCAGAGTATTTCCCTTGGTATAAGCAAGAACCTGGAAAAGGTCCCCAGCTCCTTATAGCTATTCGTTCAAATAAGGCCAAAGAGGAAGACCAGAGACTGACTGTTTTATTGAATAAGAGAGCCAAACATCTCTCCCTGCACATCGCAACCACTGAAGCTGGAGACTCAGCTGTCTACTTCTGTGCAGCAAGTACACAGTGCTTCCCAGGCATCTTCTGTCTGTACTGAAACCTGTGACTGGGGCAGCCACCTTCCTTTGGTGCAACCTTCAAATATGACAAATGTTATATTGTTTGTCTGCAGGTGGAAACTGATGTGCTAGTCATAAAAAACATGTGAAAGAAGGTGAAAGTCACTCAGTCGTGTCCAACTCTTTGCTACACTATGGACTATACAGTCCATGGAATTCTCCAGGCCAGAATACTGGAATGGGTAGCCTTTCCCTTCTCCAGGGGATCTTCCCAACACAGGGATCAAACCCAGGTCTCCCACATGGCAGGCAGATTCTTTACCAGCTGAGCCACAGGGGAAGCCCAAGAATACTGGAATGGGTAGCCTATCCCTTCTCCAGGGAATCTTCCAGACGCAGGAATCGAACCGGGGTCTCCAGCATTTCAGGCAATTCTTTACCGAGTTATCAGGGAAGCCATAAAAAGCATTGGATAAGAATATTAGGCTTAAGGGTAGCTAGAAAGGGTTAGAACATGTTGTTGGATACCTGTTGCTTACTGAATTCTTGAAGAGAGTTAGTAATTTACTGATTTATTTTTAAATTGTAAGACCAACTTTAAATTTTGCCATTCAGACTCCTCTTCTATAAATACTCCCCCTGTTATCCATATCACAATCCTTATTATGTATGGATTTTAAAAATATTGTGCTTTGAAGACAGCATATTTTTCTGATTATACAAATTGCATGCCAAATATAAGAAAATGCTTTATATAATTAATATGATATTGACAATTCTATGATCGCACAATGTTGCTAATATTCAGTTTACTCTTTTTATAAATTCCTATCTTGATTAGTATCTTTTTCCACTTAATATTAAATATTGAACTGAGCATTCCCATTTCATTGTCCTGTTTCCAAGCATCAGCTTTGAAATAGCTCTATGAGAAATATTAATAAATTACAATTTACATTGTTTGACATCCCCTTTATGTGCATTGACCACTTTCTTATTGAGAAAATGTGACATGTGTTTTCCTTTAGTGCCCAGTAATAGTATATATTTTTTGTATATTTGAGGAAAAGTAAGATAGAAAGTGATTTGAAAATGTCATGTTCAAATGATTGCAAATCAAATGGTGTATTTGCTTTCTCCTGTCTGGACAATTTACTGCAAACTTCATGGCCTTCTCTTGATCCTAGGAGGCCAGTCTGGGTGTTGATAGCCTCCCTTTTTCTTCCTTTCCTTCGGGGGATGCTGGCTGCTTACACCTGTCTTGTTTCTTCCAGGCCAGCAGAGTGGGGCCGCCTTCTGCACATGCTCACTAGGCATCTGCAAAGCCTCACTCTGGCTGTTCTTTGCGACCTGGGAGCAGTGACAGGGTGAGGTGGTGTTTGAGTCAGATGTTGTGTGATGGCTGGTATCCCTGGGCCACTTTTGATGATTGGCAGGCAAGGCATCCAGGGACTGGTGGGCAGTCCTGATGGAGCCAGCACCTTGGTTGTAGGAAACGTGTCCATTTTAATGCCCTCCTGGAGATACGGCTGCTGTTCCCAGGTGCTCCCCACTCCCCAGCTGAGAAGCACACCAAAGTATTCTGGGTGAGGTGAGAAAGGGGTGAGTCTTTTCTGTAGGTTCTCCCAAAGCTGGAGAGCAGATGCTCACTCACAGGCCCTCACTTTCCTCTGTGGAGAAATCGCAGGTCAAGAATGTTTCCCCTGGAGCCCAGCTGTGTGCTTTGAGGGGAGGAGTGATGAAGGTAATGTGAAATTGTTCCCCTAACCCTCTTCAGTGTGTCTGACGTCAGACAGTGTGCTGGAACTTCTCTGCTGGATTTCTGAACTTCTCAAAGCTCCCTTGGAGTATGACTATGAAAATTGGTGTTTTTGGTGGGGTGAAAAGATGGTAGAAGGTTCCTATTTTGCTATTTTGAGTTCAGTACTTTAAATCTTAATTCCTAAGTAATTACATAGAAAATTTGACTATTTTTTATTTATATTTCTGTTTATTTTGAATTTTAATCCATTGTAGAGATCATGAAATCATCACAGGATGACACGGAACAGTTTCACAGCTCCCCAAAACTCCCTTGTGCTCTCCTTTTGTAACGACAAACTCCCCATTCCTGTGCTGTGCTGTGCTTAGTCACTCAGTTGTGTCCGACTCTTCTCGACCCCATGGACTGTAGCCCACCAAGTCTCCTCTGTCCACTGGGATTTTCCAGGCAAGAATATTGGAGTGGGTTGTCACGCCCTTCTAAAGGGGATCTTTCCACCTAGGGATCAAACTCAGATTTCCCACATTGCAGGCAGATTATTGACTGAACTACCAGGGAAGCCCATGAATATTGGAGAGGGTAGCCTATCCCTTCTCCAGGGCACCTTCCCAACCCAGGAATTGAACTGTGGTCTCCTGCATTGCAGGCAGATTCTTTAGCAGCTGAGCTACCAGGGAAGCACCCCCCGCCCATACCTAATTCATTCCAAAAATTAAAAAAATACAAATGCAGAGTTTGATATGAGACTGTCCAAAGAATTGTTCTGGGTATGGATGTATTTTGGGTAACAGAATACAGCCATGAGATCCTTTAATTGAGAAGTTTAAAAGACTTAAATAATATGAAGAGAAATGAATGATATTTCATATTTAGTCAACCAGTTGTTAGAAAAAGTTGGGTGTTTTTAAATTAGAGAACAATTCCTATTGTATGTGGTTCCAATAAACTTAGTAGAGATTCCACTTCAAAATCTAAAGGTTCTTCAAACAATTTCGCTGAGGCTGTCATTACTGAGACAGGAAGATGTGAAGTGAACAGTGAAATGAAAGTCACTCAGTCATGTCTGACTCTTTGTGACCCCATGGACTATACTGTCCATGGATTTCTCCAGGCCAGAATACTGGAGTGGATAACCTTTCTCTTCTCTAGGGGATCTTCCCAACCCGGAGATCGAACCCAGGTTTCCCGGATTGCAGGCAGATTCTTTACCATCTGAGCCACAGGGGAAGCCCAAGAATACTAGAGTGGGTAGCCTATCCCTTCTCCAGTGGAACTTCCTGACCCAGAAAATGAACCAGGGTCTCCTGCATTGCAGGTGGATTCTTTACCAGCTGAGCTATCGGGGGAAGATAAATTTTGGCTAATTTATCAAGAAATAGGCTGTGATAGGCAGTGGGTCTTTGTTGTTTGCCATGATGTAGAGTCATATCTCTAGGCATGGCTTTCCTGTTATATTCATACACAAAGATTTATTACAGACAGGAAGTGGTTAGGGATGTGGTGGCACAGGTGTAGGGTTGGGGGTGGAATCAATGGTGATCTTAGGGTTAGCTGTCTTATGGAGGTGTATGAGATCACCTGCTATGTACTTCTTTTAGAGCTGGGCATACAGGATATATAACACTTTGGTATGGCTTGTTTACGGTCCCAGTTGAGTTAATGGGATGAATATAAATTCAAAGGCTTGAGAACCTAATGACAAAACTAAGATATCTACAGAGCTGGACTGTCAAAATTAGTAGAGAATAAAAGGGGATTTCTGTGACAGGAGTCAATCTCTGCAACCTCAGCCTAAACTCTTTAGAAAAGGATGATTCGATTTTCCTGCTTTGGCCCCAAGATGGGCAACTGAAAATATTGATAGTGAGGAGAAGCATTATTGTAACAATAGGCAGAATAAAAGAGCTAAAGTGCTTTGCCTTCTTACCATAAAGTGATTTATTTCTACCTTAGGTGGAAGAACTGAACACAGAGGTGAGGATGCATAGTTAGTCTGTCTTATATTATTTCCATAATACATTACAGATAATATTTTCAAATAGGAGCTACTCACTCATTTCTTTCACAGAAGCAATGACCCAATACAGCATTGTGTGTGTGTGTGTGGGGGGGGGGTCCTTCTTTGCAATATCAAATTTAACTCATGTTTATTTTAAGATGTAATTGCTATCTATTGAAGAACTGGTTAAAACAAAAGGAAGTTTGGGGTGAGTAGGACTCTCACCTGGTTCATACAGAAGTTGATGTAACCCACATCAACTTGCTACTGAACTAACTACATCAAATTGCTACTCAACCTGCAACATCAACTCACCCCTGTTTCCTGTTGTGGGGCAGCAGCAGCACATACCCAGCAATTCTTCCCTCACCCTGCCAAGCTCACCTCACCTTGCAAAGCCTTGACATTGAAGATATTTTCCATCTAGTGGAAGAGCTTAAACATGCTTCTCTCCAGCCTTCTGAAGGTGGTCGTGGCTTCACTGTGTTTAGGTAAGGATGGTCTTGATGGGATTGTGCTTCCTCTGTGACCTAAGGACCAAAGGAACAGGCAGTCTTAAGGGTACCCTGGGAAGGAAGCCTAGCTGAGTGTAAAGTAGAATTTCTTTATCAACATCACTTATTCATAAATCTCTATTGTTTTTGTTCAGTAGCTAAGCTGTGTCTGACTCTTTATAACCTTATGGACTGAAGAACGCCAGGCTCCCCTCTTCTTTGCTATCTCCTGGAGTTTGCTCAAATTCAGGTCCATTGAGTCCGTGGTACTATCTAATCATCTCATCTTCTGCTGCACCCTTATTTTGTCTTCAATCTTTCCCAGTATCAGGGTATTTTCCAATACGTCTACTCTTTGCCTCAGGTGGCCAAAGTATTGGAGCTTCAGCTTCAGCATCAGTCCTTTCAATGAATATTCAGGGTTGATTTCCTTTAGGATTAACTAGTTTGAGCTCCTTGCAGTCCAAGGGACTTTCAAGAGTCTTCTCCAGCACCACAGTTTGAACGCATCAATTCTTCAGCACTCAGCCTTCTTTCTGGTCCAAATCTGACATCCATGCATGACTACTGGAAAACCCATAGATTTGACTATACAGATCTTTGTTGGCAAATTAATGTCTCTGCTTTTTAATACACTGTCTAGCTTTTCCATAGCTTTCCTTCCAAGAAGCAAGTGTCTTTTAATTTCATGGCTACAGTCTACTTCTATCTATTTTTTCCTCTAGGATGCAGTATTGCCCAGAAAGTAACTCAAGACCAACCACCAAAGTCAGTGCAGGAGAAAGAAACTGCGACCCTGGATTGCACATATGACACTGGTGATACAACTTATGGTCTATTCTGGTACAAGCAACACAGCAGTGGGGTGATGACCTTCCTCATTCCCCAGGACTCTTATAACAAGCCAAATGCCGCAGAAGGTCGCTACTCATTGAATTTCCAGAAGGCAAGCAAATTCATCATTTACCATCTCAGCTTCACAGCTGGAGGACTCTGCAGGGTATTTCTGTGCATTGAGTGAGCCCACAGTGAGAGGCATGTAGGAGGGACCTGTACCAAAACCCAGAGTTCTAATTGATACATCCACCTGCTGTAGGGACCAGGGTAGGGAACTGCCTTCACAGACAGAAGGGGTTAGTATTGTGGCAGCACAGGTGTAGGTTTAGAGGGGAAACACTCATTCCAAGAAAGTATTTCTTTAGGTTCATAGACCATGTCTAGAGCTATCGCTCATCAAAAACATTCTTATCCCTGAAAATTTGGATTTAAATTTCTTATCGAAGACAAATATAACCACCAAAATCTTTATCATTTGGTGATTAGATTAAACTAGAGGAATGGACTAAGGAAATTCAGAAATGTCTGAATTAAAAATCAGTTAAAAATATGTGTGAATTATTGGTCTTTCAGATCAGTTCCGTTCAGTTCAGTCGCTCACCTGTGTCTGACTCTTTGCAACCCCATGCACTGCAGCACACCAGGACTCCCTGCCTATCACCAACTCCTGGAGTCTACTCAAACTCATGTCCATTGAATCGGTGATGCCATCCAACCATCTCATCCTCTGTTGCCCTCTTCTTCTCCCACCTTCAGTCTTTCCCAGAATCAAGGTTTTTTCCAATGAGTTAGTTCTTCACATCAGGTGGCCAAGGAATGCAAGGGATTTCTGTGTGTTGATTTTATATCCTTCAACTTTACTATATTCATTGATTAGCTCTAGTAATTTTCTGGTGGAGTCTTTAGAGTTTTCTATGTAGAGGATCATGTCATCTGAAAACAGTGAAAGCTTTACTTTTTCTTTTCCAATTTGGATTTCCTTTTATTTCTTTTTCTGCTCTGATTGCTGTGGCAAAAACTTCCAAAACTATGTTGAATAGTAGTGGTGAATGTGGGCACCCTTGTCTTGTTCCTGACTTTAGGGAAAATGCTCTCAATTTTTCACCATTGAGGATAATGTTTTCTGTGGGTTTGTCACATATAGCTTTTATTATGTTGAGGTATGTTTCTTCTATTCCTGCTTTCTAGAGAGTTTTTTTTTTTTTTTAATCATAAATGGATGTTGAATTTTGTCAAAGGCTTTCTCTGCATCTATTGAGATAATCATATGGCTTTTATTTTTCAATTTGTTAATGTGGCGTATTACATTGATTGATTTGCGGATATTAAAGAATCCTTGCATCCCTGGGATAAAGCCCACTTGGTCATGGTGTATGATCTTTTTAATGTGTTGTTGGATTCTGATTGCTAGAATTTTGTTAAGGATTTTTGTATCTATGTTCATCAGTGATATTTGCCTGTAGTTTTTTTTTTTTTTTTTTTTTTTGTGGCATCTTTGTCAGGTTTGGTATTAGGGTGATGGTGGCTTCATAGAATGAGGTGGAAGTTTACCTTCCTTTGCAATTTTCTGGAAGAATTTGAGTAGGATAGATGTTAGCTCTTCTCTAAATTTTTGTAGAATTCAAAGCTGTGAAGCCGTCTGGACCTGGGCTTTTGTTTGCTGGAAGATTTCTGATTACAGTTTCAATATCCGTGTTTGTGATGGGTCTTTTAAGATTTTCTATTTCTTCCTGGTCCAGTTTTGGAAAGTGGTACTTTTCTAAGAATTTGTCCATTTCGTCCATGTTGTCCATTTTATTGGCATATAATTGCTGATAGTAGTCTCTTATGGTCCTTTGTATTTCTGTGTTGTCTGTTGTGATCTCTCCATTTTCATTTCTAATTTTATTGATTTGATTTTTCTCCCTTTGTTTCTTGATGAGTCTGGCTAATGGTTTGTCAATTTTATATATCCTCCCAAAGAATCAGCTTTTGGCTTTGTTGATTTTTGCTATGGTCTCTTTTGTTTCTTTTGCATTTATTTCTGCCCTAATTTTTAAGATTTCTTTCCTTCTACTAACCCTTGGATTCTTCATTTCTTCCTTTCCTAGTTGCTTTAAGTGTAGAGTTAGGTTATTTATTTGACTTTTTTCTTGTTTCTTGAGGTATGCCTATATTGCTATGAACTTTCCCCTTAGCACTGCTTTTACAGTGTTCCACAGGTTTTGGGTTGTTGTGTTTTCATTTTCATTCATTTCTATGTATATTTTGATTTCTTTTTTGATTTCCTCTGTGATTTATTGGTTATTCAGCAGCGTGTTGTTCAGCCTCCATATGTTGGAATTTTTAATAGTTTTTCTCCTGTAATTGAGATCTAATATTACTGCATTGTGGTCAGAAAAGATGCTTGGAATTATTTTATTTTATTTTATTTACCAAAGCTAGATTTATCGCCCAGGATGTGATCTATCCTGGAGAAGGTTCCGTGTACGCTTGAGAAAAAGGTGAAATTCATTGTTTTGGGGTGAAATGTCCTATAGATATCAATTAGGTCTAACTCATCTATTGTATCATTTAAAGTTTGTGTTTCTTTGTTAATTTTCTGTTTCATTGATCTATCCATAGGCGTGAGTAGGGTATTAAAGTCTCCCACTATTATTGTGTTATTGTTAATTTCCCCTTTCATGCTTGTTAGCATTTGTCTTATATATTGCGGTGCTCCTATGTTGGGTGCATATATATTTATAATTGTTATATCTTCTTCCTGGATTGATCCTTTGATCATTATGTAGTGTCCTTCTTTGTCTCTTTTCACAGCCTTCATGTTAAAGTCTATTTTATCTGATATGAGTATTGCTACTCCTGCTTTCTTTTGGTCTCTATTTGCGTGGAATATCTTTTTTCCAGCCCTTCATTTTCAGTCTGTATGTGTCCCTTGTTTTGAGGTGGGTCTCTTGTAGACAACATATGTAGGGGTCTTGTTTTTGTATCCATTCAGCCAGTCTTTGTATTTTGTTTGGGGCATTCAACCCATTTACATTTAAGGTAATTATTGATAAGTATGATCCCATTGCCATTTACTTGATTGTTTTGGGTTCGAGTTTATACACCATTTTTGTGTCTCCTGTCTAGGGAATATTACTTTAGCATTTGTTGGAGAGCTGGTTTGGTGGTGCTGAATTCTCTCAGCTTTTGCTTGTCTGTAAAGCTTTTGATTTCTCCTTCATATTGGAATGAGATCGTTGTTGGGTACAGTAATCTGGGCTGTAGGTTATTTTCTTTCATCATTTTAAGTTTGTTTTGCCATTCCCTTCTGGCCTGAAGAGTTTCTATTGAAAGATCAGCTGTTATCCTTATGGGAATCCCCTTGTGTGTTATTTGTTGTTTTTCCCTTGCTGTTTTTAATATTGTTCTTTGTGTTTGACCTTTGCTAATTTGATTAATATGTGTCTTGGGGTGTTTCACCTTGGGTCTATCCTGTTTGGGACTCTCTGGGTTTCTTGGACTTTGGTGATTATTTCCTTCCCCATTTTAGGGAACTTTTCAACTATTATCTCCTCAAGTATTTTCTCATGGTCTTTCTTTTTGTCTTCTTCTTCTGGGACTCCTATGATTCGAATGTTTTAGCGTTTAATATTGTCCTGGAGTTCTCTGAGATTGTCATCATTTCTTTTAATTCTTTTTTCTTTTTTCCTCTCTGATTCATTTATTTCTACCATTCTATATTCTAGTTCACTAATCCTATTTCTGCCTCCCTTATTATAGAATTTGTTGCCTCCAGAGTGTTTTTGATCTCATTTATTGCATTATTTACTATATATTGACTCCTTTTTATTTCTTCTAGATCCTTGTTAAACCTTTCTTGCATCTTATCAATCCTGCCTCCAGGCTATTTATCTGTGATTCCATTTTAATTTCAAGATTTTGGATCATTTTCACTATCATTATTCGGAATTCTTTATCAGGTAGATTCCCTATCTCTTCCTCTTTTGTTTGGTTTGGTGGGCATTTATCCTGTTCCTTTACCTGCTGGGTATTCCTCTGTCTCTTCATCTTGTTTATATTGCTGCGTTTGGGGTGGCCTTTCTATATTCTGGCAGTTTGTGGAGTTCTCTTTATTGTGGAGTTTCCTCGCTGTGGGTTGGGTAATATCAGTGGCTTTTCAAGGTTTCTTGGTTAGGGAAGCTTGTGTCGGTGTTCTGGTGGGTGGAGCTGGATTTCTTCTCTCTGGAGTGCAATGAAGTGTCCAGTAATGAGTTATGAGATGTCAATAGTTATGGAGTAGCTTTGGGCAGCCTGTTTATTGAGGCTCAGGGCTGTGTTCCTGTGTTGCCGGAGAATTTGTGTGGTATGTCTTGCTCTGGAACTTGTTGGCCCTTGGGTGGTGCTTGGTTTCAATGTAGGTATGGAGGCATTTGATGAGCTCCTATTGATTAATGTTCCCTGGAGTCAGGAGTTTTCTGGTGTTCTCAAGATTTGGACTTAAGCCTCCTGCTTCTGGTTTTCAGTCTAATTTTTACAGTAGTCTAAAGACTTCTCCTATACAGCATCCTTGATAAAACATCTAGGTTAAAGACGAAAAGTTTCTCCACAGTGAGGGACACCCAGAGAGTTTCACAGAGTTACATGGAGAAGAGAAGAGGGAGGAGGGAGTTAGAGGCGACCTGAATGAGATGAGGTGGAATCAAAAGAGGAGAGAGCAAGCTAGCCAGTAATCACTTCCTTATGTGTGCTCCACAGTCTGGACCGCTCAGAGATGTTCATGGAGTTATGCAGAGAAGAGAAGAGGCAGGAAGGAGACAGAGGTGGCCAGGAGGATAAAAGGGGGAAATGAAAAGGAGAGAGACAGATCCAGCCAGTAATCAGTTCCCTAAGTGTTCTCCACCATCTGGAACACAGAGAGATTAACAGAGTTGGGTAGAGAAGAGAAGGGGAAGGGAGGAGACAGAGGCGACCTGGTGGAGAAAAAGAAGAGTCCAAAGGAGGAGAGAGCAGTCAAGCCAGTAATCTCGCTCCCAAGTAAAAATGGGTACTGAAAATTGGGTTCTTAAAGGTAGAAATTTGATAACAAATACCAAAAAGCAAAGATTAAAAATCTAGAGAAGTTGGATTTTCAAAAATACAATATTAAAGAAAATAAAAAGTAAAATAAAAAAACAAAGTCACAAAAATTATTAAATATATATATATATATATATATATATATATATATATACACATATGAAGTTTGCTTTAAAACATAGGGTCTTTTTTTTTTTGAAAAGTAATAGTAGGTTATAAAAATGAAAATTAAAGGAGTAATAGAGTACTTAAAAATTTAAAGAAGTTAAAAAAAATGAATCATCTTAAAAATAGTAAAAATATATTTAGGACTTTCTCTGGTGTTGTGGGTAGTGTGGGGTCAGTTCATCGTCAGATAGTTCCTTGGTCCAGCTTATATTTCCCAACATCTATAGGCCCCTTCCTATGTAGTCAGTACCAACTACAGGGTTTTAATCTATTGCAGCTGTCACTTCCAAGGCGGTTCCCTCTGTTTTAGCTTCTTCTGTTTGCTGGTCTCTTCAGTGTCTGATTTCTGCCCTGACACAAGGGGGGTGGTGGTGGACACTTTTTTTTTTTTTTAGGCTCACTTGTTCAGTTGTGCTGTGAGGAGGGAGGGATGCTGCAAACAAATAACACGAGCGTGTGCTCGCAGTGTCTCAGCCACGCTGGGCCTGCCCCACTCACGGCGCGTGTACCCTCCCTGCCCACACAGCTCAGGCTCTAGGTTGCTCCACCGGGAACCGTCCAAGGCCGGCCCTGGGCTGCATGCACCTCCTAGGTCTAAGCCACTTAGGTTCAGGCATTTGGGTAGTCCTCAGAGGCGTAGACTCTGTTGGGCCTGCGTTTTGTGCCCTTGCCAGGTCTGAGCAGCTTAGGTGATGAGGTGTTTGGAGCGCGGTCACTGCAACTTATCACCTCTCCTGTCCCTGCTGCTCGGTTTTCTGGGTGTACAATCAGCGCACTTTCTCAGGTGGATGATGACTGTTCTGAACCCCAAGAAGTCTTAGTTAGCAAAGAAGCCTGCTTGCAGTTTGGTAGATAATGTCTCTCTGGGGCTGCAATTGCCCCCTTCAAGCTCTGGCTGCCTGTCACCGGAGGGGGATGGTCTGCAGCCAGCTAATTCTGTTCAGTCCTTTGTTCTGTGCGTGGTCCTGGTGGTGTTTTAGGTTAGAGCTTTTTGCGTGGTATCTATCCCACAGTCTGGTTTGCTAGCCCAAGTTAGTTCTCTCTGATTACCCTTGGGGCATTCGGGCCCAATCCTTACTCTAAGCAATGCAGCCCGTGCCTCCCTGCCCAGCCCCCGCGCCTGTTAGTGGCAGATGCAGGCATCTGCGCTGCTTCTCCACTGGTGGAGTTACCGTTGGGCTCATAATCTGTGGGGTTTAATGTATTTATTTTTCCTCCCTGTTATGTTGCCCTCTGTGCTTCCAAGGCTCGCCACAGACTCAGCAGTGAGAGTGTTTCCTGGTGTTTGGAAACTTCCCTCTTTTTAAGACTCCCTTCTTGGGATGGAGCTCCGTCTCTCCCTCTTTTGTCTCTTTTTTGTCTTTTATATTTTTTCCTACCTCTTTTTGAAGACAATGAGCTGCTTTTCTGGGTGCCTGATGTCCTCTGCCGGGCATTCAGAAGTTGTTTTGTGGAATTTACTCAGCGTTTAAATGTTCTTCTGATGAATTTGTGGGGGAGAAAGTGGTCTCCCCATCCTATTCCTCCACCATCTTAGGAACGCCTCCTAGGCCCTCTTTTTCAATCAGTGTTAACATAGTCCAAAATACCCTTGTCTCCAATTTTCTCCTACCTCTAATCTCATTTTCTCAGCACCTTAAAATCTGAATGGTAATGGATGATTGATAAGTGGTCTTGTATTATAACTCCCTCTTATATTTGCATTTGGTAGCAGATGTGTAAAGTAGAATTCTTAAAATACTCCCTTAAATTTTTTTAAATTAAGTTTTTATCATTTTGACATTAAGTTTTACTACTTTAACTATTTTAAGTGTTCAATCCTGTGATACTAAGTACATTTTCATTGTTGTTCAGCAAGCACCATCCATCTCTAGCACTATTTGCATCTTGAAAATGGAAAATTTATAATCATTAAAGACTGACTCCTCAGGATTTCCCTGGTAGTCCAGTGATTAAGATTCCATGCTTACAATGCAGGGAGCACAGATTTGATCCCTGGTCAGGGAACTGATATTCCCCATGCCTCGATGTGGAGCCAAAAATGTAAATTAAAAAAAAAAAAAAGGCTAACTCCTCATTCCCTTGTCCCTCCAACCCATGGCCAATACTGTTCTACTTTCTCTTTCTATGAGTTTGACTACTTTAGATAACTCATATAAGTCAAATTATAAAATATTGGTCATTTTGTGACATTTCTTTTACTATCAGATCAGATCAGATCAGTCATGTCCGACTCTTTGCAATCCTATGAATCGTAGCATGCCAGGCCTCCCTGTCCATCACCAACTCCCGGAGTTCACTCAGACTCATGTCCATCAAGTCAGCGATGCCATCCAGCCATCTCATCCTCTCTCGTCACCTTCTCCTCCTGCCCCCAATCCCTCCCAGCATCAGAGGCTTTTCCAATGAGGCAATTCTTCGCATGAGGTAGCCAAAGTACTGGAGTTTCAGCTTTAGCATCATTCCTTCCAAAGAAATCCCAGGGCTGATCTCCTTCAGAATGGACTGCTTGGATCTCCTTGCAGTCCAAGGAACTCTCAAGAGTCTTCTCCAACACCACAGTTCAAAAGCATCAATTCTTCGCTGCTCAGGCTTCTTCACAGTCCAACTCTCACATCCATACATGACCACAGGAAAAACCATAGCCTTGACTAGATGAAACTTTGTTGGCAAAGTAACGTCTCTGCTTTTGAATATGCTATCCAGGTTGGTCATAACTTTCTTTTCAAGGAGTAAGCGTCTTTTAATCTCATGGCTGCAGTCACCATCTTCAGTGATTTTGGAGCCCAGAAAAATAAAGTCTGACACTGTTTCCACTGTTTCCCCATCTATTTCCCATGAAGTGGTGGGACCGGGTGCCATGATCTTAGTTTTCTGAATGTTGAGTTTTAAGCCAACATTTTCACTCTCCACTTTCACTTTCACTTTCATCAAGAGGCTTTTTAGTTCCTCTTCACTTTCTGCCATAAGGGTGGTGTCGTCTGCATATCTGAGGTTATTGGTATTTCTCCCAGCAATCTTGATTCCAGCTTGTGTTTCTTCCAGTCCAGCATTTCTCATGATGTACCCTGCATAGAAGTTAAATAAACAGGGTGACAATATATAGCCTTGACGAACTCCTTTTCCTATTTGGAACCAGTCTGTTGTTCCATGTCCAGTTCTAACTGTTGCGTCTTGACTTGCACACAGATTTCTCAAGAGGCAGATCCGGTGGTCTGGTACTCCCATCTCTTTAAGAATTTTCCACAGTTTATTGTGATCCACACAGTCAAAGGCTTTGGCATAGTAAAGAAAGCAGAAATAGATGTTTTTCTGGAACTCTCTTGCTTTTTCCATGGTCCAGCGGATGTTGGCAATTTGATCTGTGGTTCCTCTGCCTTTTCTAAAACCAGCTTGAACATCAGGAAGTTCACGGTTCACATATTGCTGAAGCCTGGCTTGGAGAATTTCGAGCATTACTTTACTAGTGTGTGAGATGAGTGCAATTGTGTGGTAGTTTGAGCATTCTTTGGCATTGCCTTTCTTTGGGATTGGAATGAAAACTGACCTTTTCCTGTGGCCACTGCTCAGTTTTCCAAATTTGCTGGCATAGTGAGTGCAGCATTTTCACAGCATCATCTTTCAGGATTTGGAATAGCTCAACTGGAATTCCATCACCTCCACTAGCTTTGCTCATAGTGATGCTTTCTAAGGCCCACTTGACGTCACATTCCAGGATGTCTGGCTCTAGGTCAGTGATCACACCATCGTGATTATCTGTGTTGTGAAGATCTTTTTTGTATAGTTCTATGTATTCTTGCCATCTCTTCTTAATATCTCCTGCTTCTGATAGGTCCATACCATTTCTGTCCTTCATCGAGCCCATCTTTGCATGAAATGTTCCTTTGGTATCTCTGATTTTCCTGAAGGGATCTCTAGTCTTTCCCATTCTGTTGTTTTCCTCTATTTCTTTGCATTGATCACTGAAGAAGGCTTTCTTATCTCTTCTTGCTATTCTTGAAACTCTGCATTCAGATGCTGATATCTTTCATTTTCTCCTTTGCTTTTCACTTCTCTTCTTTTCACAGCTATTTGTAAGGCCTCCCCAGACAGTCATTTTGCTTTTTTGCATTTCTTTTCCATGGTGATGGTCTTGATCCCTGTCTCCTGTACAATGTCACGAACCTCAGTCCATAGTTCATCAGGCACTCTATCTATCAGATGTAGTCCCTTAAATCTATTTCTCATTTCCACTGTATAATCATAAGGGATTTGTTTTAGGTCATACCTGAATGTCTAGTGGTTTTCCCTACTTTCTTCAATTTCAGTCTGAATTTGGCAATAAGGAGTTCATGGTCTGAGCCACAGTCAGCTCCTGGTCTTGTTTTTGCTGACTGTATAGAGCTTCTCCATCTTTGGCTGCAAAGAACATAATCAATCTGATTTTGGTGTTGACCATCTGGTGATGTCCATGTGTAGAGTCTTCTCTTGTGTTGTTGGAAGAGGGTGTTTGTTATGACTAGTGCATTTTCTTGGCAAAACTCTATTAGTCTTTGCCCTGCTTCATTCTGTATTCCAAGGCCAAATTTGCCTGTTACTCCAGATGTTTCTTGACTTGCTACTTTTGCATTCCAGTACCCTATAATGAAAAGGACATCTTTTTTGGGTGTTAGTTCTAAAAGGTCTTGTAGGTCTTCATAGAACCGTTCAACTTTAGCTTCTTCAGCATTACTGTTTGGGGCATAGACTTGGATTACTGTGATATTGAATGGTTTGCCTTGGAAATGAACAGAGATCATTCTGTCGTCTTTGAGATTGCATCCAAGTACTGCATTTTGGACTCTTTTGTTCATCATGATGGCTACTCCATTTCTTCTGAGGGATTCCTGCCCACAGTAGTAGATATAAAGTTATCTGAGTTAAATTCACCCATTCCAGTCCATTTCAGTTGGCTGATTCCTAAAATGTCGACATTCACTCTTGCCATCTCTTGTTTGACCACTTCCAATTTGCCTTGATTCATGGACCTGACATTCCAGGTTCCTATGCAGTATTGCTCTTTACAGCATCGGACCTTGCTCCTATCACCAGTCACATCCACAGTTGGATTTTCTTTTTGCTTTGGCTCCATCCCTTCATTCTTTCTGGAGTTATTTCTCCACTGATCTCCAGTAGCATATTGGGCACCTACTGACCTGGGGAGTTTCTCTTTCAGTATCCTATCATTTGGACTTTTCATACTGTTCATGGGGTTCTCAAGGCAAGAATACTGAAGTGGTTTGCCATTCCCTTCTCCAGTGGACCACATCCTGTCAGATTTCTCCACCATGACCTACCCATCTTGGGTTGCCCCACAGGCATACCCCTTGTCCAAGGTAAGGAGCATTGGCTGCACTTTGCTGGAGCAGCCGTGAAGAGATACCCCACACTCAAGGTAAGAGAAACCCAAGTAAGATGGTAGGTGTTGCAAGAGGGCATCAGAGGGCAGACACACTGAAACCATACTCACAGAAAACTAGTCAATCTAGTCACACTAGGACCACAGCCTTGTCTTTTACTATAATGTCCTCAAATTTCATCCATGTTGTAGTTTTTTTAATACCTTTCTAAGATTGAATAATATTCCATTGTACATATACACTACTTTTTTCTACTCATTCATCTGTTGATGAACATTTGGATTCCTTCCATCTTTTGGTAGAAACATGGATATATGGATATCTCAGTGTTTGGGTTATATATCCAAATTCTTTCAAGTGTTTTGAATATAATATAATCAGAAGTATAATTGCTGGATCACATGGCAGTACAATTTTTAAATTATTGAGAAACGTTTATCCTGGTTAGTCTGAAAAACTATGCTTTAGACTTCTTTATCACATGTCAGTTTCAAGGGAAAGAGAAATAGAGTGATCAGTAGTCATGAATGAGGTTTCAGAATTGTAGTGGTTTACAGAAACCTAGAAGAGTTTGTTGCCCTGGGTATGGTGTATTGCTCCTCAGGTGCCAAGTAATTAGTAGTCTGAAAGGAATGGTCAAGGCACTACTTCATGGTCCTCTTCTGAATTTCAGCATGAATATATTTTTTTAAAACTTTATATTATATTGGAGTATAACTGATTAACAATGTTGTGATAGTTTCAGGGTGGACAGCAAAGCAATTCAACCATACAGATACATGTATCCATTCTCTCCTAAGCTCCCATCCCATCCAAGCTGCCACGTAATGTTAGGCAGAGTTTCCTGTGCTATACATTAGGTCCTTGTTGGTTATCCATTTTAAATATAGCAGTGTGTATATGTCCATTCCAAACTCCCTAACTATCTCTCCCCCATCCTTCTCCTTTGGAAACCATAAGTTCATTCTCTACGTCTGTGAGTCTGTTTCTGTTTTGTAAACAAGTTCATGAGTATTTTTTATGTTTCTTTCCTCTTTCAGTGAAAGGGCCAAATCTATAATTATTTAATTAGCTCAATTTGCATAAGAAAAGAACCTATTAAAAGACTGTCTTAAAATATTTCAAAGATTCGAGAAGTAATTTTGCTGCCCTCTCTCTCTCAAAATTTCTCTGAAAAGAATCTATAGCAGAAAAAGGGAACAGATTTTTGCTATTAGACAGGTCTGTGTTCAAAACTATTAACTCTAAGTTTCTAGATAGCTTTGTTTTACTATTTGTAAGATGATAGAGTGACATCTTCTTTAATATTTTGTTGTGACTGTTTATCAGTAATGTATCCACAGAGATTAACAAGTCACAGATGATTAATGACAGTAACCTCTGTAGGTACAGAAAAACCAATGGACAAAACTCAGTATCTATTCTTGATTAAAAACTCCCAGCAAATTAGGACTTAAGGGAATTCATTAACTTAATAAAGGTCCTCTACAAAAAATCTACATCAAATACACTTGATGGTGAAAGACTGAATGCTTTCCTTCAGATTTCAGGAATAAGGGAAGAATTTTGACTCTCACCATTTGTACTAAATATTGTACTAAGGGTCCTAGCCAGTGCAATAAGGCAAGAGAAAGGAACAAAAGTCTTACAGTTTGGAAAAGAAGAAGTGAATCAACCTTTAGTCAGAGACAGCATAATTATCTCTGTATCAAATCCAAGGGAATTTGCAAAACGTTACTAGAAAAAAAAAAGAAAGTTAAAAAAAGCCAAATATACACCTAACATAGGCTCCAGTCATTCCACTCCCAAATATTGACCCAAAAGAAATGAAAGTATGACTATAAAAAATCTTATTCACACATATTCATAGCCGTTTTATTTGTAACAGCCGCAAACTACTGCTATTGCTGCTGCTAAGTCGCTTCCGTTGTGTCCGACGCTGTGCGACCCGATAGACGGCAGCCCACCAGGCTCCCCCGTCCCTGGGATTCTCCAGGCAAGAACACTGGAGTGAGTTGCCATTTCCTTCTCCAGTGCATGAAAGTGAAAAGTGAAAGTGAAGTCGCTCAATCGGGTCCGACTCTTAGCGACCCCATGGACTACCGCCCACTAGGCTCCTCCGTCCATGGGATTTTCCAGGCAACAGTACTGGAGTGGGGTGCCATCACCTTCTCCAGGAACAGCCGCAAACTAGGACTAACCTAAATGTCTATCAATAGGTGAATAGATAAATGTATGTATAGATAAATCATATCCATATAATGGAATACTACTCAGCAATACAAAGGAATGAAACATGATTATAATAACCATGGAAGAATCTTAAAATAATTACCCTGAATGAAAGAAGTTATCAAAGGCACTTATCATACCATTTATTTGAAATTACTGAATATGCAAACTATTTTATGAGAGAAATGTTGCTTGAAAATGGGAGTAGGAAGTGAAGAGAGGACTGAGAGGACTAAAAAGAGACAAGAGGAGACTTTTGGGGTGATGCATTGTTCATTATCTTGATTGTGGTGATGGTTTCACAAGTATATACATGTGTCAATCTTATTAAGTTAAGGAGGTACAATTTGTTTTAAAGAAAACTATGTACTAATAAAGCCATTAACATTCAAAAATATAGCAAATATTTTTCTTCAGTGTTGTACAAGTCTTCTTTTATGACCCCGAAATGCAAAAATACTTCTCCTATATGTACTCATTGGCTTTAAACTATGTTTTTTTAAAGTAGAGATAACAACTATCTGCATCCGTGTGCTATACATTTAAGTCCTACATCATTACAACCTAGTTTGCCTTCTTTCTATATAGCAGAATTGCCAGCAAATTCTTTACCATCTGAGCTGCCAGGGAAACTCACCTACCAGAACAGAAGTTTGTTACTAATTTTCCAGAATTTCCTTTGGGCATATTTTTGAGGCAGTTTCTCACTATGTGATTTGGAAGGTAGAGAAGAAAGGAAGGGATGTGTGAATCCAAGAAGTATCGAGCCTGGTTTTTTAAATTTAAATCTGAATTTGGGAAATGATTCATGTGCTGACTCTGGACTCATGAAATTCCTTGATGTGAATCTGAGAAGAGTGAACTCCCAGGAACAGAATGAGCTAAGCTTCCATCTGTGTGTTTAGGGATTTATGGTTACAGGGCTTTACAGAACATGAATGCCTCTTAGAACTTCATCTTGATACTCCTCAGAGGTTTTGTTTTATAAAATGAATGGTCATAAAAAGAGAGGTAAAGAAGTGCTTGTTTTTGCTGCTGGTACTCAAAAAAGAGAGGTTTTGAGTATGTTTGTAATCCTGGGAACATCCTGTTGCTCCCTGATCTTTGACAACTACCTTGATCTAGGACATCTGTCCCAAATGAAAACTTGTAAACCAACATCAGACTGACTGCAACCCAACTTCTTGGGGAGCTCTCAAAAATTACAGATTCATGGGTCTCAACTCTGGATAATGTGATTCATAAAGTTATTGGTGGGCCCAGAATGTGTAATTTTAAGTCATTCACTCATTAATTCTACTTTCAGCTGTCATGTGAATATTGGCTCAGAGGTCTTTAACAATTTGAAAAGCTGGGAAAGAAGAGCATCCTAACTCATGCTCTGAGCTTTTGACACAAATCTACATCTTCAGGGTTTCAAACA
The DNA here is from genome assembly GCF_019923935.1 of Bubalus bubalis. Lineage (NCBI taxonomy): Eukaryota > Metazoa > Chordata > Mammalia > Artiodactyla > Bovidae > Bubalus > Bubalus bubalis. The sequence goes on from NC_059167.1 coordinate 78,711,552, forward strand.
CTGGGGGAAAAGTATTTGGTTAAAGTTTGGCAACAAAATGTGGCAGATGGAATAGAAAGTATCTTTGAGGCTAGATATCAACTAAGAATATATAATAGGATTAGTACTTGTCTGATTTACATAGGCCAACCCTCTTATCTTAGAGTCAAGGAAGAAGGAGAATAAGATATTGATCTTAGATAATTCTACAAGGATTTGATAATTTCAATTATGATATTTCTTTTATTTTAACATTTTAATGATTCTGAAATTCAGGATTATTTGACTATTGATAAGACAGTGTGACTTTTTCCCTTAAAAATTTTATTAGAAAGATAACATTTCTTACAAATGATATTATTTTAGGACTGAGAAAATATTTTATTTCAAGTAGTCGTGATTCCACAATCAAAGACCCTTTATTCATTACTTTTTTGGTATAGCAAATATTTAGTGAGGATGTAATAAACATCAGTCAGGGCTTCCCTGGTGGCTCAGTGATAAAGAATCTGCCTGCCAGTGCCGGAGACTCAAGTTCGATCCCTGGGTTGGGAAGATCCCCTAGGGAATAAAATGGCAACTCCAGTATTCTTGAATGGGAAATCCCACAGACAAAGGAGCCTAGCGGGCTCCTTAGGGTTGCAAAAGAATCAGACCTGACTGATTCAGCAACTAAACAACAAATAATTGTCAGTTACTCTTCTATAAATTGGGGTACAATGCTGAGAAACAGAGATTCACTCAATAATGACCTAACTTCTTATTACTTCCTCTGTAATCAGCCACAAACTCTTCCGAGAGTAAGTAGATTATAGGTTGGCCCACAATAGATACATGAGAATATAAAACACTATATTATCCCTCCGGGTCGTCCCAGGAGGGATGGAATGGGGAGGGAGGAAGGAGGAGGGTTCAGGATGGGGAACACATGTGTGCCTGTGGCGGATTCATTTTGATATTTGGCAAAACTGGTGCAGTTATGTAAAGTTTAAAGATAAAATAAAATTAAAAAAATAAATAAATAAAACACTATATTAAAGTTCTTAAGAAAATTGATATCTTCTCAGCTACAAAAATACCTGGAATGCTTTGTTAAAGAACTTCCATGTCAGGTAGTGTCCTAGGAACAAAACAGACCTGAGAAGTGTTGACAGCTGTTGATCAGATTTCCAAGCTCCACCTGAAGACTGATATGTGCCTCATGGATAAAGTCAAGGATGCGTTTTTCTAATTTAGGGAGGAGACCAGGATACCTGTGCTTCCCTGGTGGCTCAGTTGGTAAACAGTCTGCCTGCAGTGTGAGAGACCCAAGTTCGATCCCTGGGTCGGGAAGATCCCCTGGAGAAGGAAATGGCAACACACTCCAGTATTCTTGCCTGGAAAATCCCATGGATGGAGGAGCCTGGCAGGCTGCAGTCCTTGGGGTCTCAAAGAGTCGGACCCGACTGAGCGACTTCACTTTCTTTCTGGTATACATGCATCGCATTTCTGTCCCTGTCCACCAGGGGGTGCAGTTTCCTAACACAGACACATTTCCTGTGTGTCTAAATTTCACTGAAACTAAACCTCACTGTGACTTCAACATTTCTTCATGTTAAGAGTCAAAAACGTTATTCAGGAGACACTCTAGAGATGAGCTCTTCTCCAGGCTTAGTGACTGTGATACTCTTCCTGCTGGGTAAGAAAAACGCCTCTAAAAATTTGGATCCTTTCTTCTGTTATGTCAACAAAACCTTTAAGCGTAGTTTTATCCCAGAGTTTTATGCCCAAGATCACAGAGAACTCTCTTATTTTCCCCTAGGACAAACCCGTGGAGACTCAGTGAGCCAGATGGACGGCCAAGTGACCCTTTTGGAAGGGGCTACCTTGACTGTGAACTGTACTTATTCAGCCACCGGGTACCTCATTCTTTTCTGGTATGTCCAGTATCCTGGAGAAGGTCCGGAGCTGTTCCTGAAAGCCACGAAGGCCAACGGCAAGGGAACCAACAAAGGTTTTGAAGCCACATACAATACAGAAACCACTTCCTTCCACTTGGAGAAAGCCCCAGTCCAAGAGTCAGACTCGGCTGTGTACTACTGTGCTCTGAGTGACACAGTAGTGACAGAAACTGCAGGGGGAGCTGAGCACAAACTCGGAGCAGCAACGGGGCCTGGATCCACTGTGGTTCCAACAGAGCCTATGGTTGTTTGTCTCTTAGTCCCTGGTTGATACAAAAAACATACAAATGGCTAAAGCATAAGGATAAGAAGTGAATATTCCCCATACTAAACTCTTTATTAGTGAAATTGAAAACTCTCTGACACCAATAGTTCTTTTTCCAGGGTCAAAGTAATTTCAAGGTAAACCTCATAAGCAATGAAGTGGTGTTTTGCATATTCTGCTGCTTCCACAAGTTGTTCCAAGTCACCCAGGTGGGTATTACTATGCCTTACTATACTTTCATAGAACCAAAGTGTGCCAGATGAGGTGTGGTCTGCAAAATGTCTTCCTGACAGAGCATGACATGTGATAGGAGAGCCACAGCCTCCAAAAATTATCATTCTTAATAGAGAAAGAAAGGATGAATGGAGCAGGAACATAATCTCATACATAATGAAACAGTGGAAAGAGAGGAAAGGATTTTATTCACACTCATCTCTTTATCCCCCTGAGACTTTATTTAAAAGATAGTAAATACATTAGAATGGGTATACACCTGAAAATACAGAGAACAGAAAAGGAGTAGCAGCACAGAGTGCTATGAACAAATTTCAGAGGATGAGAAGTATAAGGAAGAATGAAGACTTGTAGAATAGTTGAAGAAGGAACTTAGACCTCGTGTGAGATGCATCACAATACGTACTGAACAACTGTGCAAAGGTTAAGAAAACAAGGCACCGATCATCTTTGAATAATTGAGAAAGATGGTGTTGCCCTCATAAGTGCACATGTATGAGTGTTGAGGGTTTTGGGAAGCACTAAAACAGGAGTCCTGAGTGAGGTCTCTTGTAAGCAAAGAATAGCCGTGCTCTCCACAATTCTTTATGACAAGCAATGATGACTTTCTAAACTCAGCATAGAAGTGGAAGTTAGTCTTTAATGAATTGAGAACAACACAAAGAATTCCCCCAAACTTTGTGTGTGCTGTGCTGTGTTTAGTCACTTCAGCTGTGTCCGACTCTTTGCAACCCCATGGACTCCTCTGTCCATGGCTCCTCTGTCTCAGACTCCTCTGTCTATGGGATTCTCCAGGCAAGAATACTGGAGTGGGTTGCCATTTCCTTCTCCAGGGGACCTTCCCAACCCAGGAATCAAACCCAGGTCAGGTAGATTCTTTACTGTATAAGCCACCAGGGAAGACCAATAATACTGGAGTAGGTAGCCTGTCCCTTCTTGAGGGGAACTTCCCGACTGAGGAATCGAACTGGGGTCTCCTGCATTGCAGGCAAATTCTTTACCAGCTGAGCTGCCCAAGTTTGTTAAACTTTACTATTAAACTTTTTGACTCTTATTCATTGGTTAGGCTTTCTTTTCTTAAAAGTGTTCTGTAAAATTGTTTCCCTTCTTCCCTATAACCCCTGCAAACACTGATCTTTTTACTGTGTCCATAGTTTTGCTTCATACAGAATATCATATAGTTGGAATCATATGGTATGTAGCTTTTCAGATTGGTTTCTTTCACTTGTGTATGTGTGTGCTCAGTCGCTTCAGTCCTGCCTGACTCTTTGAGATCCTGTGGACTGTAGCCATAACAATGGCTAGGTAACAATTTTAAAGGTTAGTTTCCATTTTCAGTTATTACAAAATATTGGCTATATTCTCCATGTTATAACAATACATCCTTAAGCCTATCTTATACCCAATTGTTTGTAAATCCCACACTCACACCCCTCTACTGGCCCTGCCCCCACTAATAACCACCAGTTTGTTCTCTATGAGTCTGCTTTTATTGTTATATTCACTAGTTTATTGTGTTTGTTAAATTCTATACACAAATGATATCATACAGTATTTGTCTTTCTCTGACATATTTCACTTAACATAATGCCCTCCAAGTCCATCCCTGTTGCTGCAAATAGCAAATTTTTGTTCTTTTTAATAAATTAGCATATTTACACCACAACTTCTATAAATAAGGATTTATTTTGAACTAAAGAAATGAAAAAAAAAGCACAAGATGAAATTTATCAGTTTTTTAAGGCATAAATTTCCATGAAATGACATTTTAAGAGTAAGAGTTTACTTTTAGTCTCCATTCAATCTAGGCAGTGACTGTTTTTTTCTGACTACTTTCTTCATCAGGAAGCATGCAATGAACAGGACTGGGGATTTGTGATGCTGCAGTTGTTGGTCTGAAGGGGTCTTTGTTGATGGTTTCAGTCCACTAGGGGGCACTGTAGGCTTTACAAGACATGACGACCTTTTCTGATGATTCCAAAGATGGAACAGTTAAGAGAGGAGCCCAGAGAGCATGGGGAACAGTCAAATTATAGACAGCAAAGGTGGGGAGAGGGTAACAGTGTTTGTGTAAAGTTCATCTCAGATTTCAGCTTTGTCATTCTATATAAGGTTTGGAAAGCTGTAGCCCTTACCTCTATAAATCCATGGTGAGGATGATTCTCTGAGCAGAGGTAGAGAAATAGGGATACTACTGAGCTCTGAGAGCATGGAAGCTCAACAGAAAACATCTGTGTTACCTGGATTCATTTAAAAAAATTTTATGACTGAATTCCCCAAACCCACTGATCCAGAAATTATTCCAGTACCCCAGACCTCCTACCTTTTCATATATTTCTCAAGAGTAGAGAGAACAAGAATAAAAAGAGGAAAAAATAGGGAACAAAAATAGAAGGAAAGGAGAAATACAATACTGAATTTGAGCCAAAACGTGTGGCCAGATCAGAAACAAATGTAGGTCAACAGGGTGTCCAAGAGTTGGACAGTAGGAAGGGAGAGGTGGAAATTAAGGCAGAAGGAACATTATACACATGTCCTGTTTTTCAACAACAAAATTCTATTGGAATCATTTCTGTGCAGAGGCTGACTATATATCTTGGTTTCTAACTGACTTCAAGAAATTGTATTTACTTCTGCAATAAAAAATGCATGTATCAGATAGTTTTCCTTGATAGAATTTTCACATAACTGAATTATCAAAATCTCTGCCAAACCATGCAATTTGAAAAATGGGTCATCCTTCCCTATAATTCCTCAAGGTTCTACATAATCCATCCTGACACAATTCTTCTAGAAATATCATCTACCTTTCCTCACACACTATCCCACAATCTTCTCTTACATAGAGTCATTTAAGAAAAAATATTCTTTACAACTTCACATATCGGAAATACTGCTTTTACCTCTCTGCACTGTCCCCCCAAACCTCAATTTTGGAGAAATTGCTGACCTTACTGCAGTCTCACTAGGCCACCGTGGGTGGAGTTTCCTGTTAAGTGAGTTGACTCACCTCAGATGTGATTGGTACTCAGTGATTCTGGCGGAACATACTCACAGTAAGAACAGAATTTCTCTGGCCCCAAGACTCTATATTCTTCAGATTAGGGGTGAAGGCACCTCAGTAACTGGGCAAGGGATCATGAAGAGCAAATGGGGAGCCCTTCTGGGGTTTCTGTGGGTCCAGATTTGCTGTGAGTCGGGGTCATCCCAGATAGGGAACTGGGGGGGTGTCCACAGCTGTCAGTGGGAGGGAGGGGAGGAAAGCTGACCTGGAGCTCCTAGATGGTCCTACATCCTCAGGTGTTTCCTGAGATACTTTCCTGGTCTGGAAACCTCATCCGTGACATCATATGTGTTTGCTTCTCTCTCTTTCCAAGCAGGGGTGAGGGGAATGAAGGTGGAGCAGAGTCCTTCTGTCTTGAGCCTCCAGGAGGGAGCCAACTCTACTCTGTGGTGCAATTTTTCTGAGATGGTGACCAGTGTGCAGTGGGTCCAGCAGAATCCCGGAGGGAGCCTCACCAGGCTGTTTTTCATAGCTTCAGGGACGAAGAAGAATGAAAGGCTGAGTTCCACAGTGAATTCTAAGGAGCAGTATAGTACCCTACACATCACAGCCTCCCAGCTGGAGGACGCAGCCACCTACCTCTGTGCGGTGCAGGCACAGTGCTCCCAGGCAGCCTGCAGCCTGTACCCAAACTGCAGCTGCCTCAGCCCCAGCCCTCCACAGTACTACACCATCCAAGTACCCTTGTTACCTCTTTGGGTTTCCAGATTCATAATTCAGCATTTTTTCCTCTGAAGATCAGATCCTTCAGGACTGTCATTTCACTTTTTTTTTTTTTTTGCCCTTCTTCCCAGAAATCTCTCATGGATACAAAGCTCTAATATGGAGCCATTGTCATAACTGATGTAGATGCCAATATTCAATGTCCTGTTGAAACAGTCTAGTGCTCCTGACAGATAAAATGTAAGCTACATATAAATTTTTGTGATGGAACATGCTTGGAAAAATATATGGTGATCAACAAATAGAAAGACATGACTCAATTTTTTGGTTAACTGCACGTGTGTGTTCCTTCAAAGTGAAAAGGGAATTAAATGTAATGTTTTTAAAGTCTGTATTCAGATTTTTTAGTCCTGGTATCCTTTTGAACTGTGGTGTTGGAGAAGACTCTTGAGAGTCCCTTGGACTGCAAGGAGATCCAGCCAGTCCATCCTAAAGGAGATCAGTCCTGGGTGTTCATTGGAAAGACTGAGGCTGAAGCTGAAACTCCAATACTTTGGCCACCTGATGCGAAGAGCTGACTCATTTGAAAAGACCCTGATGCTGGGAAAGATTGAGGGCAGGAGGAGAAGGGGACGACAGAGGATGAGATGGTTGGATGGCATCACCGACTTGATGGACATGGGTTTGGGTGGACTCTGGCAGTTGATGATTTACAGGGAGGCCTGGCATGCTGCGGTTCACGGGGTCACAAAGAGTCGGACATGGCTGAGTGACTGAACTGAACTGAATTGAGATTACTTCAATCTGAGACAAAATTTCTTTGACCTTTGCTGTTTTTATGCATGTCCCTCGTAGGCACAGCCATGAAAGGACATTTAACCAGAGTTAAGTAGTTAGAGATGTGACCACCAGATGGTGGTGCACTGCTGGGAGCCGGCATATTGCATATTGAGTGAGGATCTGGAATAGCTCAACTGGAATTCTATCACTGCTGAGAGCCAGCGTGAGGCACTCCACCCATGACAAAGGTCATGAGGAAGGAGGCTCGGCATACGCAAAGGCGGGATCGAGCCTCAGGAGTCTCCTTGGAAATTCTCGAGCATCTACCCCCAAAACCAGAGTCTGCCTACTTTCTGTTTTGTGTTTTCACCTACACCTCTGACTTTACGGGGGGCTGTCTCCCACTACCTCTCTCTGAAAAAAGAGTTAGCTTACAGCTCCAGTTAATAATTTTTGGATGTGACAGTGTTTAACCTACAAACTCCTTTGGAAATCCTCTAGCCTGCCTGAATAGGTTTTTCTGGCCACATGTGATTGTTCAGAGCCTCCCAACTGTGAGAGGCAGGAGATGTTCTAAACTGCCTAAACACAGATTCCTTTGAGTAGTTAAAAGATTGATTAGAAAATGTATTGGTGAAGGGTTTTTCACTTGTTGGGTCAATGTTTGTTGCTAAGTCTCCATACTCCTTACCTACTGTGTCTTTGGCAGTGTATTGATTGATATAATGGGTGTATAGAAATGTAAAATGCCGCTTTGTCCAATGCTTTTTGGAAGGCTGGCGCCTGACTTTGGAATAATCACCTTTAGAGAAAGATAAGTTTCTTAAAATGTTAACAGGCCTCCGGGCCAGAAGATGATGTCAATCACCTGAACTTTTGCATATGATAAGTTTGCAGGAAGAAAGCCTGGCTTGTTGCATGACTCTACCCCTTCCCCCATTATCCTCTATGTATACCTTAAGGTATAAAAACTACTTTGGAAAATAAAGTGCGGGCCTTGTTCACTGAAACTTGGTCTCCCCATGTCACTCTCTCTCCCAAATTCCAGCTGAGCGTCCATCTGGAGCGCGGATGTCCTCTGCGACCATTTATTTGCCTGGGCTTCTAAGACCCACTCGAGAAGGTGTCTAAGGTGGGGCACCTTCCGCTATTCGAGAGGGCGCCTGCGGCCTCCGTGGTCAGAGCTAACCTGGTGTCACGGGTTATATTGATTTTCCGCGTAAACCAAGCCACTCAGCTTCTTTTCTCCACTGAATTTCCTCACTGAGCTATCCTTATTCTATTACTCTTTGTATCCTTAATTAAAGTGTAATTAAGCAGTTATTCCCTGACCCTCGCCTAGCCGTCTCTCCTTCGAATACCCTGGATCAGCCGGGGCTGGTCCCCGGCAGGTGGCGCCTGAACAGGGACTTCGAAGGTAAGCTCCCTGCAATTAGGGTCATCAGCCCTTTTTGCTCCCCCGTTCTCGGAACAACTGGGTCATCAGCTCTCTTGTTCCCCCACGGAGCAGTTTGGGTCATCAGCTCTACTGCTCCCCCCTCGAAACAGTTTGGGTCATCAGCCTTCTGTTTCCCCCCCGGGACAATCTGGGTCATCAGCCCCTATTGTCCTTCCAATGTTCGGGACGGCTAGGACCCCACTCAAGGGTGCCGCGGACCCCCCTGTAGGATAGACAGGGCTGAGGAGTGAGAAGTGTTGAAAGTGTTGAAGACTTAGAGAAAACGGTTTCTGAAGTTAAAAGGCCAAAGAAAAGCCTGATCTTTTAAAAGCTAAAAGCTTTATCTTCTATTATACTTAATTTTCTGACATGGGTAACACTGAAACTAACAATGGCAACTCTTTATACAAGTAATCTTCAAACTGATAAAGAGGCTACTGTTAATTTAGATACTTGGGTGAAGGTAAAAAACAACTAAAAACTTATGCTATAAATATGATTAAAAATGTTCTGGACCCTCGTCATGAGGCTGTGGGATAGCCTATGGGAGAGGCTATAGCGGTGGATGGTAGTGGGTCTCCACCTTCTGCGCAGATCATATTTTCTGCCATTGACAAAAAAAAAAAAGGAGGGAGACTGTGCTCTACCTCCCGACAAAGGAGAGGGCTTACAGGACGCTGCGGCCGGGCGCCCTGGCGAGCCCCCTCCCCCTCTACACAAACCTTTAAAAATTTATCCAACAATTTCTGATTTAAGGCAGCTACCCCACCTCCGCTTGCACCTCCCAGGGCCTAGGAATTCCCCAGTTTACATCCAAGCCTCCCAGAGCATTGCCTAAGGCTAAAAAAGATTAAAAAAAAAAAAAATTCTTTTAAACAAAGGAGCTTTTAAAGAATACACAATATACAGAGCCTGCTCATTGCAGAAAAACCCCTGGGGGGGGCCTCACCCAAGCAAAAATAAAAACAAAACAAAAAAAAAAAGTAAAAAAGGAAAAAAAGTAGAGAAAGATGTAAAGATAGAGAAAGAGCTAAAGACTGAAAAAGAGAGGAACGGAGAAGGAAGGAATCAGGGAACGCATCAAGATAGAGAAAAGTTAAAAAAAAAGAGATAACAGAAAAAGATAAAAAGAAAAAAAAATTAAGGAAGAGAAGAGGATAAAGAGAAAGAAACGAAGGAAAGAAGGGTAGCGAAAAAAGAAGGGTGAAAAAAAAGTGAAAAAGGCAGGAAGAGAGAGAGAAAGACAGTAAGAGACGCTGTGACCAGGTGCCCTGGCGAGCTCCCTCCCGCTCTGCGCAAACCTTTAAAAAACAAAAAACTTATCCACCACTTTCTGATTTAAGGCCATCGCCGCCGCCTCCGTTTGCGCCTTTCAGGGCTCAAGAGTTCCCCACTTTGCCCCCAAAGCCTCTCAAAGTGTTACCTAAGCCTGAGAAAAAAAAAAAAAAAAAAAAGTTTTTTAAACAGTGGAGCTTTTAAAACAGACTGCCTACACGATATGCAGAGCGTGCTCCTTGGAGAAAACCCCCTCAGGGGGGTCTCACCCAGGCTAAGAGAAAAACCGTAAGGGGATTTAACAACAATATTAACCCTTGACTAGCTGGTTACTCCAATTCCAATGGGAGTGGCTGGCCCCCTGCCTGAGGGCATTGTAGGACTTGTGCTAGGGCGAAGCTCGCTTTCTTAAAAAAAAAAAAAAAAAAAAAAAAAAAAAAAAAAAAAAAAAAATTCGGTGGTACATGGTGTAGTAGATTCTGATTATATTGGAGAAATTAGTTTTGATCTCGCAGCCTACCAAAACTGCAAATTAATAAAGGTCAAAGAATAACACAGTTTTTGCTTTTACCTTATCAGACAGGAAAAAACTTGACTTCTCAAGCTAAGAGCCACAGAATATTTGGATTTAGTGATCTAGCTTTTTGGGTGCAGAAAATTACAGCTCCAAGGCCTTTAAAAGATCTTTTAATTCAAAAAAGTAAAATCTCAGGGCTATTAGACACAGGAACAGACGTCTCTTAACATTTCTGGGAAAGACTGACCCAGCTCCTGGCCAACACATACTACTGAAAATGAGTTGGTGGGATTAGAAAAAGCAGAGTGGGAATGCTATAGAGAAAAAGGTGAGAGAGCGTTTAAAGCCTTGAAGAGTAGTGAGTTCCCCGTTGCTGGAAGTATTCAAGCAAAGATTAGATGGTTACTTGTCATATAAAAAGCTATAGACCAGATTTAGTTTACAAAATGATAATTGGAGAAGCTTATAAAGATGTTGTGTAACACCTCTTTACTTGCTTCTCATATTTAGGTGCCAAAAGTTTTAAAAATTGATAATGCCCATTTGAAGATTGTTTACTAACTTTAAATGATTTCCAAAAATTATTAGGGGACATTAATTGGATACGCCCACATTTAAAACTGACTACTGCAGATTTAAAGCCTTTGATTACTTAAAAAGCAATCCTAATTCCAGTTCTAAGAGAAAGTTGACTAAATGAGACAGTCAGCTCTTGTTAAAGTAGATGAGACTTTAAATGATCAGTTAATTAGGATTAATATTACCAAAAGATGAGATTAAATTATTCTTGCCACAAAACATACACCTACAAGGCGCTTGTGACAAAAAGGCCCATTGGTTCCATCTATCAGTGACCCCAAGAAAAATAGTTTTATCTTTTCCCAGCCTGGTGACACAATTAATTATAAAAGGAAGAAAAAAGAAGTGTAAAACTTTTTAGAAAAAAAGTAACAAATATAATAATTTCACTCAATAAGGATCAACTGCAAGTCTTTTACAAAATAGTGATGATTGGCAAGTTGCCCTGATAGATTTCAAGAGTCAAATTTTGTTTCATTTGCCCTCAAGCCCCCACAGTAGTTAAAAGTTCAAAAATGTTAGATTGGAAGTTTGAGGATACCTGTGAAACTTTCCAACCCTATGTAGTTCCTATGCTCCCCTTTACCCTATGGGGGAGGGACGTGCTGTCTCAAATAGGAGATACTCAGAGAAGGGTTTTCTCAATTTCTTAGTTGTCAACAGGGGGTACAATTAACAATACTTTATATGTTGTTATAAATACATAATATAAATATATTTACATAATTACAGTTTGCCTAGTTAGGTATGGGTATAAATAAAATATAATAAAGGTATACCTAATTCTATTTATAGATCTATACTTGATTAATTTGTATATAAATATGTATGCCATATATGCATATTATATATATACTGTATAATTAAATATGTATTGCAGTAATATAATGTGTGAGTGGCTGATATTAATTGGTATAGATTGATGTGCTGTGATGATATATGTTCTATATACCGTATAATTATATATGTGTGACATGTATTATTGCAGTACATTGGTTTGTGTTGGTTGGTATTAGCTGTGTACGTATTGTATTGCTGTAATATATATATTAATATATTAATTATAAAGATTAATTCAAGTATATCGATTTATATATATTATATGGTAACAAGTATAAACTATATAAATACATTTTACATTTAGGTATATCTGTATACTAAAATGAGATAAGGAGGTTATACATTTATTTTTTAAATTTATACAAAGACCTAAACTAAACATTAGACCTAAATTAACATATCTTTAAATTCATGTTGTTAAAATATAAATTTTAAAAATTAAAAAATTAAATTGACAACTGCTTGACAATTCCTTTGCCATAAAACCCCCATAGGTGTAATTGGGGAAGCCAGGCAAAAAATTGGTTTTATGGCAAAACGGCTCCCTAGAGTGGGTCCATCTTCCCGCTCAAACTAAAAAAGTAGTGGCTTCTTATCTAGGATTAATAGCTACTTTGATATTAAAAGAAAAAAGCAGAACATTGAATTATTTGGTAAAGAGCCATCAGAAATTGTAATTCCATATAATAAAAAACAACTTGATGTGCTTCTAATGTTTGAAAATTGGCAGATTACTATAAGAAACTATTTTGGTCAAAATTTTTGCATCATTTTCCTTCACATGTTTTGCTGAATTTTATATCCAGACATCCAGTTATTTTTCCTGTCAGATGTAAACAGTCTCCTATTCCAAATGCTCAGATAGCCTTTACTGACAGGTCAGCAAATGGTAAAGCCTCCATAGTTACTAAAAATCACCAAAAGGTTTTAGAAACACAAGAAACTTCAGCTCAAAGAGCTGAACTAACAGCAGTCATAGAGGCTTTTGCTATGTTTACAGATGAGGAATTTAATCTTTACTCTGATTCTCAGTATGTGGTCAGGCTGATTCCACACATTGAAACTGCGGTTTTGCCTGAAAATAAAACTACCATATTTCATTTGTTAACTAAGTTACAGCAACAAATTTGAAAAAAAAAATATTTTTCATTGGACACATTCGGGCTCATTCCAGATTGCCTGGCCCTTTAAATGCCTTTAATGATTTGGCTGACTTGTTAACCAGAAATACAGTGGCTACTGTGATTGAGGAGGCCAGAGCCTCTCACTCACTTCATCATCAATACGCTACTGCTTTAAGACATCAATTCCAAATTCCCAGAGAAACTGCTCGAGAGATTGTGCGTTCTTGCTTACACTGCCCCACTGTTTATAATAATCTACCTATGGGAGTTAATCCTCATGGTCTCAAACCTAACGTACTCTGGCAGACAGATGTAACTCATGTTTCTTCATTTGGAAAACTGTCCTTTGTTCATGTAACTGTAGATACCTTTTCTCACGTTATTATTGCAACTGCTCGTACCAGAGAGGCAGGTAAAGATGTGATACAACATCTCTTTACTTGTTTTTCATATTTGGGCCTGCCAAAAGCTCTGAAAACTGACAATGCTCCTGCTTACACTTCTAAGTCTTTTCAGAAATTTTGTATAAAGTTTCAAATTAAACATAATACAGGCATCCCTTATTATCCACAGGGACAAGCCATTGTTGAAAAAACGCATCAAACATTAAAAATCCAAATTCAAAAACTAAAAGAAGGGGAGTTTAAGTATAGTTCTCCCCATCAAATCTTGCAACATGCTCTTTTCGTAATAAATATTTTAAATACTGATTTCAGCCAGAACTATTGCAATGCTTCGTCATTGGTGCCTGGAGCAATTAAATGCAAAACCATTAGTCAAATGGAAGGCCCTCTCAGGACAATGGAAGGGTCCTGACCCATTATTAACTATCGGTCGAGGATGTGCTTATATTTTTCCACAGGATGCAGATTCTCCAATTTAGACAGGCTGATTCACCATGTTGCAGACCCCCAGACATCCAGTTCACCCATTGCTTCGATCACAAAAGAGGAGCCCGCCAGAAGGGGAGGCAAGATAAACATCGAGATCCCGGCGGGACCGACGGGGCTGCTGCAGCGCGAACTCCAACCAGAAAATAATTCTACTTATTCTGATTTGGCTTGTCTACCCTCTCCTTATGTTTTTCTCTTTACCAACGATTCTGGAAAACTTAATGTACATGTGACTTTAAACTGGTGGACCCAATGTAGTGACCTGTGAATAATGTATGCTCTCATCTTGTTTAAACCCTCAATATAATGTTTGCTCCTTTGTAGTGTTACAACGTCCACCTTATCTTATAATGTAACCACTTATTGATATAACTATAGTCTTGCTGTATTACAACAACTTCAGGATTTAATGCGATTGCGACGATTTGTGGGCTTACTTATTTTAGGAATATCAGCTTTAATAACCGCAATTACTTCTGTTACTGTGGCAGCAATATCATTGACTCAACAAGTGCATACTGCCCAATATGTTGATACCATGTCTAAAAATGTTTCACTAACTCTAACAACACAGGAAGCTATAGATAGGAAATTAGAGATGAGAGTAGACGCCTTAGAAGAGGCAATAATGCATATTGGGACTGATTTACAGGCTTTAAAAGTGAAAATGGCTTTGTCTTGCCACGCTGATTACCGGTGGATATGCGTGACATCTTTAAAGGTAAATGAGACAGATTATGAATGGAAAAAAATCAAAAATCATATCTCAGGTGTTTGGAACAGCTCTGACATTGGCCTGGACTTAGGGAAACTTCATAATCAAATACAGACCCTGAAACACTCTTGACTGGATTTTACCGCAGCTAATGACTTTTTTCACACCTTCTCTAACTTTCATTTCAAGAAAAAACATTCTGTCTAATATCCTTGGATACATCGCTGCTGGTGCTTTAATTTTGCTTCTCATATTCATTCTTCCTTGTATTGTCAGGATTCTTCGGCAGAACATTCAGAAGCTCGCGACTGAGCTGCATCTGGCTGTTTTTAAGAAATAAAAAAGGGGGAGATGCTGGGAGCCGGCATATTGCATATTGAGTGAGGATCTGGAATAGCTCAACTGGAATTCTATCACTGCTGAGAGCCAGCGTGAGGCACTCCACCCATGACAAAGGTCATGAGGAAGGAGGCTCGGCATACGCAAAGGCGGGATCGAGCCTCAGGAGTCCCCCTGGAAATTCTCGAGCATCTACCCCCAAAACCAGAGTCTGCCTACTTTCTGCTTTGTGCTTTCACCTACACCTCTGACTTTACGGGGGGCTGTCTCCCACTACCTCTCTCTGAAAAAAGAGTTAGCTTACAGCTCCAGTTAATAATTCTTGGATGTGACAGTGTTTAACCTACAAACTCCTTTGGAAATCCTCTAGCCTGCCTGAATAGGTTTTTCTGGCCACATGTGATTGTTCAGAGCCTCCCAACTGTGAGAGGCAGGAGATGTTCTAAACTGCCTAAACACAGATTCCTTTGAGTAGTTAAAAGATTGATCAGAAAATGTATTGGTGAAGGGTTTTTCACTTGTTGGGCCAATGTTTGCTGCTAAGTCTCCATACTCCTTACCTACTGTGTCTTTGGCAGTGTATTGATTGATATAATGGGTGTATAGAAATGTAAAATGCCGCTTTGTCCAATGCTTTTTGGAAGGCTGGCGCCTGACTTTGGAATAATCACCTTTAGAGAAAGATAAGTTTCTTAAAATGTTAACAGGCCTCCGGGCCAGAAGATGATGTCAATCACCTGAACTTTTGCATATGATAAGTTTGCAGGAAGAAAGCCTGGCTTGCTGCATGACTCTACCCCTTCCCCCATTATCCTCTATGCATACCTTAAGGTATAAAAACTACTTTGGAAAATAAAGTGCGGGCCTTGTTCACTGAAACTTGGTCTCCCCATGTCACTCTCTCTCCCAAATTCCAGCTGAGCGTCCATCTGGAGCGCGGATGTCCTCTGCGACCATTTATTTGCCTGGGCTTCTAAGACCCACTCGAGAAGGTGTCTAAGGTGGGGCACCTTCCGCTATTCGAGAGGGCGCCTGCGGCCTCCGTGGTCAGAGCTAACCTGGTGTCACGGGTTATATTGATTTTCCGCGTAAACCAAGCCACTCAGCTTCTTTTCTCCACTGAATTTCCTCACTGAGCTATCCTTATTCTATTACTCTTTGTATCCTTAATTAAAGTGTAATTAAGCAGTTATTCCCTGACCCTCGCCTAGCCGTCTCTCCTTCGAATACCCTGGATCAGCCGGGGCTGGTCCCCGGCAGTGCACCTCTGCTGATCAGAACATGTGGAGGGTTCATGTGAGTGGGTTCTGAATGCATAGGCTTTTGGCAGAAGCAGAGCCTTTTTCTTATTGGCTGGGTAGACAATGAAAGAAACCACTAGAGAAAAGAAGGGATCACTTGGTAACAGAAGCAGGTCTCCTGGTTGGAGACTGGAGGTCCACAATTGATCCTAAATGGGAAAAACAATGAAGACACCCATTGGAGTTTTGATCACGTTCTTACGGCTGCAGCTGGACTGTGAGTTGAGGATTTAAGGGAAACAGAGTGTATTAGTAGATATTCGTTAGACACTGAGACTGACTTTATTCAGGTTTCTTTAGTTATTGTAGAAAAGGGAAAGTAAATTGTGGAACTTAATAATCTGACAACCCTTCTCCTTCTTCTGACTTCTACTTTCTCCATAGGTGTCAGCCTTGGAAACGAGGTGGAGCAGCGTCCTTCTACCCTGAGTGTCCAGGAGGGAAACAGCTCTGTTATCACCTGCACTTATACAGACACAGCTTCAGACTACTTCCCTTGGTATAAGCAAGAACCTGGAAAAGGTCCCCAACTCCTTATAGCTATTCATTCAAATATGGGTGAAAAAAAAAAAGACCAGAGACTGACTGTTTTATTGAATAAGACCACCAAACATCTCCCCCTGCACATCGCAACCATCCAACCTGGAGACTCAGCTGTCTACTTCTGTGCAGCAAGGACACAGTGCTTCCCAGGCGCTCACTACCTGTACTCATACTTGTGACTGGAGCAGCCCCCTTCCTTTGGTGCAACCTTCAAAGTAGCATTTGTCATATTATGTGTCTGCAAGTGGAAACTGATGTGTTAGACAAGCATAGAGTAAGAAGGTTAGGTTCAAGATGACCCAGAAAGTATGACACATTTTATGGATAATTGCTGCTTACTGAATTCTTGAAGGGAGTTAGCATTGTTTTGTTTTGAAATGTAAGATTGCCTTTACATTTGCCACTCACACTCCTTTTCTATAAATAACCTCTTGGTATCAATTCATAATCCTTATTATGAATGGTTTTTTTTAATACTGTGTTTTGAAAACAGCATTTATTATTTTTCTGATTATATATTGCATGCCAATTATAGGGAAATGTGTGATATCCAATAAATATGATATTGATAATTCTGCAATCACATAATATTGTGAATATTCAGCTTACCTTTTTAAAGAATTATTGTTACAGTGGGCTTATCGTGTTTTTCACTTACTATTATATGTTGAATTGGGCATTCACCATTCACATAGTTGATTATCAGTAGATGTTTGTTAAAGAAATAAGAAAGGGTGACTCCTGCAATGCAGGAGACCCTGGTTCAATTCCTGGGTTGCGAAGATCTGCTGGAGAAAGGGTAGGCTACCCACTGCAGTATTCTTGGGCTTTGCTTGTGGCTCAGCTGGTGAAGAATCCACCTGCAATGTGGGAGAGCTGGGTTCAATTGCTGGGTTGAGAAGATCCCCTGGAGAAGGGAAAGGCTACCCACTCCAGTATGGTGGCCTGGAGAATTCCATGGGCTGTACAGTCCATGGGGTCACAAAGAATCAGACATGATGAGCAACTTTCACTTTTACTTTAACAGGCATACATGATATATGAACTGTGTTAAAAATCTATAACCTCCACTGCAAGTATACTTTTTGCAATTTAATGTATCCAAGATAGATCCAAAAGTTCAGCTACTTCGTTAATTTTGTTTTTGCTAATGATTGGTTTAAAAAGGAGTTTAGAATAGTTATTACATAGACGGCCTGGTATTGTTTCTTTTCAATATTTAAGATAAGATTATTTTAAAACACATTAATTCACATTTGGTATGAGAGTGTTAAAAAAATCTGTTCAGGACATGAAGGCATTTTGAATAGCAGAGGTGCTATCAGGAGAACCTTTCACTGAGAAGAGTAACAAAGTTGAATAACCTGAGGGGAAATTAATATTTTATATTAGTCAACTGATTGATAGAAAAAGGTTGGGTGTTTTAGGTTGGAGAACAATTTGTGCTATGTGTGGTACTATCAGATTTAATGGAGATTCCAGGGCAGGATCTGAAAAAACTTCAACCAGTTTAGCTGAGGCTCTGATTACTTTGAGATAAGAAGGTAAGTTCTGTTCAACTTTAAGGGGTAGGCTACTGTAGGTAACAGCTCTCTGCTGTTTGCCATTGTCGACCAAAAGATGCACAATGTGAGAGTTGAAAGCTAAGTTTTACTTGGGGCAAAATGAGGACTGCAGCCGGGGAGACCAAAGCTCAGATAGCTCTGAGCGACTGCTCCAAGAGGTAGCGGGGGAAAGTCAATATTTAAGATTTTGGTGAAGGGGGAATTCAATGCAATCAAGTGCTTACTTTACAAAAGATTTTCTGCTAGTCACAAGGAGCTGACGTCACCATGAAGGGATTTAGTGCATTTCTAGATATGAAGAGATGCAAGGATTGGGATCATGAAATCAGTTCCTGAAAATATCTAACCATGCAAAGACCTGTTTTACCAGTTTCCCTGGAGCACAGAGTGCCTCACTCTCCACCCTGCACTCCCCCCAGCGGATGTTGAAGGTCAGCAGCTGCAGCAGCACAGGCTTCAGTCTCTGCAGAGGCAGAAGACAGATGCCCTTGCCGTTGGTCAGTGGCTGGTAAATACTCTTGGCAAGTGCCAGTTTGTAGTTGACACCATGTTGTTTAGTAATATCCTTAGCATGGCTCTCCTTTCACATTCTTACACAAATATTATGATCAGTAGTGGTCTTATTTATGATCAACTGTCTTATGGAGGTCTCTTGTGGTACATTCCCTTAGAAGTAGGTGCACAGAATATAGAGGCTTTTGGGGGCTTTTGGGGGCTTCCCTGGTGGCTCAGATGGTCAAGAATCTGCCTACATTGCTGGAGACCTGGGTTCAATCCTGGGGTTGGAAAGATCCACTGGAGAAGGGAATGGCTACCCACTCCAGTATTCTTGCCTGGAGAATGCCATGGACAGAGGAGCCTGGCAGGTCTGGGGTCGCAAGAGTCAGATCTGACTGAGAGGGTTCCAATTGAATTAATGGGAACAATATAAATTCAAAGGTTTGATAACCCGATGACCAAAATCTAGCATCTATTTGCCCTCTCTGAACAGACCTGGGCTGACAGAACAAACAAAGAAGAGAAAGGGACCACTGTGACAGGACTCCATGTCTGTGAGATTCATCCTAGCCTTCTGCAAAGGGAGATTATCTTTTCTCCTACTATTAGGTCCCAAGTTAGATAACTGAACAGATGTTGTGGTGAAGAATTATAGTGATCACTATATTGATATGTAGGTTGAGAAAGCTGCAGTAATTAACATAAACAGATTCTTCTTTTCATAAAGCAATTTATTTCTGTCTTAAGTGAAAGAAAGCATATGTACGTATGAGGATAAATGATCATTACATCTTATGTTGTTTCCATAATCCATTACATGCAGTATCTTAAAACAAGTTCCATCATAGATGCCACAGCTGAACACAATAGTTCGTCAAATTATCCCTCTTCCTTTCTTTTTTTTTAAATTTTATTTTATTTTTAAACTTTACAATATTGTATTGGTTTTGCCAAATATCGAAATGAATCTGCCACAGGTATACATGTGTTCCCCATCCTGAACCCTCCTCCCTCCTCCTTCCTCCCTCCCCATACCATCCCTCTGGGTCGTCCCAGTGCACCAGCCCCAGCAGTATCTTAAAACAAGTTCCATCATAGATGCAACAGCTGAACACAGTAGTTAGTCAAATGATCACTCTTCCTTTCAATATCGAATTTGACTTGTGTTTATTTTCACATGTAATTGGTATCAACTGAAAATGGGTTTGGGTGGACTCCAGGAGTTGGTGATGGACAGGGAGGCCTGGCGTGCTGCGGTTCATGGACTCGCAAAGAGTCGGACACGACTGAGCCACTGCACTGAGCTGAATTGAAGAGCTGGTTAAGGCAAAAGGAAGTTTGGGGTGAGTGAGACACTCACCTGGTCCATAGCGAAGTTGACATGAGCCACATCAACTTGCTACTCCAGGAAACCCCTGTTTCCTGTTGGGGGGCAGCAGCAGCACATGCCCAGCAGTACTTCCCTCACCCTGTCAGGCTCACCTTGCAAGGCCTTGACATTGAAGAAGAAGATATTTTCCATCTAGTGGAAGAGCTGAAGTATGCTTCTCTCCAGCCTTCTGAAAGTGGTTGTGGCTTCACTGTGTTTAGGTAAGGATGGTCCCGGTGGCACTGTGCCTCCTCTGTGACCTAAAGACTGGCGGAACAGGCAGTCTTATGGCAATCCTGGGAAGAAGTGGGGTCTAAAATAGGATTTCTTTATTCCATACCACTTATTCCTGAAGTTCTGATTCTATTTTCTTTCTTTAGGATCCATTATTGCCCAGAAGGTAACTCAAGACCAACCACAAGTATTAGGGCAGGAGAAGGAAGCTGTGACCCTGGACTGCAAGTATGACACCAGTGATTCACGTTATAGTTTATTCTGGTACAAGCAGCCCGGCAGTGGGGGGATGATTCTCCTTATTCATCAGGATTCTTCTAACCAGCAAAATGCCACAGAAGGTCGCTACTCATTGAACTTCCAGAAAGCAAGAAAATCTATCACACTTGTCATCTCAGCCTCACAGCTGGAGGACTCTGCAGTGTATTTCTGTGCACTGAGAGAGCCCACAGTGAGACGTGTGTAGGAGGGACCTGCGCCAAAACCCAGGGCCCTCTCCACCTGCTGTGGGGACCAGGGCAGGGAGTTGCCAGCACAGACAGGAAGTGATTAGGGTTGCACAGGCATGGGGTTAGAGAGAAGACACTCATTCTAAGAAAATAATTCTCTAGGTTCAGAGGCCATATTCAGAGCTATCATTCATTAAAAAAAAATCCTTATCTCTAAAATTTAGGTTTAAATTATTTATTTATTACAAATGTAAAATTATGTATTGAGGACAAAAATTAGCCACATAAAATCCTTGCCATGTAGTGATTAGTATGAGCTAGAAGAATTGACTAAGGGAATTCAGAAATGTGTGAATTACAAATCAGTAAAAATATGTGTGAATAGTTGGATTTTCATTTCAGTTTATTTATGTTTTACCAAAAGTTTTCACTTTTGTCTCAGGTTCAAAGAATTTGTTAACAAAATAAGCCATTTGTTATATACAAATAAACAATATAGATTTTATTGGAGAATTATCTATGATACATCACCAAATTGGGTTTTGACCAACATCCAGACTTGGATGGAGGTCAACACTCAGACTTGAGAGTTTTCAGCACTGGGAAGTCCCAGGTCACAGCACATCTGGAGTCCCAATTATGAAAAGAGTCCTCTCCGTGGGTGAGACTTCAAAGATTGTAGTTCAGGGCTCCGATTTACAATCCCAGGGCAGTTGCAAACTGATATCATCATCAATCTGTGACCAAATTGCAGCTCTGGTTTCATGTTAATGCTGTTCATTTAGTCATGTAAAACTTGGAGTGTTGCTAAGGCTGGGGGATCCCTCTAGAAGCTCAACAATCTCAACATTCCTTCCCCATCTTATCCATGGTGCTGGAAGTCTTGCACTCACAGCAGGCAGTTCTCACGGTCAACTCACAGTCAGGGCAGTGTCCAGGCACATTGGAAGCAAGGTCAGCAGGCAGTTCTCACAGTCAACTCACAGTCAGGGCAGTGTCCAGGCACATTGGAAGCAAGGTCAGAGGCCTGTTCTGCTTTGTCTCTGAAGCCCAAACAAGACTATTTAATTTTCCTAGCAATTCATTAAATATTCATTGACTATATGTTATATTACAGGCCATTTTGTCATGAAATCGCTGCGTGATTTTCCTTCTTTTGAATGTCATGTTGTTTCACACAATTTAATAAATTCATTCATTTTAGTTTTGTTAGCTGAGTTAGTAGTACCCTTATTTACATTCTAAGGTGCCTACTTTGTGCTAATACTCATTGCTTCTTATTAACACCTCTATCACTGAATAGCTCAGTTTTCATAATGTAAGTTTTTCCTGCCTCTCTTCAGTCTTATCCACAAAAAGATCAATAATTAGTGGCTCTTAGAAGGACATTTTGTGAAGTACTGTATGAATTATGTTCTGTCTCTGGTCTTGCCTTTCACTGCACACGCCTCCAAAAGCATTTTTGCCATCATGTGGCTGATTTTGCACCCCTCTAGGCCCTCTCTTTCAATCACTGTTACAGAATCCCAAATATTTCTTCTCTCCAATTTCCTCCTTCTACCTCGAATCCCATTTTTCTCAGTGTTTTAAAAGTTGAATGGTAATGGTGGTTGCTAAGCTATCTTGTGTCGTAGCTGCCTCTTATATTTGTATTTGGAAAGCAATTGTGTAGAGTAGAAATCTTCTTTACAATAAGTGAGGCTGGAAAAACTGGACAGCTACATGTAAAAGAATGAAATCAGAACACTCTCTAACATCATACACAAAAATAAACTGAAAATGGATTAAAGGCCTAAATAAAAGACTGGATACTATAAAACTCTTAGAGGACAACATAGGCAGAACACTCTTTGACATAAATCACAATAGAATCTTTTCTTGGTCTACCTCCTAGAGTAATGAAAATAAAAACAAAAATAAACAAATGGAACCTAACTAAACTTAAAAGCTTTTGCATAGCAAAGGAAATCATAAACAAAACAGAAAGAAAATTCACAGAATGAGAGAAAATATCTGCAACAGAATTGACAAGGGATTAGTCTCCAAAACATACAAACAGCTCATGCAGATCCATATAAAAAAAAACCCAAGCAACTCAAATTAAAAATGAGGGGAAGATCCAATAGACATTTCTCCAAAGAACATGTACAGGTGACCAAAGGCACATGAAAAGATGCTCAACGTCACTAATTATTAGAGAAATGCAAATAAAAACTACAATGAGATATCACTTCACACTGATCTTTGGGCTTCCCTCGTGGCTCAGTTGGTAAAAAATCTGCTTGCAAAGTGGGAAACCTGAGTTTGATCCCTGGGTTGGGAAGATCCCCTGGAGAAGGGAAAGGCTACCCACTCCAGTATTCTGGCCTGGACAATTCAGTGGACTGTATAGTCCACGGGGTCACAAAGAGTCGGACACGACTGAGTGACTTTCACTTTTACTCACACAATCAGAATAGCCATCATCAAAGAATCTACAAGCAATAAATGCTGGAGAAGGTGTGGAGAAAAGAAGAAAAGGGAACCTTCCTACACTGTTGTTGGAAATGTAAATTGGTATAGTCACTATGGAGAACAGTATGGAGGTTCCTTAAAAAACTAAAAAGAGTGCTACCATATGACCCAGAAATTCCACTCCTGGGCATAAATATGGAGAAAAACATAATTTGAAAAAAATACATGTACCCTAATGTTCACTGCAGCACTATTTACAATACCAAGGACGTGGAAGCAACCTGTATGTCTATGGATAAAGAATGGATAAAGAAGATGTGGTACATATATACAATGCGACATTACTCAACCATAAAAAACAATGAAATAATGCCATTTGCAGCAACATGGATGGAACTAGAGATTATCATACTGATTGAAGTCAAACAAAGACAAATATCATATAATATTTATAATACTTATATGTGGAATCTTAAAAAATGGTACAAATGAACCTATTTCCAAAATAGAAATAGAGTCACAGAAATAGGAAACAAATTTATGGTTACTAAGGGGGAAGTAGGGGAGAGTAAATTAGGAGGTTGGGATTGTCATATACACACTACTATATATGTAATATAGATAGATAACTAATAAGAAACCTACTATAGAGCACAGGGAACTCTACTCAATACTTTGTAATGACCTACATGGGAATATAATTCTAAAAAAAGTGGATATGCTGTATATGTACAACTGATTCAATTTGCTGTACATCGGAAACTGACTTTGTAAATCAACTATACTCCAGTAAAAATTAATTTTAAAAAGTCTTAAATTTGTTTAACTCAAAAAATCTTACCATCCTAATAGACATTTTTTTTACCATATTAATAATTTTAAGTGTATAATACAATGATATTAAATACATTTACATTATTATTAAACAGCAACATTATTCATCTCTAGAACTCTTTTCATGTTGAAAAGCTGAAAATTTGTACTCATTTAACAGTTACTCCCCATTCCCCTGTCCCTCCAGCTCCTGACCACTACTATTCTGCTCTCTCTGAGTTTGACTACTTTAGACATCCTGTATAAGTGGAATCATGCAACACAGGTCATTTTGTGTCTTATTTCATTTATCATGATGCACTCAAGTTTCATCTATGTTGTAGCATGTTTTAGAATTTCTTTCCTTTTTAAGGTTGAATAATATTCTAGTGTAAGTATAGACCATACTTCGTCTATCTATTCATTTGTTGATATTTGGGTTGCGTCAACCTTTTGATGGAAACATAGATATATTAAAATCTCAGTATTTTGGATATATACCAAAATTTCAATTTTTGATAGAATTAGAAATGGAATTCCTGAATCATATGGCACTTCTATTTTAAAATTTTTAGAGAAATATTTATCTTAGTTAATTTGAACAGCTGTCCTCTAGACTACTTTATCACAAGCCAGTTTCAAGGAATAGAGAAAGCGAGTGATCAGGAGCTGTGAATGAAGTTTTGGGACTCTGGTGGTTCACCTAAACCCAGAAAAATCTGTCATCTTTGCTACAGTGCATTGCTCCTCAGGTGCCTAACAATTGATCTGAAAGGAACTTGGATATTCTTGGATATTCTTTCTAATGTGTTGCAGTCCTCTTTTGGTGAAAGGGTCAAATCTGTGATTATTTAGTCACTTTTTATTGGTTCAATGTGCAGAAACAAAGAAGAAAGTTGTTAACAGACCGTATTGTGTGTGTGTGCTTTGTTGCTTCAGTCATGTCCAGCTCTTTGTGACCCTGTGGACTGTAGCCTGCCAGGCTCCTCTGTCCATGGGATTATCCTGGCAAAAATACTGGAGTGGGTTGCCATTTCCTCCTCCGGGGGATCTTCCCAGCTCAGTGATCCAACCTGCAGCTTCTGCATTGCAGGTGGGTTATTTATCACTGAGCCACTAGGGAAGCCCCTGAAAATTATCTGTAGTATAAAAAACAAGGAATCAGATTTTGTTATCAGAGAGATTTCTATCCAAAATTATTAGCTCTGCCATGAACTTTCTAGACACTTGTGAGCCTTGTTTTATTATATAAAATAGGAGAGTGATATATTCTTTGACATTTTATTGTGGCAAGTTATCAATAGTGTGGTCCAAGGGGCTGACAAGTTGCAGTTGATTAATTAACAAGAATAATCTCAATAGATGCAGAAAAAGCATTTGAGAAAATTCAGCATCCATTCCTGTTTAACAACTTCTAGCAAATTAGGACCTAAGGAATTTCCTCAACTTAATAAAAAACCTCTACAAAACTATATCAAACATCATATTTGATAGTGAAAGAATGAATTCTTCCCCCCTAATTTCAGCACTAGGGGAAGAATTTCAGCTCTCACTGTTTGTATTTAGTGTTTTACTAGGGATTCTAGCTGGAGAAGGAAATGGCAACCCACTCCAGTGTTCTTGCCTGGAGAATCCCAGGGACGGGGAAGCCTGGTGGGCTGCCATCTATGGGGTTGCACAGAGTCGGACACGACTGAAGTGACTTAGCAGGGATTCTAGCCAGTGTAAAAAGGCAAGAGAAAGAAACAAAAAAACACAATTTGAAAAGGAAGACACAAACCTATCTTTAGTCACAGACAGCATAATTATCTGAGTATAAAATCCAAGGGAATCTACAAAAAAAAACACTAGAAAAAATAAGAAAGTTAAAGTCAAATAAACACCTATCACATGCTCCAGGAATTCCACTCCCAGATATTCACCCAAGAGAAAAATGAAAGCACATGTCTATTAAAAATGTGACACACAAAAGCTGAAAGCAACTTTGTTTGTAGAGCCTCCAACTAGAACTAACAGAAATGTTTGTTAATAGGTGAATAGACTAGCAAATCATTTTATATCTATGTAAGGGAACTTTGCATCAATACAAAGGAATGAACCTTTGATACTTACAATCATGAAAGAATCTTAATTATGCTGAGAGAAAGAAGCTAGACAAAACAGTACATGATTCTATTTATATAAAATATGCAAACTATTATATAAAATATGCAAACTAATTCATGATGGAAATGCTGCATGAAAATTGGAGTAGGAGGTGGGGAGAGGATTGTGGGGAGATTATAAAGAGATGTGAGGAAACTTTTTTGGGTGATGCATTGTTCATGATCTTAATTGGAATAATAGCTTCACAAACATGTACACATGTCAAATCTTATTAATTTGTTTATTTAAAATAAGTGCAGTATAGTTTTGTGAATGTTGTGTATTTATAAAACAATTAAAAATCCAGGTTTGGCAAATGTCTTTCTTCAATGTTGCATGAGTCTTCTAATGTGACCCCAGTTCAAAATATTTCTCCTTTGTGTTCTCATTGTCCTGTGTTTTTTTAGAGGTGTGGATAGCAACTTTCTGTGTCCATGTGTTACACATTTATTTTCAACCCAGCATCACCCAAACTTATTTTATGCCGTCTGCTTAATGTGTCAACTTTTTTCAGAATTCCTTCCTAGCATAGCTTTGAGGCCATTTTTGACAACAGAGTTGGAAAATAAAGGAGAAATGAAGGAATATGTGAACCCAAAAGAGAATCTGAGCCTGATTTATTACTTAAACCTGGATCAGGGAAATTATTTGTATGTTAACTTTGGACTGATGAAGCTGCTTGATACAAATCTGTGGAGAGTGAACTCCAGGAATCAGGCTGAGCTAAGCTTCCATCTTTGTGTCTAGCATGGGGTTTCCCCTGTGGCTTAGCGGTAAAGAATCTTCCTGAAATGCAGGAGATGCAGGAGTTGTGGGTTTGATTGCTGGGTCAGGAAGATCCCTTGGAAGAGGGCATGACAACCCTTTCCAGTATTCTTGCCTGGAGAATCCCATGGACAGAGGAGCCTGGCAGGCTACAGTCCATAGGATTGTGAAGAATTGGACATGACTGAAGCAACTGA
This sequence comes from Bubalus bubalis, assembly GCF_019923935.1. Lineage (NCBI taxonomy): Eukaryota > Metazoa > Chordata > Mammalia > Artiodactyla > Bovidae > Bubalus > Bubalus bubalis. The sequence goes on from NC_059167.1 coordinate 78,738,530, forward strand.
GCACCTATCCACGTGTGTCTAGGGATGCATGGTTACAGGGTTTTACAGAAGATGTGTTCCACTCCAGAACTTCATTCTGATAGCCTCGAGGATTTTTTGTTTATTTTTGCAAAAATGAATATTCATAAAAAGCTAAAGAAGTGCTTGTTTTTGCTGCTGCTACTTCATAACAAAAGACCAGTTTAAAAAATTGTATTTCTCCCTGATCATTGATGACCATCTTGCTCTAGGACAGTGATTACAAAAGAAATCTTATAAACCAGTATTGAACTGGCTACAACAAAACCATCTGGGAGTTTTAAAAGTTATGAACTTCTGGGAATTCCCTGGTGGTCCAGTGGTTAGGAGTTTGTTCTTTCACTGCCGAGGGCCATGGTTCCATCCCTGGGTGGGGAACTAGATCCTACAAGCTGTGCAGTGGGGTCAAAGAAAAAAATTACACATTTTTGGTCTCAATCCTGAAAAGTACAATTCATGAAGTCATAGTTGGGATTCCTGAGTCTGTTATTTTAAATCAGTCACACATTGATTCTATTATCAGCTGTTGTATGAATATCAGCTATGTCTTTAATAATTTGAAAAGCTGGGAAAGAAGAGAGTCCTAACTCCTGCTCCAGGCTTTTGACAGAAATCCACATTTTTAGGGTTCCCAACCCTGTGGAGAAAAATTATTTGACTAAAGTTTGGCAACAAATTGTGGCAGATGGGTGCTAAGAGAATCAATCCTGAAGCTAGATTTTCGTTAAGAGTATGGGGTTAGTCTTGGCTGATTCAGATAGATTAACCATCTTATCTTGAAATCAGGGAAACAGTAGAAAAAGATATTGATGTCAGATCATTCTATTAAGGATTTGATAAATTCAGTTATGATAGTTGTTTTGTTTTCATATTTTAATGGTTTTTTAAATTCAAGGCTATTTGACTATTGATAGGATAGTGTGAATTTTTTTCCCCTGAAATATTTTATTTAAAAGCTAGCATTTCTTACAAATAATATTATTTTAGGAATGATAACATACTAAATTTCAAGTAGTAGTGATTCCTCAATCAAAGACCCTGTATTCATTATTTTTGTTTGCTATAGCAAATACTTAGTGAGCATGTAATAAACGTAAGTCACTGTTCTATAAATTGGGGTACAATGCTGAGAAATAGAGATGTATTCAATACTGACTTGACTTCTTATTACTTCCTCTGTAATCAGCCACAAAACCCTTTTCTGTCAGTGGATTATAGGTTGGCCCACATGGATGCATGAGACTATAAAGCACTATATTAAAGTGATTGAGAAAACTGATATCTTCTTAGCTACAGAAATACCTGGGATGCTTTGTTAAAGAACTTCCATGTCAGGTAGTATCCTAAAAACAAAACAGACGTGAGAGGTGTTGACAGCTTTTGATCAGATTTCCAAGCCCCACCTGAAGACTGACATGTGCCTCATGGATAAAGTCAAGGATAACATTTTTTTCTGATTTGCAGAGGAGACCAGAATACATGCATCACTTTTCTGTCCCGTCACGCCAGAGGGTGCAGTTTCCTAACACAGACACATTTTCCGTGTGAAACTAAATTTCACTGTGTCTTCAACATTTCTTCATATTAAGAGTCAAGATCATTATTCAGGAGATACTCAACAGATGAGCTCTTCTTTAGGCTAGTGACCGTAATATTCTTCCTGCTGGGTAAGCAAAATGCCTCTAAAAATTTGGATTCTTTCTTCTGTTCTGTCAACAAAACCTTTAATCATAATTTTATCCCAGAGCTTTATATGTAAGATCACACAGAACTCTTTTATTTTTCCCCAGGACAAACACGTGGAGACTCAGTGACCCAGTTAGGCGGCCAAGTGACTCTTCCAGAAAAGGCTGCTGTGACCATCAATTGCACTTTTTCAGCCACCGGGTACCCCACTGTTTTTTGGTATGTTCAGTGTTCAAGAGAAGGTCCACAGCTCCTCCTGAAAACCACGAAGGTCAAGGAAAAGGGAATCAGCAGAGAGTTTGAAGCCACATACCACAGAAAATCAAAATCCTTCCACTTGAAGAAAGGCTCAGTCCAAGAGTCAGACTCGGTTGTGTACTGCTGTGCTCTGAGTGACACAGAGAAAGGAACTGCAGGGGGAGCTGAGCACACTCTGAGCAGCAACGGGGGCCTGGGTGCTGAGCATCTGACTAGCTGATCCACTCTGTGGCATAGTCTATGGTGTTTTGTCCCTAAGTTTCTGGTTGATACAAAACACTTACAAATGCCTAGGGCATGAGAACCAGAAGTGAATATTCCCCATACCCAACTGTCATTAGTAAGTTTAGTAAAAGATAGGAAAAGGAGTAAGTCAAGACTGTATATTATCACCCTGCTTATTTAACTTGTATGCAGAGTACATCATGAGAAATGCTGGACTGGAAGAAACACAAGCTGGAATCAAGATTGCTGGGAGAAGTATCAGTAACCTCAGATATGCAGATGACACCACTCTTATGGCAGAAAGTGAAGAGGAACTAAAAAGCCTCTTGATGAAAGTCAAAGTGGAGAGTGAAAAAGTTGGCTTAAAGCTCAACATTGAGAAAACGATCATGGCATCTGGTCCCATCACTTCATGGGAAATAGATGGGGAAACAGTGGAAACAGTGTCAGACTTTATTTTTTTGGGCTCCAAAATCACTACAGATGGTGACTGCAGCCATGAAATTAAAAGACGCTTACTCCTTGGAAGGAAAGTTATGATCAACCTAGATAGCATATTCAAAAGAAGAGGCATCACTTTGCCAACAAAGTCAAGGCTATGGTTTTTCCTGTGGTCATGTATGGATGTGAGAGTTGGACTGTGAAGAAGGCTGAGCACTGAAGAATTGATGCTTTTGAACTGTGGTGTTGGAGAAGACTCTTGAGAGTCCCTTGGACTGCAAGGAGATCCAACCAGTCCATTCTGAAGGAGATCAGCCCTGGGATTTCTTTTGAAGGAGTGATAGGAAAGCTGAAACTCCAGTACTTTGGCCACCTTATTTGAAGAGTTGACTCATTGACCAAGACTGATGCTGGGAGGGGTTGGGGGCAGGAGGAGAAGGGGACGACAGAGGATGAGATGGTTGGATGGCATCACTGACTCGATGGACGTGAGTTTGAGTGAACTCTGGGAGTTGGTGATGGACAGGGAGGCCTGGCGTGCTGCCATTCATGGGGTCGCAAAGAGTCGGACATGACTGAGCCACTGAACTGAACCGATGACTCCAATAGCTCCTTGTCCAGGATTAAAGTAATTTCAGGGTAAAGTCATGTAAATAATGAGACTTGGGGCCATAGAAAAAAGAAACAAGAAGCATTGGGATGTTGCTGTACACTTATGGAAAACTTTAGAGACCAGAAACATCAATTACATTTGAATAACTAGGGTGGATGATGTGTTGTGTGTGTTTGTGTGTTCTGAGGTCATTCAGGGAGTGAAGGTTGAAAATAGGAGGGCTAAAAATACATAAGCAGAGGCTACCTATGTTCTCTACCAGTGCCTGTATAATAAGCAGTGATCACTTCCCAAACCCAGCAGAAAATTGGAAGTTAGCCAGTGATGAATTGAGCAATGGCACATGTAAGTAAGAAAGCCAAAATAATTAAAAATTTTAAATATAATAATTTAAGTATTCACTTTAGGGAGATAAAATATTATTTAAGAAAGTAACATACCCATAGTCTTTATGATTCAACTAAGTTTTCTTCTAGTTAAGTTTTACCACCAATTTTTCCTTAAACTTTGTGTATTACTGAGGTTTTGCACTTTTGCTTATCAGTTAAGCTTTAAATTTTAGAAAAATTATTAAAGTATATGAATGAGATGGAACTTCATTTCATTTAAAAGTCATTTATATGTTTCTGTGTAAAATTTCTATTCACATATCTTATGTAACCCTATTGTGTTATGGTGCTTCCCAGAGGGTTCATTGGGAAGGAAATGAGGGTTCAGTCTCTGAGTCCAGAAGAGCTGCTGCAGAAGCAAATGGCAACCCACTCCAATATTCTTGCCTGGGAAATCCCCTGGATAGAGGATCCTGGTGGGCTGTAGTCCATGGGGTACATGAGAGTTGGATATGACTTAGCAACTAAAACAATACCTGTGTTCAGTTCAGTTCAGTTCAGTCGCTCAGTCGTGTCCAACCTTTTGTGACCCCATGAATCTCAGCACGTCAGGCCTCCCTGTCCATCACCAACTCCCGGAGTTCACTCAAACTCAGGTCCATCGAGTCAGTGATGCCATCCAGCCATCTCATCCTCTGTTGTCCCCTTCTCTTCCTGCCCCCAACCCCTCCCAGCATCAGAGTCTTTTCCAATGAGTCAACTCTTTGCATGAGGTGGCCAAAGTACTGGAGTTTAAGCTTTCGCATCATTCCTTCCAAAGAAATCCCAGGGCTGATCTCCTTCAGAATGGACTGGTTGGATCTCCTTGCAGTCCAAGGGACTCTCAAGACTCTTCTCCAACACCACAGTTCAAAAGCACCAATTCTTCAGTGCTCAGCCTTCTTCACAGTCCAACTCTCACATCCATACATGACCACAGGAAAAACCATAGCCTTGACTAGACGGACATTTGTTGGCAAAGTGATGCCTCTTCTTTTGAATATGCTATCTAGGTTGGTCATAACTTTCCTTCCAAGGAGTAAGTGTCTTTTAATTTCATGGCTGCAGTCACAATCTGCAGTGATTTTGGAGCCCAAAAAAATAAAGTCTGACACTGTTTCCACTGTTTCCCCATCTATTTCCCATGAAGTGATGGGACCAGATGCCATGATCTTCGTTTTCTGAATCTTGAGCTTTAAGCCAACTTTTTCACTCTCCACTTTCACTTTCATCAAGAGGCTTTTTAGTTCCTCTTCACTTTCTGCCATAAGGGTGGTGTCATCTGCATATCTGAGGTTATTGATATTTTTCCTGGCAATCTTGATTCCAGCTTGTGTTTCTTTCAGCCCAGCGCTTCTCATGATGTACTCTGCATATAAGTTAAATAAGCAGGGTGACAATATCCAGCCTTGATGTACTCCTTTTCCTATTTGGAAGCAGTCTGTTGTTCCATGTCCAGTTCTAATTGTTGATTCCTGACCTCTTCCTCAAGAGGCAGGTCAGGTGGTCTGGTATTCCCATGTCTTTAAGAATTTTCCAAAGTTTATTGTGATCCACACAGTCAAAGCCTTTGGCATAGTCAAGAAAGCAGAAATAGATGTTTTTCTGGAACTTTCTCCCTTTTTCCATGATCCAGCGGATGTTGGCAATTTGATCTCTGGTTCCTCTGCCTTTTCTAAAACCAGCTTGAACATCCGGACGTTCATGGTTCACATATTGCTGAAGCCTGGCTTGGAGAATTTTGAGCATTACTTTACTAGCATGTGAGATGCATGCAATTGTGCAGTAGTTTGAGCATTCTTTGGCATTGCCTTTCTTTGGGATTGGAATGAAAACTGACCTTCTCCAGTCCTGTGACCACTGCTGAGTTTTCCAAATTTGCTGGCATATTGAGTGCAGCACTTTCACAGCATCATCTTTCAGGATTTGAACTAGCTCAACTGGAACTCCATCACCTCCACTAGCTTTGTTCGTAGTGATGCTTTCTAAGGCCCACTTGACTTCACATTCCAGGATGTCTGGCTCTAGGTGAGTAGTCACACCATCGTGATCATCTTGGTCTTGAAGATCTTTTTTGTACAATTCTTCTGTGTATTCTTGCCACCTCTTCTTAATATCTTCTGCTTCTGTTAGGTCCATACCATTTCTGTCCTTTATTGAGTGCATTTTTGCATGAAATGTTCCCTTGGTATCTCTAGTTTTCTTGAAGAGATCTGTAGTCTTTCCCATTCTGTTGTTTTCCTCTATTTCTTTGCATTGATTGCTGAGGAAGGCTTTCTTATCTCTTCTTGCTATTCTTTGGAACTCTGCATTCAGATGTTTATTTCTTTCCTTTTTTCCTTTGCTTTTCACTTCTCTTCTTTTCACAGCTATTTGTAAGGCCTCCCCAGACTGCCATTTTGCTTTTTTGCATTTCTTTTCCATGGGGATGGTCTTGATCCCTGAAACCTGTACAATGTCACGAACCTCAGTCCATAGTTCATCATGCACTCTATCTATCAGATCTAGTCCCTTAAATCTATTTCTCACTTCCACTGTATAATCATAAGGGATTTGACTTATGTCATACCTGAATGGTCTAGTGGTTTTCCCTACTTTCTTCAATTTAACTCTGAATTTGGCTCCAAATAAGGTGTTTATGATCTGAGCCACAGTCAGCTCATGGTCTTGTTTTTGTTGACTATATAGAGCTTCTCCATCTTTGGCTGCAAAGAATATAATCAATCTGATTTTGGTGTTGACCATCTGGTGATGTCTATGTGTAGAGTCTTCTCTTGTGTTGTTGGAAGAGGGTGTTTGCTATGACCAGTGCGTTCTCTTGGCAAAACTCTATTAGTCTTTGCCCTGCTTCATTCCGTATTCCAAGGCAAAGTTTGCCTGTTACTCCAGGTGTTTCTTGACTTCCTACTTTTGCATTCCAGTCCCCTATAATGAAAAGGACATCTTTTTTGGGTGTTAGTTCTAAAAGGTCTTCATAGAACAGTCCTACTTCAGCTTCTTCAGTGTTACTGGTTGGGGCATAGACTTAGATTGCTGTGATATTGAATGGTTTGCTTTGGAAATGAACAGAAATCATTCTGTCATTTTTGAGATTGCATCCAAGTACTGCATTTCAGACTCTTTTGTTGACCATGATGGCTACTCCATTTCTTCTGAGGGATTCCTGCCCACAGTAGTAGATATAATGATCATCTGAGTTAAATTCACCCATTCCAGTCCATTTTAGTTACCTGGTTCCTAGAATGTCAACGTTTACTCTTGCCATCTCTTGTTTGACCACTTCCAATTTGCCTTAATTCATGGACCTGACATTCCAGGTTCCTATGCAATATTGCTCTTTACAGCATCGGACCTTGCTTCTATCACCAGTCACATCCACAACTGGGTATTTTTTTTTTTTTTTTTTTGCTTTGGTTCCATCCCTTCTTTCTTTCTGGAGTTATTTCTCCACTGATCTCCAGTAGCATACTGGGCACCTACTGACCTGGGGAGTTCCTTTTTCAGTATCCTATCATTTTGCCTTTTCATACTGTTTATGGGGTTCTCAAGGCAAGAATACTGAAGTGGTTTGCCATTCCCTTCTCCAGTGGACCACATTCTTTCAGACTTCTCCACCATGACCCGCCTGTCTTGGGTGGCCCCACGAGCATGGCTTAGTTTCATTGAGTTAGACAAGGCTGTGGTCCTAGTGTGATTAGATTGACTAGTTTTCTGTGATTATAGTTTCAGGGTGTCTGTCCTCTGATGCCCTCTTGCAATACCTACCATCTTACTTGGGTTTCTCTTACTTTGGACGTGGGATATCTCTTTACAGCTGCTTCAGCAAAGTGCAGCCACTGCTCCTTACCTTGCACTGTGTGGGCACAGGAGGGCCTGGAGGAGCTATTTCATGTTCAAGGTCAGGAGGGACAGTGGTGAGGAGATACCCCTCGTCCAAGGTAAGGAGCAGCAGCTGCACTCTGCTGGAGCAGCCGTGAAGAGATATACCTGTGGTAGAGTCATTTAAATACCTGTGGCGGATTCATTTTGATATTTGGCAAAACTAATACAATTATGTAAAGTTTAAAAATAAAATAAAATAAAAAAAGGGGGGAAAAAGACTTAAGCACTACAAAAAATAAAAAAATAAATAAATATAGATTTGAAAGAGCATTCTCTCTTAAGAAAGTTGCCATAAAACTGTCATACATATGTCTTCAAAAAACTTTAATACAACCTTTTTGACTTTGTTCATGTTTGCTATGAAGAATTTTTAAAATAGTATGTAGTAAATTTATGAAAATTTTCTTTTATGGATTCTGAGTTATATATTTCATTCTCCACAATCTGTAGCACCTTAAATGATAATATTTTATCTCATATTTTCTTTAATTTCTCTCAGATTAGTTTTGTCTTTAAATTTGCATGTGTGTGTGTGTGTGTGTGTGAGTTGAGATTGAGGTTAAGGCTATCTGTATTTCTATCTGTTTTTGTTTATTTTGAGGCAGCTATCCAGGCTCAACATCTTGAATGGCTCATTTTTCTTCTGATTTTTAAATGTTTTATTTGTCTTTTTTCCTATCTCTTTCATTTTTCCTTATTAAGATTTTCAACCTCGGCATTCTTTTCTGTTCAATATTTATATTTCAACATTAGCAGTGCTTTTTGCCAGTTTCTTACTGGATACATAAGGAATACATGTCCAGTCAACTTCAAGCCTGTGCTAGAAATATAGGGAAAACAATGTGGCTGGGAGAGCTGCCATTGGAGAAGGAGGGAGAGATGAATCCACCCCATCACATTACAAGATGTGTATGAAGCATCATCTCATGCAATGGAAACTATCTGCCTGTGTTCCCAGCTCTGTCAGTTGGGGACCCTGGCAAAGTCGCTAAAAACATGTTCACAATTAGTCCATACAAGGATGGGAGGTGGACAATCAACAGTGGAGAACAAGAACAATTTTGTGTCATCTGTCTTCTTGAAGAAGATTTAAATAATGAGGACTGGAATTTGGAGTTTGGAGGAATCACATCTACTTAAAATGCCTTGAAATCTGCCGCTGCCTCAGTGTTTTGAACTCTGTCATTGCTTTGTAGGACATTTTTGAATTTTTTTTCTGTTGCCACTTCAATTTTTGATGAAGTTTGTGAAAATCTAATTTAGTAACTATCCTTGCTTCTGTTGAGGGTGTTGTTGAAAATTGATTACTGTATTTCAAACCTCTTGACCCTAATTTAAGCAGAACAGGTATGGACATCTCTGTGGTCTAAGGTTCTTTCCTTCTCTCTCCTCTTCCTCTCCTGCTCCCCTTGCCTCTCTCCTCTCTTGTCTTGTCTCAGCTCTTCTGCTCTTGATTTTCCCAGACTGATTCTGTTTTCATCCTTCTCTGAAGTAAGTGTTTCTAATCAACCATTTCTTTGAGCCATCAATGTTTAAAAATAATTTTATTGTGAAATATAACAAATGTTCACAAAAGTATGTAAAACTCACAATATATATTATTTAGGTACATACAAATTTGAGACTGTGGTTTTTTGCTTATGAACTTTCTTTATGAATTTTAGAAGTTCTCTGTATTAGGGTTCCCCAGAGAAACAGAACCAATAGCATTAACTTAACGTGAGTGTGTCTTCACCTCTAATAATCCTATTCTGAAGGCCTAGTTTGTTATTCGAGGGGATAATATGTTAGCTTTTTTAAGGTAAGTGTTTATGTGATACATCTTTTGCCATTCTTTTGCTTTCAAAATCTTTGGGCATTATATGTCAAGTTTGGAATAAATCCTCATATATCCACACTCTCAAGTATTCATTGGCCTCCTATTTCACTGAGAAAATAGAAGCAGTAAGAAAATTTTCACAAGTTTCTATAGTTAACATTTTTTAAGGTAATTTGCAGATTTCCATTTCTTTCAGTTGGTTACTGGAAATTTATTTCCTGCCTTTGATTGTATCATGTTTTCTCAATTCTTTATGCATCTTATAGATTTGCTTTTTTGGGTGAGCTTTTGAAGCAGCAGATACCTCTCCCAGTATTTATGGTCTGGTCTTGACTAGAGGAGACCTTCCGTAGTCATCAGTGCTAAATATGAGGCAAGATAGAGACCAGTCCCTTTGGGAGTGTACTCCTGAGGAAATTTGGACAAGGACCCGTTGGTTTCCTGTCTTTTCATTTGGAGGAAACATCTCAGTTCTAGCCTTTCTCCACCTTGCAGATCAGTACTAGCTGTAATACCACACCATTCTTTTTCCCTTAGCTGCTAGCTGTTCCAGTGACCAAGCCCTGCCAGTCATTCAGTGCTAAGTATGAGTTGAAGCAAGTAGAAACTGGCTCCATGGAGGGCACTTTGAATTATCTGGCATAAGGCCCCCTTCACTCTGTGTGGGGTTAAAACCAGTTCTGCACTGATTCCCAGTCTTGCAGGGCAGTGCTAATTGTGGAACCACACTCTCCCTTCCCTTGTTCCTTACTATCCCAAGGGATCAGGCTCTGCTCCGTCCTGAACAGAGGGAGATAGAGACCGTTCCTACTCTGAAATGCTAGGACTAAGGCCAGCTCCTTCTCCTCCCCCCATTAGCTCTCTTTTCCCCTGTGGAGGAAGAACCTCAGTTCTGCTCTTCCAGGTTCAAAGAGCAGGACTGGCAGCAAAAGAGACGTCCTGCATTTTCCTTTGTTTCTCACTGTCCTGAGGGATTGCTCTCTGCCTGTCATACTGGGCATGAGGTAAGATAGAAAACCACCCCACAGAGGGCGCCCTGAGAGGACTGAAGGTCGGGTCCAAGCTCCAGAATCACTCCCCTCCCCCATGGGAGACACGATGGGCACAGGCTATCTCCTTGGTACTGGGATGAGCGCATCTGGCTGAGGGACTGAGGTGGGTGAAGTAAAGTTGCTCTTCTCTCCCCTGTAAATGTGACTGCTCTCAGCTTGTTCTTCCGCAAGTGTGTTTACTTTTAGCTGGGTTCGTCATTGTCCTTCAAGGTGTATTGTTGCTAATATCATTGTTAAGTCCATGTTTGTGGAGGAAAGAGAGATAAGGCTTCCTCCTTTGCCATTATGCTGATAGTCCACATCATGTCTTTTAAATCTTTCAAAAATGTCAGGAAAGTGTTGCAATATATATTTTCAGATGAGAAAACTGAGGCTTAACTCTCCTATACAATAAGTCAGAATTCATACCGGGGCTTTTAAACATATGTTTTATGTACTAACCTACTCTGTTTACAGAGACTTACAGGGGCTTATATTCAGTGTTATGTTCAAAATAGTGAGAAGGAAACCTAGCAAGAAGCCTAACCCAAGGTTCTGAACAACCATGGCTCTGACCCCAAGATGGCAGTATTTGCATTGGCCTTGCCTGTGGGTATGATTGAGTATGAAGCAGCAAAATCTGGTCTTTGGCTCAATAGGGTTGTAGTCTCTTATTGGCTAAGCATAATCCCTGAGAATCCTTTGTTAATGTAAAAAAATAAAAGGTGTTGAATGGACAAGTCAGTTTTGGGGGACAGCCCAGTGCAGAAGAATGGAGATGCATGTGAGACCCTACCCGGTGGTTTTGTGGCTTCATTTTTGTTGTAAGTTAATGAAGAGTTTTAGCCAGGTTGACACAGTAAGTCCAGGGAATATTTTTAAAGGTTTTCAAAATGGTGCATTGCATGTATTGCTTTGGGGTAGGAGGAGAGAAGAATTTGGGGCCATGTTATGGTTCAGCTGGGATACATTCTGGAGAGGAGTAAGAGATGCAAATTAGAAAGCAATAAAAATGGGTGAGCTATCTCTCAGATCTCTCTTTGCTTTTTGAACAGGCGTGAGTAGCAAAAACCAAGTGGAACAGAATCCTCCATCCCTGGTGGTCCTGGAGGGGCAGAATTGCACATTTCAATGCAATTATACAGTGAGCCCCTTTAACAACCTAAGGTGGTACACACAGGACACTGGGAGAGATCTTGTTTCCCTGATAACCATGACTTACAGTGACAACAAAAAGTCAAATGGACGGTACACAGCAACTGTGGATGCAACTGCCAAGCACAGCTCCCTGCACCTCACAGCTGCCCAGCTCAGCGATCCAGCCTTCTACATCTGTATGGTGGGTGCACGATGCTCCCCAGGCACTCGCACTCTGTACCCAAACCTGCACCTGGAGGTTGTCAAGGAGCATTTTTTGAAATGTTGTATGCAATTTCAAAGTGAGCTAGTGCTTCTCTTTCAGACATGGCTGAATTTGTATCTACTAACATAGAGGTATCCTCGCTCAACACAGAAAGTTAACTGCTCACCTGGTTATTCCCAAGGGTAAGACCATCATACTGCATTACTACCCTGAAGTAGATGATAATTTTGATTAAAAGGGAGAGGTCAGCTCTGTGTGGGGTCCAGCAACTTGTAGAATGCCGATTGAGTAAAAAAGCAAAATGTTGACGAAGCTGATGACAATATTTGGTAAGACCGCTAATGTCTTCTGTGTTTGTTTTCTTTATCTCACAGGCATTATGCACAGAAAATGACAATACCTCCCTTCTTATATAATTTAATGTAGATTGGAAGAAGAATCCATACAAGACTTATGAAGCAGCGTCCGGATATAAGATAATTATCCTGAGCTACAGTGTCAATAACTAAATTCATATATATCAGCTCACTGAGAAGGTTTTGCACTGATCGGAGAGAAAGGAATCTTACGAGATTTTCCCTGGAAAGGGTTGATTTTAATTATTCAGTTTTTATAACTTGTACATGGTAGATGCTCAAGAATTTTATATAAGTAGGAAGAGAAGAGAAAAATCTAGGAGATAAATCGTAGGTGTATCTCTCCAGCTGCTCTGCAACTACTCTGAACTTGATCTTGATGTGGTCCTCTCTCCATGTTACCTCTTCAGAGATCAGAAGACGCTGGGTGAGTGTATGCACAGGGGCATGGATCTAATTTCTAATTTGCTGAGGAGTGTCTCAGCTTCTTGTGACAGCAGATTCATGAATATGCACTCAGATAAACAAGTTGCTTGACCTGGTAGTGTCTGAGAGCTCTCAAATTCCAACCTGAGTTCTCATGAGTCTGGTGAATGGAAAAAATGGAGAAGTCTTTGGGAGTTTCATTCCTGGTTCTTTATTGGCAGCTGTGCTGTGAGTTGGCTGGTTTTGAAGTATGAATAAAAAGAGCAGATCCTAGTAATCTCTATAAATCTGAAAGTTATAGAAGGGTGGCTAGTGTTACTGGGGCCACCTGGGGGGGATTGTGAAAAGGAAATATATTCTTTCAAAAAATAATTGGCCATTAATATATCTCCTTTGTCTGTGGTTCTTTGTTCAAACAGGGGTGAGCAGCCAATATACACTGGACCAGAGTCCTTCATTCCTGAGTATCCAGGAGAGAACACATGCTGATCTTAATTATACTTATCAAAAGAAAACATTTTACAGCTTCGTTTGGTTCAAGCAGGAGCCTGGGAAAGGACTCGTATCTTTGTCTTTAATTCAATCAAGCCAGAAAGAGGAGGCAGACAAAAATTTTAAAGAACTCCGGGGAAAAGAGAAGGTTTACAGTGTTTTGCGTATCTCAGCCTCCCACCCTGGAGACTCAGCTACCTTCTTTTGGGCTTTGCATCGCAGTGCTCTCCAAGCACCTGCAGCCTGTCCCACAAATGCCAGCTGGGCCTCTTCACAGGGGTCTAGCCTTGGGGTGAGAATGAAGGTGTTTCCTTTATCCACAAAGGGAGTTTTCTTAAAATCTCTGTCTCCAAACAGAAATCAAGGATAATCTATCCCTCCCTTATGTGATGAATCTGAATTTATATTGAATTAAATTGCCTTTTGTTACTATTGAAAGTTAATCCCTCAGTGCAAATTGTACTCCTCCTGGGCCTGTTTGCTGAGATTTCTTTTCACCGTCTACCCTTCAGGTGAGAGGGCAGGCCCCTTTGTGCTCAGGCTCCAGTTCAGAAAGCAAGCTTTCACCATGCTGTACCCTCACCAGTAGCCTCATACTCATTGGTTCATGTCTTCATGATATTTTTGTATACCTGTGTACCATTTATACAATTATTTACCAATTTAATATTAAATTTACTTAATGACTGTGCAAAAAATTATCCTGTTTTAATGGATGTTATGTGTGAAACCATATATTTCATGTGCAGTTATATTTTTTCTATTACAAATTAAAATAACACCTTATATGTAACATATTACAAATTAAAATAATACCTTATCTGCAACAATTACAATTTTCTTTTATGTACTGCCTACCATGACCTCTTGCATCAATCATACTTTAGGAAATACTGATTCAGTCCATGCCCTTCATTTAATAGGTGAAAGAATTAGGATTTACAGGATTTGAATGGCCACTTAAAGCATGACTTATAACAAAATGGAAGCTGGGAACAAAACTCAGACACTCTGACCTTTTGTCAATTGCTTCTTCCACTAAAGATAAAAAATGGATCCAGAGTTTGAAGGAAGGAGTCTAGTATTTTAAATTTAAATTAAGCTAAAATTTTATTACTTAATTATATATATTAATTTTAAATAAATTAGAAGATATAAACACATTTAAAAAGAGAACACTCCCATAATTTCATGGCATAAAGATTATGACTATCACCAGTTTTAAGATTTTTTGGTGCATGTATTATACAGCTATATTTTTCTGTGAGAGGGACTATAATATACCTGGAATTTATAAACATATTTGTTTTTCTCAACATTGTAGATATTTCCATGTCAGAAAACATATATTAAAGGCATAATTTTAAATGATTGGCTAATTTCCATTATTTAGATATATTTAAAAAATGAATCACTATTTGGTATTTTTCCAATTATACAGTATTATAGACAATATTTTTATGAACAAACATCATTTAAGTTGTAGTTTCAATGGAAGTGAAATTGCTTGGATAAGGGAAAAAAACATGACATTAAATGTTTGGTTTCCATGAAGAAATTTTTCACCAAGCTATGGCTTCAACAGCAACCCATGAAGCTGTTGACTTTCCAATACTATACCAAGTCAGGATATTACTACATTAAATTAGTTTTCATTTTACTAAGTGAAAAAATTCAATTTTAATTTCCTTTTATTTTAATCAATAAGGTTTTTGTCATTACACATTTTGTAATAAAAAATAAGATTAGAAAACATCAGAGTACCTCACAGAGAATAAGAACTAATATATTTTCATAAAAGTGAAAAAGCTGGCTTAAAACCCAACATTCAAAAAATTAAGACCATGGCATCTGGTCTTCATGGCAGATGGGAAATAGATGGGGAAACAGTGGAAAAAGTGATAGATTTTATCTTCTTGGGCTCCAAAAGCACTGCAGCCATGAAATTAAAAGATGCTTCAAAGCTATCACAAACCTAGACAGCATATTTAAAAGCAGAGACATTACTTTACTGACAAAGTTCCATCTAGTCAAAACTATGGTTCTTCCAGTAGTCATGGATGGATGTGAGTTGAACTATAAAGAAAGCTAAGTGCTGAAGAATTGATGTTTTTGACCTGTGGTGTTGGAGAAGACTCTTGAGAGTCCCTTGGACAGCAAGGACATCAAACCAGTCAATCCTGAAGGAAATCAGTCTTGAATATTGATTGGAAGGTTGATGTTGAAATTGAAGCTCCAATACTTTGGCCACCTGATGTGAAGAACTGACTCATTGGAAAAGATCCTGATGCTGAAAAAATTGAAGGCAGGAGGAGAAGGGGATGATGACAGAGGATGAGATGATTGGATGGCATCACTGACTCTATAGACATGAGTTTGAGCAAGTTTTGGAAGTTGGTGATGGACAGGGAAGCCTGGTATGCTGCAGTCCATGGGGTTGCAAAGAGTTGGACATGACTGAGTGACTGAATTGAACTGATCTTTTCATAAAATAAGATGAATTAAAAAAAATTTGGAAAACACTGTTCTGATCCAGGTTACCTTCTAACTTGCCTCTTTTCTCTCAAAGTGTATTACCCAGAGTTTTGATATTCAAAATATAGACCAGCAATATTAGAACTTGTGCAGAATCCCAGGATTGACTCCAAATCTACTGAATTTGAATCTTCATTTTAACAAATCCCTAGGTGATTCTACCACTTTGAAATTTGAGAAGCACTAATCTAACTGGTAGCAAAAGTGGTTTTTTAATTATAAATCAAAGTTTTTGCCACCTGCCTAAATGCTTCAATGGATTTCTATTGCCTCTAGAATAAAATACAAACTCTTGGCTATGCTATACAAGAGTCTGCACAATGTGAATCCCACCTGACCCTTCAATCTTAGTTCATAACTCTCTTCCCTGACTCTTTGTGCAGTCACATTGCTGATCTTTCAGTTTTCTAAACTTGTCAGGTCTTGTCCCATGTTGGGTCTTATTCTTTCATTTATCTGCAATTTTCCTCCCCCACATCTTGGTGAGACTGACTTATTTTCATCCCTCAGGTCTCAGGTCAAATATCACTTGTTTATGTTTGGTCACTAAATTGTGTCCAACTCTTTTGTGACCCCAGGGACTGTAGTTCACCAGGCTTCTCTGTCCATGGGATTTTCCGGGCAAGAATACTAGAGTGGGTTTCTATTTTCTTCTCCAAATATCACTACTGTAGAGAAAACCTTCTGACTTTTGCTGAACTTCCTGACTAGTGTAACCATCCACAAACCTTTTCTTAACTCTGTATCAAACACCCTGGTCATTTCCCAATGGTAATATCCATAATGAGCAGGCATATTTTTGATTGACATGTCAATATATTCATTGCTAGTAACTCCAGTTAGATTATAAGTCCTGTGAGGTCAGTACTGTTGTGTGTTCTGCTCATGGGCTCTACTCTTAGTGTCTAGAACAGTGACTGGCCCATAGTAGTCAGGTGATAAATATCTACTAAATAAATGTTGTGTGGGCCTTCTCCCTCTTTGCTTTCCTTTTCCCTTCTTGTCATTTCCACCCCTGAAACTCTTAACTATATGTATGTTCTCATTGCTTCTTATGTGGTATAGTTCAGTTATCTCTGGCTCTTACTTGAAGACTCAGATTCCAGCCTTCCTTTGCTCAGTAGGCTCTGTTAAATAATTGGATCCACACAGGGTCTCAGTCTGTCCTCAGTCAACTGACTTCACTTTACCAGGTGTAATCTCAATGAATCAGGTCAACTTGAAAGCTAGAAACCCTGCAGTGAAATATGTAAAAGAGAAAATAAAAAGACATGTCCCAAAGACTGGAAAATATAAAAGGAATTTCAAGTCAAATAATTATGAGCACGTGTCAAAATTTGATTTCAAATTACTGCAAGAGAAATTCTCAGGAAACATATTCAAATAATTAGCCTTGGTAGAAATATTTTATAGGAGATAAGATTTTTTTTAAAAGCTTTGATTAGAGATCATAATTATGGTCAGAAGGCTGGTTCATTTTTATTCTACTTTTGATTGTGTACTGGTATTAGGTTCCTCACATGATTAATAGTCATTTGAGAGTGTAACACTAATTTTCCAGGAGTCTTTATTCCATTACAGTATGTAAGAGAATTCCTAAAGCGTTTCATTAGAAATAATAGTTAAGTCCCATGTGAGGCTATAAAGAATATCCTTCAGAAAAGATCCATTTTAGACCAGTTTGGGGAAACATTTTTCTCAAAAGTAATTCAAGTATTTATTATAGTATCTCTAAAGGTGGCAGAGAGGGTTTTGTCAGGTCTTGGTCTTACTTCGAAGAAGGCAATGGCACCCCACTCCAGTACTCTTGCCTGGAAAATCCCATGGATGGAGGAGCCTGGTAGGCTGCAGTCCATGGGGTTGCTAAGAGTCAGACATGACTGAGCTATTTCACTTTCACTCTTCACTTTCATGCATTGGAGAAGGAAATGGCAACCCACTCCAGTGTTCTTGCCTGGAGAATCCAGGGACTGCAGAGCCTGGTGGGCTGCCGTCTATGGGGTCGCACAGAGACAGACACGACTGAAGCGACTTAGCAGCAGCAGCAGCAGATCTTACTCTCTTACAGGCTAATAGCTTGTTGTTTCTTTGGTGCTATCAGTAAAGTCACAAATCCTGTGTCAGAGATGAAGGATGTTATTACTTAGGACACAGCAAGCAGCATTAACACTAGCATATTTGCTTCAGTTGCCTTTGTCCTAAAGTCTCTCATGGTGATTTCAGTTCAGTTCAGTCACTCAGTCATGTCCGACTCTTTGTGACCCCATGAATCACAGCACGCCAGGCCTCCCTGTCCATCACCAACTCCCGGGGTTCACTCAGACTCACGTCCGTCGAGTCAGTGATGCCATCCATCTGTCTCATCCTCTGTCGTCCCCTTCTCCTCCTGCCCCCAGTCCCTCCCAGCATCAGAGTCTTTTCCAATGAGTCAACTCTTCACATGAGGTGGCCAAAGTACTGGAGTTTAAGCTTCAGCATCATTCCCTCCAAAGAAATCCCAGGGCTGATCTCCTTCAGAATGGACTGGTTGGATCTCCTTGCAGTCCAAGGTACTCTCAAAAGTCTTCTCCAACCCCACAGTTCAGGGGTGTAAATGGATGCTATGCATGGGATGGGATTGTGTCACAGCTGATGAATAGCGAGCTTGGGAAATTCATTGCTATTTGGTATTGCTATTGCCAAGCAGTAAGCAAGCTCACTCTTTGTCTCAGAGAAGACATTACCCCATCCATCAAGGTTACATGCTGCAAGCACAACTCTGAGAAATGGTTCAGGTTGAGTGGTAATGACCTTACGTTGTTGGTAAACCCAGAACATTATGTAGAAGTATAAGAGACTCACAGCGAACTGCCTTTCAACAACATTCACTTCATGATTCTAAATTGTATTCGTTTCTAGAAATTTTTCTTGAGAGTTTGCCACTCCATCCACTTATTTCTCTGTTCTTATTTCTCTGAATGACAAAGCCTGAGATTAAATCTATTTGATTTTTCTCTAACAACATTTAATTAAATCCGCTATTAGCAGGGCTTCCCTTGTGGTTCAGTGGTAAAGAATCTGCCTGCAATCCAGAAGACACAGGAAACACTGGTTTGATCCTTGGGTTGGGAAGATACACCGGAGCAGAAAATGGCGACCCAATCCCGTATTCTCACCTGGAAAATCTCATGGACAGAGGAGCCTGGCAGGCTACAGCCCATGGGGTGATAAAAGAGCTGAACACATCTTAGCGAATAAACAGCAACTGTGAGCAGAAATTTATATAGCAGCATGAGACCAATCTGCATGATTAAGCTCGGTCATGTCTCCTAGGATTCCAGATTCAGTCAACTGTGAATAAGTTCCAAGATATAAACAGCTTGGACATCGTATAATATTCATTATGACCCATGCAAGGGGATTGGACACACTGGTCTTTGGTTTAATTTCTAAAAAGGGATCAAAGATCAACCATCCTTCCCGATGGAGAGATGTTCTTTCTTCGCAAACACAAACATGTAACTCCAAGGGAGACAGATTGGTCCAGTTTTAAATTTATTGTTATACTTGATTAGAATCATCATTACATCACTTATTAAGTTATATGAGCAGTGTCATTCATGAGGCATAATTCAAGATGGGCAGACACCAAAAGCATATGCATTTGAACCCGCCATACTGAAACAAAGTTGTGCTGATTTGTAGGTTTTTACACATAGAGGGTTGGGAATCCATGTTGAACAGCTTCCGTTGATGACATCAGGCACAGAAGAACAGTCCAGGACAAGCCGTATTCATATCAATTTTTCTGTTTTCACAGACCATATGGTTGTTCTGCTTAGGCTGCAGTGCTGGGTCTAGCATTTAAAGAGAGCATGAACAATCTTCCCTTCCAACAAACACAAACTTTCCAGGGTCTAAGGTGTTCCCTTCTCTAGTACCAGGGTTGTTGCTCCTTTTCCACTACCACAAAATTGGAGTGATCATTCTAGTAGCTATAACTTTGCCATTTTTCCTAGTCATTTCCTAATCACACTCAAAACTTTTGTATAGAATGATAAGGAGCAAGGGGAATAAGTGAATTTTCATGCCATTTACAGAGATTATTCATATTCACCACCTTGGGCCTACTGGGCCATTTAAGGGAATTCTTAGAGCAGTGTATTCAAGTAAACCATAGTTATCTTCACAATCTAGGGCCGTATTTATTCAACAGGAGAATCTAGGTGGCTGAACAAGAATTAAATAATTTTAATATCATTTTTGACTTGCCTACTGCCAAGAAGGTGGACTAGCAAAGCTGGTCAGAGGTTCACTCTTCAGGGAAAGAAGGAAGCATCATGCTTTCTTTCCACTTCTGACAAGCTGTAGTAGGTGTATTTTTTTTTTTTTTCCCTACTCAACCTGTTAAGGAAAGTTAGAAACCCTGGACCACATGTAAAAGAAAAACATAAGAATTTGGAGGGAAGAAGCCAGACTAGCTTAGGAACTTGGGGCTTGAGGAATGATAGAGCAGTGAGCTCCCTGAGCTTCCTTTTGCTTCATGTAACCCAAGTGAGTCATGGAGAAGCCAGGAACCTGGAAATGCCAACAGATGTAGACAAAAAAAGGCCATGAAAAGTCTTCTGTCTGCAGCCAAAGGTCCAGGAAGAGGACAGCTTAGAAAGAAAGGAAACGTTAGCACATTTACCTATACATAGAGGCAAACACCACAGAGAGCTGTGCAGCAGCCGAGCAAACACATAAGTAGAAGGGAACGGACGCCTGGCAGGAAAGCCCTGTGGTGTTTTCACTCGCCCTTGTTCCGTCTTTCCATCACTAGATCCATGACAGTTTTTAGATAGCTGCCTGCATCCCTAGGGTGGGTTCCGATGGTGGAGGGGGAAGAGCTCTTTGTCATGAAACAGCAGAGCTTCACTGCTTTAACCTGTCTCGTGGCTCCCTCAAGGACTAACGCAAAGGGCTTGTCTATATGTCACATAACTCAGCACTCTCTCAGGGCAGAGAAATTGTTACACAGAGAACATTTTCTAAGAAAAATTCAACAGTAGATTTGGATAGACAGGAGAAAGAACTTGAAGATAGGCTAATTGAAGTTGTCCAGTCAGAGAGCAGAAAGAAAAAAGAATGAAGAAAAATGAACTGAGACTAAAGGAGCTGTGGGACATTGTCAAATTTTCTGGCATAAGTATAATAGGATTCCCAGAAGAGGAGGAGAGTGAGAAATAGCTGTGTGAGTTTTGTCAAAAGCAGTGTTCTTTTAAAGAAAAGGATCCCACTGTTAGCATCTTCTCCCTCATCCTACTTCCTACATAGTTGTCGGTGGGAATAGGGAGGACCTGACCAGTCCATCTTTGATGGATACTGTTTACCTGTTCTTGAGCAGAAAGGACCTTCTGCATTGCTGGTCTCTAGCAACTAGCTTCTACAAGGGCATGAGGCAGGAGGTGAAATGAGAAGGAAGAGTACTTGTCTGTGCTTCTTTTTCTGTTAGACTCAGTTAAGCTTCTTGCATAGGTAGCCCTCTGATAAACATGGCTTGCTGGTTAGGGTACAATAGAAAGGCAGAGAGTGATTGTTGCTTTTCTTGTCTAGTTGCTAAGTCATGGCTGACTCCTTTGCAATCCCATGGACTATAGCCTTGCCAGGCTTCTCTGTCCGTGGGATTTTCCAGGCAAGAATACTGGAGTGGCTTGCCATTTCCTTCTCCTGGGGAATCTTCTCGACCCAGGGATTGAACCCACATATTTTGCATAGCCAGGCAGATACTTTACAACTGAGCCACCAGGGAAGCTTGTTAGAGAGACTGATACCAGACCCATAACTTTGGAGATTAATCCTGAGATGCCAGGGCTGTGTATAAGAAGAGGGGTTAGACTCATGAACACGTCCTTTGGGTTTTATTTACACTCTAGGTACTGAAGGCTGGTCCATCTACTACTACCATCAGCCCAAGTAAGCGATGATTCTTCACACATATGCCACTGGTACAAAATGGAATTAAGAATTAAGTCCTTGACTTTGTTAAAAATCTGCCCAAGTTGTGAGCTGGAAACATGTTTGTTCAGTTAGATTTTAGGTCATTGTGTCTTAAGAGGATTCTTTTGAGTTAGATTCAGTTCAGTTCAGTTCAGTCGCTCAGTCGTGTCCAACTCTTTGCAACCCCATGAATCGCAGCACACCAGGCCTCCCTGTCCATCACCAACTCCCGGAGTTTCACTCAGACTCACGTCCATCGAGTCAGTGATGCCATCCAGCCATCTCATCCTCTGTCATCCCCTTCTCCTCCTACCCCCAATCCCTCCCAGAATCACAGTCTTTTCCAATGAGTCAACTTGAGTTAGATTAGATTTCTTTAAAAATAGAAGTGGGGAAATAAGATAGGAAGTGTTGGACTGATATGAAGAAAAGCTACACAGATCCCCTGAATCATGAGAGCCTTGCCCAGATTTCTATCACTAGAATATCTTAGGACTGGTTTTTCAGTGTGAGAGAGTGGTCATTTGATAAAACTGCTTCTAATTAGACAAGCATTGCCATTTGATGTAAAACACACATGTAGACATCACTCTATCCCCACATACATTGACTTGGACCATATGCTTCTCAATTTTTTAATTTAACTAAAGTGGCAAATTTTTATTTTCATCAGTTCCCATAGTAAAGATCTATGCTTCAAATACTTCTTTGATTAGGGTCTTGAGTCCACAAGATGGCAGTGTCTTCAGTCCACAAGATGGCAGTGTCTTCTCAGGGACCCTGCTCTTGTATTCCTTCCTGTGTGTGTGTGTGAGAAAGAGAGAGAGAGAGAGAGAAAGGGAGAGAGAGAGAGGGAGGGAGAAAGCAGGAGGAGAGAGGAGGAGCTTGGTGGTTGTTGCATGGGTAATGAAAAAAGTCTCTTTTGTCTTTGACTGAACAGGCTCTTTTTATGATTTCTAAAGCAGAAGAATTGAAATGTCTGAGGTCTACTCTATCTCTCTCTCTCTTTTTTTTTTAGGGCTTAAAATTTGAATCCTCAGTGAACCAGAGGAGGAAAGAATGATGAAATCCTCAAGAGTTTTATTAGTGATCCTGTGGCTTCAGTTGATCTGTAAGTTTGGGGCATTTCTATGGGACCATAAAATACACTATTTGGAGTCATTGTCCCTTCTAGGCTCATGGAGAAACATGAACACTATTTCCCTTAAATAAGGGATGGTAGAGGTGGGAGGCCTCTGAAAAGACAACTTGAATTCTGGAGAGGAAGCATCACTACCTAACCCACCTTCTCTGACTGAGCGTTCACTGTCTCTTTGCACAGCGGTGAGCAGCCAGCAGAACACAGTGGAGCACAGTCCTGCGTCTCTACCTGTCCCAGAGGGAGACACCGCCTCTCTCGGCTGCACTTATTCTGACAGCACTTCTCAGTACTTCGCATGGTACAGACAGTACCCTGGGAAAGGCCCTGAGTTTCTGCTGCAAGTGTATGCCAACAACAACAAAGAGGAAGGAAAATTTACAGCGCAGTCCAATAGAACCAACAAGCATGTCTCCCTGCGTATCAGAGACTCCGAGCCCAGCGACTCAGCCACCTACCTCTGTGCAGTGAGCACACAGTGCTCCCCAGGCACCTGCAGCCTGTGCCCAAACCTGCTGGGGCCCTGGCAGTGCCTCTTGGAGAGCTTAGGCTGCAGGGCACAGACATTCTGTTACCTCTCTAGCTGTAGATGAGGATTAAGAGTAACAGTGTAGAAGGTTTGATTGATTAGGGAAGTATTTTCATAATTCTGAAAACAGTTGATTCTGAAGGGAAATTAAAGACACAGTTTGGTCTGAATGACTGAAATATTTTTCAATCTTCTCATTGTACTCTAGTTTTGTACCATAACTTTACTCACTGGAATTGGCATTATGATGCTTTTATATATGACAATATTTTAATATGATAACTGAGATACTCCCTCATAGTTCCTGGTACATGTTGCTCTTTCCCCATGTAGTTAATCAAGGTGTTTGATATTCTTTGCTTTAGAAAATAATGGAAAAACATAAATGCAGAAGTCTTTTTTTTTAAGTTTTTTTTTTATGTGAACCATTTTTAAAGCCTTTATTGAATTTGTTACAATATTGTTTCTATTTTATGTTTTTTTCTTTTTGGCTGTGAAGCATGTGGGATCTTAGTCCCCAGACCAGGGATTGAAAGGCACACAAGTGGAAAGAGAATTGGAAAGTCCCCCTGCATTGGAAGGCCAAGTGTTAACCACTGGACCTCCAGGGAAGTCCCAGAAGGGAGTCTTAAGCAACTATTTTGAAAAAGTTGTAAGTCATGAATTATTTTAGTTATAGATCTGCCACCTCATCTTCACACATCTTCATCTTCAACTGCAACCCCATTGGTAGATTAGATAAGGATCCATTTGATGGGTGGATGGAAGGACTAGCATCAGAAGGCGAGAACTTGTTGAAACAAACAGCCTAGACAGTTGCAGGAATTCAGATCAGAGGTTTACGTTACCATTTTTGAGTAAAGGCTGAGTAGAACTCAAAGTTCCAGGTGTGAGCCTTGTGGGAGAGTGCATTGATTCCTGTGTACTTGAGTGTGGCTGGGGATGGTAGACAGAATTAGCTACAGCCATAGAATATCCCACACCCACAGCAGGGTGTAGGGGTACAGATTTACTGAGAAGGATCTCTGAGTAACCAATGTTATGGTGATTAAAGACCTACATGGATCAGTTATCAAAGACCATATGGTATTGAGGATGTTTTAGAAAATGTTGGTGAGAGAGCTGGGAATATCAACAAGGATATGAATATCCGCCCTCTCCTGACTCACTGGCACTGTGGAATTGTCCTATAACTTATGCCAAAGTCCAGGGAAAATGTTTGTGATCTGATGGAAACCAATTGATGCTTTTGAACTGTGATGTTGAAGACTCTTGAGAGTCCCTTGGACTGCAAGGAGATTAAACCAGTCAATCCTAAAGGAAATTAACCCTGAATATTCATTGGAAGGACTGATGCTGAAGCTTCAACACTTTGGTCACCTGATGCAAAGAGTTGACTCATTGGAAGACCCTGGTGCTGGGAAAGATTGAAGGCAAGGGAGAAAGGGATGACAGAAGATGAGATGGTTGGATGGCATCACGACTCAATAGACATGAGTTTGTGCAAGATCCAGGAGATGGTGAAGGACAGGGAAGCCTGGCATGCTACAGACCATGGGGTCGCAAAGAGTCAGATATGACTGAGTGACTGAACAACAACAAATAGATCCAGGGAAAAAAAAATTGGAAGTCACAGTCATCGTAAAGCTGAAGTAGTGGTCTGTTAGACATGATATTGTTTATTTAGTCCAAAGAGCAGGAAAAGCTGGAAATGACTAATTAAGATTTTTACTCAGTTTTGTTCACATAGTCACTGACTCAAAGGATGTAAAAGTATAAAAGGCTACAGCCCACGGGGTCGCACAGAATCAGACACAACTGAAGCAACTTAGCATGCAAAGAAGGATGTAATCTAATCGGAATTTGCTTCAAGTTCTCAGTCTGGAAACTTATGACTCAGAAATATCTCCAAATCATGGAAAAAGCACTTGAAAGGCAATGAGAAAGAGCATGAAATGTATTGAGCTCAAGATACTCGAATTCTCTTTCCACTTGTGTGTCTTCTGGTGCCACTGGAAAGAACCTGGTTTGTGGTGCTGATCTGATTATCTTTTGTTGCTAATGAGTGACTTGATTTCAGACTATACTCTTATATATTTCAGGATAGGGTTAGGATTAAGTGAGGTAGCATATTGTCTTAGGTTGACTTCCTTAACAAAGCCAAAGTTGGGATTTCTGACACTCATCTTATTTTGAGAAAAGCAAGTTAAGTGGGGAGGGGAAGAGGGTAAAAATGAATGTGGCTGAGCTGAACTCTTGATCCAGCCTGACTTCATGAGGGTCTCTGGAGCATGAAATGCCCTACAGAATTGATCCCTCCCACCTTGAGTCAAGGGGGCCATACAGCTGATCTTAGAATAAGGCATCCACTGGAGCATGGGTATACTTTACTGGAGAATGGTGATGTTTATTGGTGTAGATCAGTTTTCTGGGAAAGAGGGCAGCTATGAGCCAAGCATAGCCAACATTTGCAGCAGCTGGGAAGTGGGTCCACTGGCCTGGAAAAGGGGGTCTAGGTTGAGCACCAGCAGTGTCTACTACTAGCATGGAACTCTCGTCATGTGAGTGCATTCAATAAACGGTAGACTTAAAAATAATTGTATTTAAAAAGTTAATTTCTTTCTCTATTTCTTGAAAGTGAAAGAGAGTCACTCAGTCATGTCCAACTCTTTGCGACCTCATGGACTATACAGTCCATGAAATTCTCCAGGCCAGAATCTTCTTGTTAATTGGGAAAAGTGAAAAGTCAAAGTGTTAGCTGCTCAGTTGTGTCCGACTCTTTGCGACCCCATGAACTGTGGCCTGCCAGGCTCCTCTGTCCATGGAATTCTGCAGGTCAGACTACTGGAGTGGGTAACCATTCCCTTCTCCAGGGGATCTTCTCAAGGTCTCCTTAATTGCAGGGATTGAACCCAAGTCTCCCAAACTGCAGGTGCATTCTTTACCATCTGAGCCACCAGGAAGACCTTTCTATTTCTTACCAATCTGGAAAAATTAAAATAATGTATGGTAAAGAACTTAAGAGAGAAAAATTTTAAAAATATAAATAATTATTATTCAAAGCTAAGACTCCAGATTTTTTGAGAGTAGTGACCAAGGAACCATTATATTATTTTCTTAGATTCTTTGGTCATTCTGCAAATATGCATTTCCCTACGAGACCATAAAGCATGACATTCTGCCACAACTTTGGTTCCAGGTATAATGACTCTCATATTCACAGTTTATGACTTGGTGCTTCAAGGTATGGAAAGAAATACCATCTACACTTATTAATGACTAGTGTTACTTTGTTCTTGGTTTATATTTAAGAATGAAGAACTGGGTAGTGGGATGGACTTCTTATGTCACTGTGTCCCTGTTCTCCACAAAGTTTCTACCTGAATGGGATTCTTGGCCAGTAGTCTGGCCATGTGGACTTACCATGTTACTTGGCAGGCTTCTTTTTAGGATGAAAGAGCAGGGAACTGCTTATTAACTTGTTTCTTCCTCTCCTTTCCACCTAATATCAGTTTGAAGGTGGCTTAGCTCTGTTACTCCCCTGGTAGCTCAGACGGTAAAGCATCTGTCTACAATGCAGGAGACCTGGGTTCGATCCCTGGGTCAGGAAGATCCCCTGGAGAAGGAAATAGCAATCCACTCTGGAAAATCCCATGGACAGAGGAGCCTGGTAGGCTACAGTCCATGGGGTCGCAAAGAGTTGGATACGGCTGAGCGACTGCACCTCACTTAGCTCTGTTAAGTACTCACAGGAAAAATCAGCACTCCAGGTGTTTTATTTCAACCTTAGTGAACATCAGGTGTCCACATACAGGCTAGCCTACTACGCGTCTCACATGTAAGTCCAGCAGCAGAGAGACTAGTATAACTATTCCACATAGTGACCTTCAGTTCGTCCCCATGTGCTGTCCCTCCTGCCCTCCATCACACTTATCCTTTCTCAGTCCAGAATCTCTAGAGGTTCCTAAGGAGTAAGTTTCCTTCACTTGCATGTCCAGTAAAATCTTCTCATAGTTCATTCTGGGCTGTGCTTTCTCCCTCTCCGTCTCACCCATCAGAATGCTCGCATTTACTTTTTGTCTTACGAGAACTGTTGATATCTTTCAATTTTTATTTTTTTCACATTATAGATGTAGTATCATCCTGTTGATACTTGTAAATTTTATCCCAGTAGGAAGCTTGGTGAGAAAGGAGGAGAGTGCATATGTTTGATCAGATATTTTGAGCCATATAAAATTTCTTTTTTAATATAAATTTATTTATTTTAATTGGAGGCTAATTACAATATTGTATTGGTTTTGTCATATATTGACATGAATCTGCCACGGGTGTACATGTATTCCCTATCCTGACCCCTCCTCCCACCTCCCTCCCCATCCCATCCCTCTGGGTCATCCCAGTGCACCAGCCCCGAGGACCCTGTATCTTGCATTGAACCTGGACTGGTGATTCATTTCACATATGATAATATACATGTTTCAATGCCATTCTCCCAAATCATCCCACCCTCACCCTCTCCCACAGAGTCCAAAAAACTGTTCATCTGTGTCTCTTTTGCTGTCTCACATACAGGGTTATCATTGTCATCTTTCTAAATTCCATATATATGCATTAGTATACGTATTGGTGTTTTTCTTTCTGGCTTACTTCACTCTGTATAATAGGCTCCAGTTTCATCCAACTCATTAGAACTGATTCAGATGTATTCTTTTTAATGGCTGAGTAATATTCCATTGTGTATATGTACCACAGATAAAAGGAAAGACATAAGCATCTGAATGCAGAGTTCCAAAGAATAGCAAGAAGAGATAAGAAAGCCTTCCTCAGCGATCAGTGCAAAGAAATAGAGGAAAACAACAGAATGGGAAAGACTAGAGATCTCTTCAAGAAAACTAGAGATACCAAGGGAACATTTCATGCAAAGATGGGCTCGATAAAGGACAGAAATGGTATGGACCTAACAGAAGCAGAAGATATCAAGAAGAGGTGGCAAGAATACACAGAAGAACTGTACAAAAAAAGATCTTCAAGACCAAGATAATCACAATGGTGTGATCACTGACCTAGAGCCAGACATCCTGGAATGTGAAGTCAAGTGGGCCTTAGAAAGCATCACTACGAACAAAGCTAGTGGAGGTGATGGAGTTCCAGTTGAGCTAGTTCAAATCCTGAAAGATGATGCTGTGAAAGTGTTGCACTCAATATGCCAACAAATTTGGAAAACTCAGCAGTGACCACAGGACTGGAAAAGGTCAGTTTTCATTCTGATCCCAAAGAAAGGCAATGCCAAAGAATGCTCAAACTACCGTACAATTGCACTCATCTCACATGCTAGTAAAGTAATGCTCAAAATTCTCCAAGCCAGGCTTCAGCAATATGTGAACCATGAACGTCCGGATGTTCAAGCTGGTTTTAGAAAAGGCAGAGGAACCAGAGATCAAATTGCCAACATCCACTGGATCATCGAAAAAGCAAGAGAGTTTCAGAAAAACATCTATTTCTGCTTTCTTGACTATGCCAAAGGCTTTGACTGTAAGGATCACAATAAACTGTGGGAAATTCTGAAAGAGATGGGAATACCAGACCACCTGATCTGCCTCTTGAGAAACCTATATGCAGGTCAGGAAGCAACAGTTAGAACTGGACATGGAACAACAGACTGGTTCCAAATAGGAAAAGAGGTTCATCAAGGATGTATATTGTCACCCTGCTTATTTAATTTATAAGCAGAGTACATCATGAGAAATGCTGGACTGGAAGAAACACAAGCTGGAGTCAAGATTGCCGAGAGAAATATCAATAACCTTAGATATGCAGATGACATCACCCTTATGGCAGAAAGTGAAGAGGAACTAAAAAGCCTCTTGATGAAAGTGAAGGAGGAGAGTGAAAATGTTGGCTTAAAACTCAACATTTAGAAAACTAAGATCATGGCATCTGGTCCCATCACTTCATGGGAAATAGATGGGGAAACAGTGGAAACAGTGTCAGACTTTATTTTTTTGGGCTCCAAAATCACTACAGATGGTGACTGCAGCCATGAAATTAAAAGACGCTTACTCCTTGGAAGGAAAGTTATGACCAACCTAGATAGCATATTCAAAAGAAGAGGCATCACTTTGCCAACAAAGGTCTGTCTAGTCAAGGCTACGGTTTTTCCTGTGGTCATGTATGGATGTGAGAGTTGGACTGTGAATAAAGCTGAGTGTGAAAGAATTGGTGCTTTTGAACTGTGGTGTTGGAGAAGACCCTTGAGAGTCCCTTGGACTGCAAGGAGATCCAACCAGTCCATTCTGAAGGAGATCAGCACTGGGATTTCTTTGGAAGGAATGATGCGAAAGCTTAAACTCCAGTACTTTGGCCACCTCATGCAAAGAGTTGACTCATTGGAAAAGACTCTGATGCTGGGAGGGGTTGGGGGCAGGAAGAGAAGGGGACAACAGAGGATGAGATGGCTGGATGGCATCACTGACTCGATGCACCTGAGTCTGAGTGAACTCCGGGAGTTGGTGATGGACAGGGAGGCCTGGCATGCTGTGATTCATGGGGTCACAAAGAGTTGGACACGACTGACTGACTGAATTGAACTTTCTTATCCATTCATTTGCTGATGAACATCTAGGTTGCTTCCATGTCCTGGATATTATACACAGTGCTGCAATGAACACTGGAGTACATGTGTCTCTTTCAATTCTGGTTTCCTCGGTGTGTATGCCCAGCAGTGGGATTGCTGGGTAATATGGCAGTTCGATTTCTAGTTTTTTAAGGAATCTCCACACTGTTCTCCATAGTGGCTGTACTAGTTTGCATTCCCACCAACAGTGTTAGAGGGTTCCCCTTTCTCCACACCTTCTCCAGCATTTATTGCTTGTAGACTTTTGGATCGCAGCCATTCTGACTGGCGTGAAATGGTACCTCATTGTGGTTTTGATTTGCATTTCTCTGATAATGAGTGGTGTTGAGCATCTTTTCATGTGTTTGTTAGCCATCTGTATGTCTTCTTTGGAGAAATGTCTATTTAGTTCTTTGGTCCATTTTTTAATTGGCTCGTTTATTTTTCTGGAATTGAGTTGCAGGAGTTGCTTGTATATTCTCGAGATTAGTTGTTTGTCAGTTGCTTCATTTGCTATTATTTCCTCCCATTCTGAAGGCTGTCTTTCCACCTTGCTTAGAGTTTCCTTTGTTGTGCAAAAGCTTCTGATTTTAATTAGGCCCCATTTTTTTTTTATTTTTTAGTTTCATATAAACTTTCAAACTGACCATATGATTTGGTCTTACATGTGAAAGAAAGTCTATCAACAGGATCAACAAGTAAATAGAAGCACAAGGGAGAACTGATTTCAAACTGATACAAGTCAACAAGTGCTCAGAAAGAAGGACATTGTTTTGACCTTGTCAAAAGGACCCCAGCTGACCAGACTTTCATTTCAGCGGAGATTTCTCTGCTTAATTTTTTCAGCATTAGGTTTCAGTGTTCTCTACGCTAAAATAAGTTGGGTAGGGAAGTCTTCCCCTTTAGAGTTGCATCTTATTATTAGACCACAGAAGGAGTGCTCCTTGAATGACAGACCCTCTCTCCTACCTGCATGGGATGCTTATTGCTTTGCTGTGTTGAGTGTCTGTGTCAATTTGCTGCTGTGTCCTCTGTACCTACAGAAGTTCTTCTCGTTCCTGCTCTCCTGGCTTCACTCCTTCCCGCTTTATTGAGTTTGTGTAAGTGTATTCTTCTTTTTCTCACAATTCTTTCCAGAATCATTTGTATGTGTGCTATATTTTCTTACTGTTAGAATGTAGCTCAGGTTTCTCTGCAGATACTCCTCTGTTGACATTCTCCTTAGTGTGAGGTCTCCTTAATTTGGCACCGTATACCTGTCTGTTCTGACCATTGACAACTGGAATGGGACTTTCCCTTTCTGCACATAAACATGTGGTGCCCAAGTCATTCTTTTGTATGGCTTTAACAAATATCAAAGTTGTTCACCTGAGACCGAGTCATATTTAGACTTTCTGACTGACAAAGAAAATTTTTGTTTTTTATTAATTTGCATTGATTAAATAATTAACATTACATGTTCCATTCTGATGTTAAAGAAAAGTCCCTGATCTAATTTACTCTTTCCCCTTTAGCACCAAAGGAATAATCTCTCCCCATCCCATATCTGCGATGACACTCATATCCATCCTTCCTTTTTTGAATGTGATGCTCACTGAACCACCTGAGTCCAGCAGGGAGCCCAATCACAGACTTTTAACATTTCTATCACTTCATTGCATTATTTTTGTGTCTCCTACACAAGATTTGAATAGTATTCAGATTGTCTCTGTATCTTAATAGGAAAATTTGCCTATTTTTATTTGTGTTTACATGCATTTATTATTCCAGCTAGTATTTTTAACTACTTAAAGCAGTGTCTTTGTTTGGACCAAAATACAATAGACCAAGTGGATTATAAACAATATGGATTTATTTGTTTCTCACCATTCTGGAGGCTGGAAGTCTGAGGTCAGTGTGCCAGCATGGTGAGTTTCTGGTGAGATCCCTTCTCTGGTTTACAGACTGCTCGCTTCTCATTGTAGCTTCACATGCAGAGTAGAGAGAGAAACAGCCTGTCTTGCATCTCTTATAAAGGTACAAATCCCACAGCGAGGGCTCCACCCTAATTGCCTCTCAAAGACCCCACCTTCAAATGCAATGACATTGGAGGATTAGAGTTTCAACATATGAATTTTATAGCAAATAACAATGACATTTGAGATTATAGAATGCTCCCTTCTTGAAATTCTTTATTTAGATTTAGAGACCGAGCACTATCTTGGTTCTCTTCCTGTTATCAGTTGCTCCTTCTCAGTCTCCTTTGAGGGGTTTTCCTTCATCCCCTTGATCTCTAAACATTGGAATGCCTCAAGAATTTTTTCTTAGAACTCTTTACTTTCTACCAACAATTTATTTCCAGCTAATTGTATCCAGTCTCTTGGCTTTAAAAACTATTTAAATATCAGCATTTATATCTGAAACCCACCTGACTCCTCTGATTTCTGAACTTGTATATTGAATGATCTATCTGACATCCCCATTGGGGCATCTTCTTGGTATATCTCTAGGTGATCTTCTGATTTCCACCACTCCAGCTACTTCACCCTCCATACCTTCCAGCTGCTTTTTGTGAATTCATCCTCATTTAGGCAAAAGGCAGCCCTGTCTATGAAATTCTCTAATCACCTTGGTCAGAAACCTTGAAGTTTCCCTTATCTCCTCAATTTTTCTCATATAGTCATTTGATCTGTTAGGAAAGTCAATTAGCTCTTTCTTCAAAGCAGGCCCAGAATTGATCACTTTTCACTTCCAACTCTGCTCTTACCTGATCCAAGCCACTCTCATCTCTTGCCTGGGGGTGGCAATAATAACCCTACCTGATCTCTCTTCTTTCCTTCTTGCCCCTCTTCAGTCTGGTCTCCACCCAGTGGAATGAGCTTTTGAGAACATAATTCAGATCATGTGGCTTCCGTGCTCACAACTCTCCAGTGGTTTTTCATCTCACTGAGATGAAAAGCAGATTCTTACTACAACCTGTAGGACTACTCCATCTGGTTGCCTGCCCCCTCTCTGACATGAGTCACTGTCTCCTCCTTACTCTCTCCACCTTCACCACATTTGATGTTGCTCTGACATGGCGATTGCTTTCCTGCCCTGGGGTCTCTGCAGCTCTTCCTGTACCTTGAGTGCTTTTCCTCCAGGTAGCCACCTAGCTTATTCTTTCACTTCATTCTGGCCTCTGCTCAGGAGACACGCTTGAAACATTATTGCGGCACTTGAGGGTGGTAATAGTTGGAAAAAAGAAATACAAAGTGTTTCTCAGAAAATGAATTCAAAAGCTGTATTGCAAATCTATTCTACATTAAGCCCCCTACATACAAATGAGTTCCATTCTGAGAGCGTGTGCACAACTCCAATTTGTTTTTAAGTCCAACAAAGCTAGCTTTGTCCAACTAACGCAATCGATTATATAGTACTGTGCTGTAATAGGTTTTTACACAAATATTTTTCACACAAATAATAGTTTTTAATATTTATATAATAATCACATTATGTTTTATTAAATAATATTTAATATTTATTTATCAATATTTATTTATTATATTTAATATTAATTTAATATATTAATTTACTTAATATGTTTATTTATTAATTTAATATTTATTTATTAATAAATAATATTTATTTAATAAAAATACCTTTCACACAAATAATACATAAAGGACAAATACAAAAATAAAGAAAACAAAATAAAATTACAGTACCTTGAAAATTATACCAGATATGTGAACTGACTTAAGTGACTGGACATGAGAATGCATGTTTGCATCTTTTAAAGTTGGAAACTTGAAGGTTCGTATAAAGGGGACTTAATTATTATGAAGCAGGGTGTTAGTATCAATAGGTCATCAGGATGTATAACTGAATTCCATAACTCAAGTTGCAAACTGTATACTATTACATATAGAGAGGAGAGATAGGTTAATAATATATTCATATGTCCTTTAAAATTTTGAAATGCATAGTATAATAGAACACTTTACTTCATATCTCCCAAATTACTTCCACCTGTCTGTCATCTCCTACTCTTAGTTTCATCTAAAAAGTGTCTCTAGTCTTTAGTTTACTCCCAACCCGATATCTCTACATAACCTCTGATAACATTCCTTTCTATCATTTCCAGGAAAAAGACAAAGTGATTTTGTTCTCATTAATCTTTTTTCTGACTGTTCTCTGTTATAAGAAATGTCTCCTTATTTCTGGATTCATGTTGTACTATCTCATGTGCCACTTTGTATATGAACACACACACATACACACATGTCCTTGTCGTTCCTATTATACTGCAACGTTTTGTAAGTCGACAGAGCTGAATTCAGTTTTTAAGGTTTAAAGACTTAGAAAAAGATCTCACTCATAGAAAACCTTTGATAATTTGTTGTAGACTTATTTTGAAATAGATTGGAAAAATCACATTCAACTTTGAAGATGCAATTTGACAAAATAGTTTAAGATAGTAGTTTCCATTAACTGACATTTTGAGGAAGGAGTAAGTTTACTTAAAAATCCCCACCCAAGCCGACAGATCTTTTGTTCCTGATAATTTGTAGATGGTCCTCAGGAGAGAATGGAGGGCTAGTGGCTGCCTATGAGCTAGTTGACCCAACAATTTTGGACCACTATGGAGCACTCTCAGTTCAGTTCAGTTCAGTCGCTCAGTAGTGTCCGACTCTTTGCGACCCCATGTATCGCAGCACGCCAGGCCTCGCTGTCCATCATCAACTCCCGGAGTTCACTCAGACTCAAGTCCATCGAGTCAGTGATGCCATCCAGCCATCTCATCCTCTGTCATCCCCTTCTCCTCCTGCCCCCAATCCCTCCCAGCATCAGAGTCTTTTCCAATGAGTCAACTCTTCTCATGAGGTGGCCAAAGTACTGGAGTTTCAGCCTTAGCATCATTCCTTCCAAAGAACACCCAGGACCCATCTCCTTTAAAATGGACTGGTTGGATCTCCTTGCAGTCCAAGGGACTCTCAAGAGTCTTCTCCAACACCACAGTTCAAAAGCATCTATTCTTCTGCACTCAGCTTTCTTCATGGTTCAACTCTCACATCCATACATGACTACTGGAAAAATCATAGGTTTGACTATACAGACCTTGTTGGCAAAGTAATGTCTCTTCTTTTCAATATGCTTTCTAGTTTGGGATATCAGGATCTTTTCAATCTCAGCATGTCGTCACTCACAACAAAATTGTGGTTCTACCATAATTGAAAAATACACATGTACCCCAGTATATTGAAGCACTATTTACAATAGCTAGGACAAGGAAGCAACCTAGACATCCATTGACAGATGAATGGATAAAGAAGTTTTGGTACATATGCACAATGGAGTATTCAGTTCAGTTCAGTTGCTCAGTCATGTCCGACTGTTTGCGACCCGTGAACTGCAGCACACCAGGCCTCCCTGTCCATCACCAACTCCTGGAGTTCACTCAAACTCATGTCCATCAAGTCGGCGATGCCATCCAGCCATCTCATCCTCTGTCGTCCCCTTCTTCTCCTGCGCCAAATCCCTCCCAGCATCAGAGTCTTTTCCAATGAGGCAATTCTTCACATGAGGTTGCCAAAGTACTGGAGTTTCAGCTTTAGCATCATTCCCTCCAAAGAAATCCCAGGGCTGATCTCCTTCAGAATGGACTGGTTGGATCTCCTTGCAGTCCAAGCGACTCTCAAGAGTCTTCTCCAACACCACAGTTTAAAAGCATCGATTCCTCAGCACTCAGCTTCCTTCACAGTCCAACTCTCACATCCATACATGACCTCAGGAAAAACCATAGCCTTGACTAGACAGACCTTTGTTGGCAAAGTAATGTCTTTGCTTTTGAATATGCTATCTAGGTTGGGCATAACTTTCCTTCCAAGGAGTAAGTGTCTTTTAATTTCATGGATGGAATCAACATCTGCAGTGATTTTGGAGCCCAAAAAGTAAAGTCTGACACTGTAGCCACTGTTTCCCCATCTGTTATTTCCCATGAAGTGATGGGACCAGATGCTATGATCTTAGTTTTCTGAATGTTGAGGTTTAGGCCAACTTTTTCACTCTCCTCTTTCACTTTCATCAAGAGGCTTTTTAGTTCCTCTTCACTTTCTGCCATAAGGGTGGTGTCATCTTCATATCTGAGGTTATTGATATTTCTCCTGGCAATCTTGACTCCAGCTTGTGCTTATTCGAGCCCAGTGTTTCTCATGATGTACTCGGCATATAAGTTAAATAAGCAGGGTGACAATATACAGCTTTGATGAACTCCTTTTCCTATTTGGAAGCAGTCTGTTGTTCCATGTCCAGTTCTAACTGTTGCTTCCTGACCTGCATATAGGTTTCTCAAGAGGCAGGTCAGGTGGTCTGGTATGCCCATCTCTTTCATAATTTTCCACAGTTTATTGTGATCCACACAGTCAAAGGCTTTGGCAATGTCAATAAAGTAGAAATAGATGTTTTTCTGGAACTTTCTTGCTTTTTCGATGATCCAGTGGATGTTGGCAATTTGATCTCTGGTTCCTCTGCCTTTTCTAAAACCAGCTTGAACATCTGGATGTTCACAGTTCATGTATTGTTGAAGCCTGGCATGGAGAATTTTGAGCATTACTTTACTAGCATGTGAGTTGAGTGCAATTGTGTGGTAGTTTGAGCATTCTTCGGCATTGCCTTTCTTTGCGATTGGAATGAAAACTGACCTTTTCCAGTCCTGTGGCCACTGCGTTTTCCAAATTTGATGGCATATTGATTTCAGCACTTTCACAGTATCATCTTTCAGGATTTGAACTAGCTCAACTGGAACTCCATCACCTCCACTAGCTTTGTTCGTAGTGATGCTTTCTAAGGCCCACTTGACTTCACATTCCAGGATGTCTGGCTCTAGGTCAGTGATCACAGCATCGTGATTATCTTGGTCATGAAGATCTTTTTTGTACAGTTCTTCTGTGTATTCTTGCCGCCTCTTCTTGATATCTTCTGCTTCTGTTAGGTCCATACCATTTCTGTCCTTTATCGAGCCCATCTTTGCATGAAATGTTCCCTTGGTATCTCTAGTTTTCTTGAAAAGATCTCTAGTTTTTCCCATTCTGTTGTTTTCCTCTATTTCTTTGCATTGATCGCTGAGGAAGGCTTTCTTATCTCTTCTTGCTATTCTTTGGAACTCTGCATTCAGATGCTTATATCTTTCCTTTTCTCCTTTGCTTTTCACTTCTCTTCTTTTCACAGCTATTTGTAAGGCCTCCCCAGACAGCCATTTTGCTTTTTTGTTTTCCATGGGGATGGTCTTGATCCCTGTCTCCTGTACAATGTCACGAACTCCCGTCCATAGTTC
This sequence comes from Bubalus bubalis, assembly GCF_019923935.1. Taxonomy (NCBI): domain Eukaryota; kingdom Metazoa; phylum Chordata; class Mammalia; order Artiodactyla; family Bovidae; genus Bubalus; species Bubalus bubalis. The sequence goes on from NC_059167.1 coordinate 78,775,575, forward strand.
ATCAGGCACTCTATCTATCAGATCTAGACCCTTAAATCTATTTCTCACTTCCACTGTATAATCATAAGGGATTTGATTTAGGTCATACCTGAATGGCCTAGTGGTTTTCCCTCCTTTCTTCACTTTAAGTCTGAATTTGGCAATAAGGAGTTCATGATCTGAGCCACAGACAGCTCCTGGTCTTGTTTTTGCTGACAGTATAGAGCTTCTCCATCTTTGGCTGCAAAGAATATAATCAATCTGATTTCAGTATTGACCATCTGGTGATGTCCATGTGTAGAGTCTTCTCTTGTGTTGTTGGAAGGGGTTGTTTGCTATGACTAGTGCATTTTCTTGGCAAAACTCTATTAGCCTTTGCCCAACTTCATTCAATATTCCAAGGCCAAATTTGCCTGTTACTCCAGGTGTTTCTTGACTTTCTACTTTTGCATTCCAGTCCCCTATAATGAAAAGAACATCTTTTTTGGCTGTTAATTCTAAAAGGTCTTTTAGGTCTTCATAGAACCGTTTAACTTCAGCTTCTTCAGCGTTACTGGTTGGGGCATAGACTTGGATTATTGTGATATTGAATGATTTGCCTTGGAAATAAACAGAGATCATTCTGTGGTTTTTTAGATTGCATCCAAGTATTGCATTTCAGACTCTTGTTGACCATGATGGCTACTCCATTTCTTCTAAGGTATTCATGCCCACAGTAGTAGATATAAAGGTCATCTGAGTTAAACTCACCCATTCCAGTCCATTTTAGTTCGCTGATTCCTAGAATGTTGACGTTCACTCTTGCCATGTCCTGTTTGACCACTTCCAATTTGCCTTGATTCATGGACCTAACGTTCCAGGTTCCTATGCAATATTGCTCTTTACAGCATCGGACCTTGCTTCTATCACCAGTCACATCCACAACTGGGTATTGTTTTTGTTGTGGCTCCATCCCTTCATTCTTTCTGGAGTTATTTCTCCGCTGATCTCCAGTAGCATATTGGGCACCTACTGACCTGGGGAGTTCGTCTTTCAGTATCCTATCATTTTGCCTTTTCATATTGTTCATGGGATTCTCAAGGAAAGAATACTGAAGTGGTTTGCCATTCCCTTCTCCAGTGGACCACATTCTGTCAAACCTCTCCACCATGACCCACCCATCTTGGGTGGCCCCACGTGGCATGGCTTAGTTTCATTGAGTTAGACAAGGATGTGGTCTGTGTGATTAGATTGACTAGTTTTCTGTGATTATTGTTTTAGTGTGTCTGCCCTCTGATGCCCTCTCGCAACACCTACCATCTTACTTGGGTTTCTCTTACCTTGGATGTGGGGTATCTCTTCATGGCTGCTCCAGCTAAGCTCATCCGCTGCTCCTTACCTCGGATGAGTGGTATCTCCTCACCGCCACCCCTCCTGACCTTGAACATGGAGTAGCTCCTCTCAGCCCTCCTTCACCTGTGCAGCCACCGCTCCTTGGATGTGGGGTAGCTCCTCTCGGCCGTTCCTGCACCATCACAGCCTGGCACTCTCAGCATCGCCCCTGACCTCGGATGTGGGGTAGCTCCTCTCAGCCACCGCCCCTGGCCTCAGACGTGGGGTAGCTCCTTTATAAAAAGGAGCACATTTGAGTCAGTTCTAATGAAGTGGATGAACTTAAAACCTATTGCACAGGGTGAAGAAAGCCAGAATGAGAAAGACAAATATCATGTATTAATGCATCCATATGGAATCTAGAAAGATGGTGATGAAGAACCTATTTGCAGTGCAGCAAACGAGACGCAGACATAAAGAACAGACTTTTGGTCACAGTGAGGAAGGGAGAGGGTGGGAAGACTTGAGAGAGTAGTACTGAAATATATACATTACTATATGTAAAATAGATAGCCAGTGGGAATTTGCTGTATGATACAGGGAACTCAAAGCCGATGCTCTGTAACACCCTAGAGGGGTGGAATGGGGAAGGGGGTGGAAGTGAGGTTTAACAAGGAGGGGACATGTGTATGCCTGTGGCTGATTCATGTTGATGTATGGCAGAAACCATCGCTAGAGTATAAAGTAATTACCTTCCAATTAAAAACAAAAAAAAATAAAGTATATATTAAACAAGGACCCACTGTAGCACACAGGGAAACTTGCTCAGTATTCTGTAATAACCTAAGTGGGAAAAGATTTGAAAAAGAATAGATACATGTTTATGTATAACTGAATCACTTTGCTGTACACTTGAAACTAACATAACACTGGCAAGCAACTACACTCCAATATACAATAAAAATTAAAAAAAAATTGTAGTTCTATTAGAAGTAGTAGAAAATGAGCATTCTATAGGCAAATAGCGGTTTCTGCTGTACTCTCAATTTAGGCTATATTGGAGAAGGCAATGGCACCCAACTCCAGTACTCTTGCCTGAAAAATCCTACGGATGCAGGAGCCTGGTAGGCTGCAGTCCATGGGGTTGCTAAGATTCGGACACGATTGAGTAACTTCACTTTCACTCTTCACTTTCATGCATTGGAGAAGGAAATGGCAACCCACTCCAGTGTTCTTGCCTTGAGAATCCCAGGGACGGGGGAGCCTGGTGGGCTGCTGTCTATGAAGTCGCACAGAGTCGGACACGACTGAAGCGACTTAGCAGCAGCAGCAGCAGCAGCAAGACTCAGGTAGTTTTTTTTTGTTTGTTTGTTTAGTGATATTCATTTTTGAGATACTGTATTCAGTCTATTTCCCAGTTCTGTTGACTTTGCTTCCTAAAAGTCCTCTAGAAGATGTCTCAATTCCCACAACCCAATTCACCTCCACAATCCTCATTAAAAATCCATCTCAGTCTCTTGCTCAACACTTGACACACCCCACCACTCTTCCATGTAGTCCCTTTTCCATAGTGAGAGCGATCTTGCCAGAGTGCAGATGTTAGCATGTCAGTCACCTGGATCCCCATTTGCTCTTAGGACAAAGAAGAGCTGCCTCTCCAACTTCATTTCATTATGTGTTCCTAATCTCTCTGTCTCTATCTCTCCCTCTCTCTTCAACAATACTAATTTTGTCAAAGGCACTATTTTCCTCTTATATAGCCCATTCATAGAAATTTTAGGTGATTTTCTTATTTTTTTTATTTTCCTAAAATTCTTTTCCTCGCTTCAAAAGAGTTAAAAAAAATAGTAAATGCCTACTCATTCTTGTATACTTGTCCAAGAGTCAGTAGCTAAGGAAAGCTTAGTGGGTACTTTTAGAATTATAGACCTCTGCATTTTCAGGTTTGTAATTTATTTTTATTTCTTTCATTATTTGTTTAAGGCCTATTTTCAATCCTACTCTGTGATCTCCTTGATGATAGTGTCCATATCTGTGTTTTTCATTCTTGAAAATTCAGCATCAATGTGTCTTAGGCATTTGCTGTTGTTGTTTAGTTGCTAAGTCATGTCCGGCTCTTTGTGACCTCATGGACTGTAGCCTGCAAGCCTCCTCTCCCCACTGGATTTCCAGGTGAGACTCCTGGAGTGGGTTGCCATTTCCTCCTCCAGGGGATCTTCCTGACCCAGGAATTGAATCCACGTCTCCTACATTGGCAGGTGGATTCTTTACCACTGAGCCACCCAGGAAGTATCTTTGGCATTAGCATCATTCAATTTCCTTCTTCTTTTCTATCCATTAATGTGTTCTTTATTTTAAGCCTCCTCAAAAAGCTACGCTAATATATAGTGAAAGAAGTAATCTTCAGAGGTTTATGGATAAATTCTTGGAGTATAGTGCGGATTGGCAAAGGATAGCCACAGGGCAAAGTGGCTTGATACTTATGTTTATTAATAAAGTTTTATTGGAAGACAGCCATGCTCATTTATTTATGCATTGGCCATGGATGCTTTGTGCTATACCAGCATAGTTGTAGCAGAGACCGTATGACTTCAAAACCTAAACTATTTACTATTTGACCCTTTATAGACAAAAAACTCTGCCAACCTACAGAGTGTAGGAATTACATTAGAATTTTTTGATTTGGATATTTTTGTTTGATGACAACAAATTAAATAAATTCTATCATATTTCTAATATTTCTAATCATCTGTTGGGCCAATTTAGAATACTCCCCATCTTCTAATTAAAGGCAAATGGAATAATGACACTTTACAAATAAAAGCATCATAGGTCTTTAAATGGATAAAAGTTTTAAGAATATTTTTTAAACATGTAAAAAGTTTGAATGTATCAACATGCAATTCAACAGAAAAAAGAGTAGCAGTAAATGCACGATATTTTTTTCAGTGCTGATATTTTGATGCTTTGTTCAATAATAGAGTTATATAATGCTGACTTAAATAGATATTTTTGAATAGAAGTAAAAATACTGGAAATCACTAATTACAGTAATTCAGACAATAGTGTGGAGAAGGCAATGGCAACCCACTCCAGTACTCTTGCCTGGATAATCCCATGGATGGAGGAGCCTGGTAGGATGCAGCCCGTGGAGTCGCTAAGAGTCGGACACGACTGAGCGTCTTCACTTTCACGTTTCACTTTCACTTTTCACTTTCATGCATTGGAGAAGGAAATGGCAAACCACTCCAGTGTTCTTGCCTGGAGAATCCCAGGGAAGGGGGGAGCCTGGTGGGCTGCCGTCTATGGGGTCGCACAGAGTCGGACACGACTGAAGCGACTTAGCAGCCGCAGCAGACAATAGTGCATTAAGCTCCAAATCATCTTAAATCAAGTGAATTATTGAATGACACAATCTATAGCTTTCTTCTAATGAGATTTCACCACCTCTTTAGTTTCAGTAAAATGTCACTTCTCACATTAATGTTTTAATATGAATTTTATTAATTTTGTATTTTATGTGCAAGGGCTTCCCTGATAGCTCAGTTGGTAAAGAATCCACCTGCAAGGCAGGAGACTCTGGTTCGATTTCTAGATCGGGAAGACCTGCTGGAGAAGGGATAGGTTACCACTCCATATTCTAGAGCTTTGCTTGTGGCTCAACTAATAAAGAATCCGTCTGTGATTCGGGAGATCTGGGTTTGACCCATGGTTTGGGAAAATCCCTGGAGAAGGAAAAGGCTACCCACTCCAGTATCCTGGCCTGGAGAGCCCATATAGTTCATGGGGTCGCAAAGAGTCGGACACGACTAAGCGACTTTCACTTTGGTGATTAAGAACTGTGAACCGAAGACGTTTATACTTAACCTGAGTTTTGTATGAATAAAGGTGCTATAATATTTTTAAAATAGTCAGTATGAGAGTGGTCTCTTATATGAAGAACTGTGCCTTAGTTTTGAGAAATACCTAATGTCCCTGTGTTCAGACCCTAGACTTGCCTCTGGAAGAAGCTCACCATCCCGCGGGCCTGAGAACTATTTCTCATAGAGACCATACTTCATAAACAGATCATTGTACACCCGGACATGTCTCCTCATTCACTTATTCATTCATTTTTCAAATATTTTTAAACCATTTGCTCTGAACTAGTGTTCTGTGTATTTTGAGAAGTTGGCCACTGAGATTAATAAGATGAAGTTCCTGATCTCAGGTGTATCAAACCTAGTTTGAAAAACAGCACACTAATGATTTCAATATGGTGTAGAAATGACAGTGATAGATGTGCGTACAAGGTACGGTGGGAAGAGAGGTGGGTCCTAACTCAGCCTGAAGGACTGGATCAGCACTTTCATAAGGAGTAAATCGGTTCTTAAAAAAGGAATAAGAAATTGCCTAGGCAAAGATTCTGGGCAGAAAGGAAGAACATTCTAAGCAGAGACAGCTCATCCCCTGGTTCTAGGGGACCAGTGAAGGAGATGACAAGAAGAGATCTCAGTTCAGTCTTTTTTCACACTCACACTAGAACTTAAGTTGCCTAAATGAGCTTATTGTTCAATGTGATCAGACAATAGATGCTGGGCCTGGAAAGCCTTAAGGGAACTGTATTTCTCTGCATCTTAAAGACAGAGGAATTACCATCTGTCTCAGCCTCGGACACCATTGCGAAGTCTGCAGAAATTAGTTGCTGCTTCCGTCCTTGAGCCCTACGCTCATCCCAGATACCTAATTCCCTTCTATGTCTACAGCTTGAGCTCCTTTTCAGGGTAAAAACCAAAAGATGTACAGCAGACTGCAGGAACAGAGGGAGAACAACAGAGGGCGCTGCTCCCTTTCGTTGGTGGTTTGATATAAATTCATCTTTCATTTCTGAGAACCTTTCTCTCTTGCTCAGCCTACAGCATGATCTTGTAGGGGAGTTTGTCTTGCATAACACACGAACCAAGATTTTCTTGACGATTTCAACAAAAGATCAAAAAACTAGAGGAACTTTCGTGTATCCCCAGACTCAGCCTCCCACTTCTGAGCCAGCCATGCTGTCTGCCTTGTGCTTAGGACTTGTGATCTTGTTGATAATGCGTGAGTAACATTTATTTAAAATTTCTAAGATGTTCTATTCCTTGGTTTTAGGATGTCATGTAACCTCTATCAAGCGGGAGATGGTCCCTCTTCCTTAGCCAACTTGACAAAGCCTTACTGTGTGTGTGTGTGGTTTTGTTTTGTTTTGTTTTTAAGGAGGCACCAGTGGAGACTTGGTGACCCAGACAGAAGGCGTTGTTACCCTCCCCGAGAAGGCATCTCTGACTCTGAAGTGTACTTACCAGTCCAGCTATTCAGATTTTCTTCTCTGGTATGTCCAGTACCAAAACAAAGAGCTTGAGCTGCTCCTGAAAAGCTCATTAGGAAACCAGAAGGTGACCAGCAGAGGTTTTGAAGCCACTCATATCTCGAGTGACAGCTCCTTCCACCTGCAGAAATCCTCCGTGCAAACATCAGACTCAGCTGTGTACTACTGCGCTCTGAGTGACACAGTGAGAGAGGGCGCAGGGGGAGCTGAACACAAACCCGAGGGCACAGATGGGGTCAGGCTGTGGGCAGCTCTCCAGAGTTCTGTGCTAGAGGCATCGTCAAAGTACTTTCAGCTCTGAAGCTCAGAGCTAAGAATCTTGGAATTCTTGGATTGCCCTACAGAGAGGAATCTGGGGCAGGACAGTGTAAAGAGGAACCTAAGCGCTTTTCTCCACAAATGCCTGTTTTCAGCCCATTCACATTCCCCCTAAAGACACAGAATCCCTTGAAGTGTCATTAACTCTTCAGTGACAATTCAGTTGATATATGCTGAAATATTTCACAACCTGTTAATGAAAACTCCCAGGAACATTGTTAATGGATGACTGAGTGATCTGAAAGGTAGTCTCTGGTTTTAACAATTCAGACTAGGATTGTATGTCTTGCTGAGATACACCTGCGGACACTCCATCTTCAGTGACTAGGAGCTTTATTCTCTCTTCCCTTGACTTTTCCATCCCTATGGCTGCTACAGCAATGCTGCTACCTAGGTAAGTTCCAGGAGGAGAGTTTTCTGACAAGATAATCCTTCTGTCAATGGCCCTGTGGGTCAGAGCAGTCCAGCTGGTAAATATTGCAGGCATGAAGTGTATTGTTTGTATTCAAACAGGGTACAGGATATTCTCTTTGCCAATAATAACGTCACCTCAGGGGAAATTTATTCATCAGTCAGTCATATTTCTGATATATGGAAAAAGCGTTTATGTACTCTTACAATAAGCTATCTTTGGAATGGAATGAGTTTTTCACCTGCTCCAAAAAACTAGGAGAAAGTATCACCCACTCCCAAGGCAGGAACATCTCCCCACTCCTCTGCTCATGAGCAGGAATGTGGAGCCACTGGGGCTCTGCATCTCTGCAACAATCATGCCCATTGCACAGAGCATCCCCTCTGCATCTCTGAAGGCTGAACTCCTGTCCGTGCCTTTGGGGACCAGACTTTCTGGAAGGACAGTGGGGGACACAGAAGGTGTGAAAAGAGATATGTTTTACTGCAAGGCAGTCAGGGAGATGTGGCCTAGACACTGATTATTTGTCATCTCATAATTTATAAACACAGTAATCAAAATACAGAGTTTAATAGTAGAATAGTTTTAATGGTCCTGGAGGATGTAGTCCCCATCCTAATTTAACAGGGTGGAAAAAATTATGTAAGTAATAATAGAATATTTCCCTAAGCACGCTTATGTTTAGGACTCTCTTCTTAGGGTCCTGTCCCCTTCTCCTGTATGTACCCCACAAGCTATTAGCAGGAGATATCGGTCAGACCCCACTGTGGTGCAATTTTCACTATCACCACCAGAGGGCGGGGCTTCCTTCAGATGCGGTTCCTCATTGTATTCAGGAGCTGGTTTCACTTGCTTGCTTTGTAGCCACAAGACAGGATATTGCTGGAGTACAGAAACGGGCTCTCAGTTTCTGAGTGAGGAGCTTCTGTAACATCCAGATGGAGACTAGATTTGTTAGACTGGTGTGTTCCCGGGAACAAGGATCGTTTTCTTTTGCGAACATGCATTCTGCCATTCACTCAGTTCTTCTGATCATCTTAATATTCAGTAAGTAACATTTTATCCTAAATGTTAATGATTTTTCATTTTCCTATGTGCTGCGATTCATGGGGTCGCGAAGAATCGGACACAACTGAGCGACTGATATGATCTGATCTGATGATTATAGGTAAGTTTTATTTTTCTTCTCTGGCTGAAAACTCTCCTCTTGTACATTTCTATGATAACAAAGTGATTCTCTTCCAGGAGGAACCAATGGTGACTCAGTGAACCAGACAGAAGGCCCAGTGACTGCCTCAGAGGGGGCTCTCATGACCCTGAACTGCACTTACCAGACTACTGATTTGGCTCCTTATCTTTTCTGGTATATCCAGCATCTCAAAAAAGCTCCTCAACTCCTCCTGAAGGGCTCGATGTCAGACCAGAACCCAAAGAGTAAAGGTTTTCAGGCCACTCTTGATAGGAGTGACAGCTCCTTCCACCTGCAGAAACGGGCAGTGCAAGCATCAGACTCGGCTGTGTACCACTGTGCTCTGCGTAACACAGTGAGAGAGGGCTGCGGGGGAGCTGAACACAAACCCGGAGGGCAGATGGGGCTCTGGCTGTGGGCAGCCCTGCAGGGGGGTTGTTGTTTCTGTCTTCAGTGTTTTATGCTAGCTGTGTTGTTGTTTATGTACTAAGTCACGTCTGACTCTTTTGTGACCCTATGACTGTAGTGGGCTCTGCTGTCCATGGGATTTCCTGGGCAAGAAGACTGGAGTGGGTTGCCATTTCTTTCTCTTGGGAATTATCCTGACCCAGGAATGGTACCTGTGTCTCATGTTTGGTAGGCAGATTCTTTACCACTGAGCCACCGGAGAGGCCCCTGTTTTATGCCAGAGACATTTTCAAAGTACTTCCAGCTCTGAAGCTCAGTGCCAAGAATCCTGCAATTCTTGGATTGGTCTACAGAGAGGAATCTGGGAAGGACAGTGAAGAGAGGAATCTAAAAGGCCTTCTCCAGAAATGCCTGTTTTTAGCCCAGTCACGTTTCTCCAGATGGCATAGAATTCCTGGAAGTGACATTAACTCTGTTCAATGACAGTTCAGTTGATATATGCTGAAATATGTTACAACCTGTTGATGAAAACTCCCAGGGCACCTCGTTCATGGATGAACGTATGACCTTGAAGTTCCTGTCTGATTTCTATAATTCAGACCACAATTTTGTGTCTTGCTGAGTTTCACCTGCAGACACTCCATCTTTAGTGACTGGGACCTTTACACTCTCTTCCCTTGACTTTTCCAACTCGTATGGTTGCTCAAGAAATGCTGCTGCTGTGAGTCCCATGAAGATGGTTTCCTGAGAAGTTATTCCTTCTGTCAAGGACCCTGGGGGTCAGAGCAGTCTAGTTAGTGAAGCTTTTGCGCATGAGGTGTCTTGCTTCTATGTTGGTGACACAGCTCCACCCTCATCTTGTCATCATGGCAGCTCTTTACAGAATGCTAGGTCATGATCCCGATTCTGGTCTTGAGGATCTGTGCTGTGAGAAATGCTGGACATAAACGTGACCATGTAACCTGACATATTATCTTTATCACTGTATTGAGGCCTCTGATCCTTTTGAAGTGTGTCAAATTCAGTGACCAAGCAAACACTCAGTCCATTAGTGAAAAGAGGGATTCTAAATTCTTGACATATTCACAATGTTCCCACATCAGAGGAGCAGAAAACAGAGAAATGTGTGCCTCTCATTGTAACTTGCAATGAATGAAACTCACCGAGAGAAATTCATCCTGGCATTCTGGAGGTTTCTGAACCTCACCGTCCTTTATCCCTCTTAGATGATTCTGTGGGACTGACAGGTACAGATGAAGGTTTTGCAGAGCCTGAGCCTTCTGTGATTTCAGAGACTCTTCTTAAGAAAAAGAAAATGCAATTGCAGAATCAAGTTTCTTGGGCTCAGGACACTATGGGATCCTGAAATATAAGCTGAATTTGCTTCATGGTAGATGACACCATCCTTATGGAAGAAAGTGAAGAGGAACTAAAAAGCCTCTCTATGAAGGTGAAAGAGGAGAGTGAAAAAGTTGGCTTAAAACTCAACATTCAGAAAACGAAGACCATAGCATCTGGTCCCATCACCTCATGGGAAATAGATGGGTAAACAGTGGAAACAGTGTCAGACTTTATTTTTTGGGCTCCAAAATCACTGCAGATGGTGACTGCAGCCATGAATTTAAAGATGCTTACTCCTTGGAAGAAAAGTTATGACCAACCTAGAGAGCGTATTGAAAAGCAGAGATATTACTTTGCCAACAAAGGTCTGTCTAGTCAAGGCTATGGTTTTTCCTGTGGTCATGAATGGATGTGAGAGTTGGACTATGAAGAAGGCTGAGTGCTGAAGAATTGATGCTTTTGAACTGTGGTGTTGGAGAAGACTCTTGAGAGTCCCTTGGACTGTAAGGAGATCCAACCAGTCCATTCTGAAGTAGATCAGCCCTGGGATTTCTTTGGAAGGACTGATGCTAAAGCTGAAACTCCAGTACTTTGGCCACCTCATGCGAAGAGTTGACTCATTGGAAAAGAGTCTGATGCTGGGAAGGATTGGGGGCAGGAGGAGAAGGGGCCGACAGAGGATGAGATGGCTGGATGGCATCACTGACTCTATGGATGTGAGTCTGAGTGAACTCCGGGAGTTGGTGATGGATAGGGAGGCCTGGTGTGCTGCGATTCATGGGGTCACAAAGAGTCGGACATGACTAAGCGACTGAACTGAACTGAACTGAAACCCTCTTCATAAATTTTACCCTCCTCTTTAAGATCAAAGCATTATAACCATCTTATTTTGTCCTGATATTGGCAGGTTAGAACTCCCCAGGACTCTTTCTGTTCCAGCACTTGATCTGTAATCAATATGAGTATTTTCAGCTCTTTCACATTTTGAATAACAGCTTTAAAATGATAATTCACATATCATCAACTTCACGCTTTTAACTGTACAATTGAGTGGTTTTTAGCATGTTCACAGAGTTGAGCAGTCATCAGTACTATCTGATTCCAGAACACCACCCCAGGAAGAAAGTTTGTACCCATTAGCAGTCACTCCAGTTCCCGGTTTCCCCCAGACACTGGCATCCACTCCTCTGTTCTCTGTCTCTATGGATTTGACGGTTCTGGGCTTTTCCTAAAGATAGAATCAGATCGCATATGACTGTTTGTACCTGTCTTCTTTCACCTAGTGGAATCTCTCCATGGCGTGTCTCCATATTAGTTCTTCACTACTCCTTATGGTCACTTAATAGGCTGCTCTGTGATACCACCTATTCTCCTTATCCATTCTTCACTTGAAGAATGATTGTTTTGGAAACATTTTGGCTATTTCCACTTTTTAGCTCTTATAAATAATGCTGGTATGAACACTCATGTGCAGGAGCTCTATTGTTCTAAATGAATGTACTTTGAGTTAGAGGTTTGACTTTTTGTGTTTTCATATTTGTTTCATTTCATTTTGCTTTATTTGGCACCAACATTTCCTTATGGATGTAAAATGAGTAAGTACAAGAAAAAATGCTCTTTAAAATTGTGATTTAAGGCTTACATGAGATATAATCATTCCAAGCTATACCTGCATTCATTCAGGACAACTTTTTGAGCACGTAGTCATATGTGTCAGTCACATGAATAAGTGCTGAGAATATAGTATACATGACCGAGTCTCCTGCTTTAGGATTGCATTGCTTTAAGACACCACATGTGTCTTAAAATAATATTTCTTTCACAAATCATTTTATTCACTAACTGAGCTCTGTTTGTCCCCAATATGTGACATTGACAGATTTATGGGCAATGGGCTAAGCTTTTAAATCCCTCTCCACCTCTCAGGTAGATACTAGGAAAATTCCAGTTTACAAATGACAAAATTGAGGTGTAGAGATGTTTAGTAACTTAATCAAGGTAACATAACCAGTTAGGAGCAGAGCTTGGGTAGGACGTCAATCATTCTGATGCATGACTAATATTCCTAAAAGCTAATTGATAGAAGCATCATGAAATCTGTTTCTTTTTTGTTAAATACCATTGCCTTCTTAGAATTTTATAATTTTTGAAGTTTTCATTTGATGAACAATAAGTTAATGCAATAATGAAAAGTGTACTTTACTCAATGGGCCATCACAGGAGTCTGTATATGTTCCTAAATAATGAAGCCAAAAAATTGCAGTCATCATCTTTTATGTCTTTGAACATAAAGTTGCTCAGATTCTCTGTGATTGAATAACCTACTTATTCAGGGCTTATAGCTGAGCCTCAGTAGCCATATTAAAGAGGATATATATTACAGGTCTTTGCCATGGCAATGAGGACTATATCTTTCAAATTAAAAAACCCCTTTCTGTGGCAAATATGTGTCCTCATTGGGACTGTAAGACACAGCATTTTCTGTTCTGCTACACTGTATATCTTATTAAAGCAAATCCTTTTTTTAGACAATTAGTAAATACAGGTCTGGGCTTCCCTGGAGGTTCAGTGGTAAAGAATCTGCCTGCCAATCCAGAAGACCTTCTTCGGGATGAGTTCAATCCCTGAGTTGAGCAGATTCCCTGAAGAAGGATATAGCAACCCACCCCAGTATTCTTACCTTGGAAATCCCATGGACAGAGGAGCCTGGTGGGTTACAGTTCACGGGGTTGCAAAGAGTCGGGCTCAACTTAGTGACTAAACAGCAACAAATACGGGTATGATGAGGAAGTTTCATTGACTTTTCTGAGCACATTAGTAATTTGTGCCAAAGCAGAAACTTTCAAAGGCAATTTTCTCTCAATACAAAAGCCTAAAATCTAGTGTTTGCTTTAGTGGCTTCAAGAATTTCTAGGGTTTTCAAGTGAAAGCTACCTGATGAAGCTGAGAGGGAGGGTAAAAAGAATGCTGGTCCATCTTCCTCTCTAGCATTAAGCAAATTGATTTATCAAGAATTCTCCAGGTCAGAATACCGGAGTGGGTAGTCATTCCCTTTTCCAGGGGACCTTCTCAACCCAGGGATCAAACCCAGTTCTTCCACATTGCAGGCGGACTCTTTACCAGCTGAGCCACCAGGCAAAGCCCTTATGAAGAACAATAACATTTAAAATGTTGATGACCTTGGTCTTACATGTTCTCATGGACCTATGTCTAGAGCAGTGAGACACAACTCCCAATATTTAAGATGGCAAAGAGTTTTAAGACTGTGATGCAGGGAACAGACGTCAGTGGAGATTGAACTCTGCTGGCATTTCTAACAGGATTTCTATTGCTTTTGATGATGCTTTGGCTCCAGATTTGTGTATTTTTAGGGTTTTCCCATCCCAATTTCCAGCACAATTAATGGGTGTGGTTTGGAAGAGCTGGGGTGATTCAGAAATACACATATGAGTTTTCACAGGAGTTCTTATATTTAGGCACTGACTAAAATTTTCTGAATTTACTTTTGTTTACACACATGTAAATTGTGATCACATATACATGTATTTCTCCCCCTGCTGCTATTTAACATGGCACACACTTGGCAGATTTTGTGACGCAGAGGTAAGATATGAAATCGCTCATAGACAACAAAATATTTTGCAGGTAACTTTTACCAGATTCCATAGGGAAGGGAAGGGAAGTCGCTCAGTCATGTCTGATCCTCACCGACCCCATGGACTTCAGTCTACCAGGTTCCTCTGTGCATGGGATTTTCCAGGCAAGAGTACTGGAGTGGGGTGCCACTGCCTTCTCCCAGATTCCACAGGAGGCAGGAACAAAGATGAAGCGAAAAATTCTGCCTTTCTGTTAGAGTCGAAACCCCAGTGTTACTTTTGATTATCTGATCCAAAGGAGAACAAACTGAACATGATTCAGTTTTACCACTGTTTATTGCTAGTCTGATAGTGTTCTAATTCGACAAACTGATGTGCAGAAGTCTAGCATTTCCCTCCTATAAAGGAAGCGTGTGACATGACACAGACAAACGGCCCTCCAGCTGCTGACTCAGTTTCCTGCGTGCGGCAGAAGCATCACACAGCCCAGGAGATCTGCCTGGACCTCTTGAGCACAGGGTGCAGAATTCAGATCTGGATCTGAAATGCAGCAGAGGCCGCGTCACTGTAGGGAGGAGCTGCCCATATGCTGGTTGCCAGTGCGCCGAGGGAAGGCAGAGCCTCTGTCTGTCTTGGTGAGGGTGGCCACACACAGGACTCATGCGCCTCTCTCAGTGCCAAGGTTGTGGGGAGGGCAGAGCATTGTTACCTGATGCATCTTGAAAGGGAGGGATAATGGGCAATGGAATCGGGGCATTAGGTCCTAAGCCACTTCATCCACCATATCAACATGGTTGTAAGTAAAGGCTCTTTTCTGCAGGATCCAGCATGACCCAGAAGGTAACTCAAATCCAGTCAGCAATTTCTGTGGTGGAGAAAGAGGCTGCAACCTTGGACTGTGTATATGAAGCTAGTAGTTATGGTTATTATTTAAAAATCAGACATCACATTGAAAACTGTATTTCTAGCTTCTCTATAAAAATATCTAAGAACACAACATCCTCTGGGGTAGAGGTCCAAAGTCATGTTTGATTGCATGATTTGATATAGACTCATTTTATGTTTAAAATCTATGCAGATTTACGATTCACAACATGAATAGCCCAAAAATAAAATTTTAAATTATTAGTCATAATATAGAAGCTGATCCAGAAAGCAAACAAATCTGAATTAACATCTCATGGAAATATACCTTTTTTTTCCCGTGATTTTTATCATAGCATGGATCCCACGGTGAGAAATTTCAGTATAGTTTATTCATTAATTCTTAGTTTTCTGGTAAGCATTGGGGAAACATTAGTTGGCAAGACAGATGTGATGTCTGCTTTGATGGAGCTCAGGTTCCAGGGGGCTGTAGTGGTGTCCAGTACAGGATAGTAGGCAGAAAGGACGTCACAGCACAGACTGTGACCTTAAGCAAGTTGTTCGCTTTGACTTTCTGCTTCCTCGTCTGTAAAGTGTAAAGGTTAGTTATGAAGCTGCTGTTGAGTGAGTGTGAGTCACTTTGCGACCCTATGGACTGTAGCCTGCCAGGCCCCTCTGTCCATGGCATTCCCCAGGCAGGATTCCTCGAGTGGGTTGCCATTTTTCCCTCCAGGGGATCTTCCTGACCCAGGGACTGAACCTAGGTCTCCTGTATTGCAGACAGATATTTTTTTTCCGTCTGAGCCACCAGGGAAGTCCTTTCCAAAATTTTACTCACCTCACAGGACCACTTAGTTCACTATCCTTTTTGAGTTCCTAACGCCTTCCCTTACTTAAGAAAGGACTATTGGATGTTGTAGAAGTTATCAAGGTGCTGCTCACAGAGCTCACAGTGCAATAAGAAGCCATGGGCGCAGGAAGAGAGTAGAGTGACATGGGAAGCCACCTGCCTTTAATAGTCAGGAACACTGTTCTGCTTCGCTGGACGGGAGAGGGAGGAGGAAAAGGGACAGGAATGCAGGCAGGAGGGGAGGACAGGACCAGACTTTGTTCTTTCATCCCAAACACTTTTGTATACATTTGATATCATCCTTAATAAAAAGATGAATTGAAATTAGCTGGATTCAAACTTGTCATCTGCATCACAGCATGACTTTTGAGGTACTCCTTAGCCTCTCTGTGCATCAGTTTCTTCATATGTAAAATGGCAATAATAAAACCTACCTCATGGACTTAAGAATCAAAACCATTTATATATCTCTGTTTGTTTAAAATCATTATAAAATGAAATTATATATAAACACACCTGCTTGTGTGTTTTATATAAATAAAATTTTAAGCACAGGTACATATTATGGCATCTTGATATAGCAAGTTTCACTCACTGATGACCATTATTAATATAAAAGGCAGAGTTTGTTCCAGTACCTACATTAGATTTTCATTCATGTCATTTTTTTTTTATAACACAAAGTTTCTCCTTATTTTTCAAGAAAGGAACCAAAGCTCAGTGAAAAGCCAGGGCCATGTTGGCACTGCTAGAAATGCCGCCTACAGGGTTTGGTAGCCCTGTGGTCAGTGTTCCCATTCTCAGCAGCCCCTCCAGACAAGCCCCCGGTCCTGACAGAGAAGAGCAGGTGACTTATGTTCAACATAAAAGTGCCCTTCTCAGTGCCAGGCAGGGCCACTTTAATTCCCCTGACTATATAACTGAGGTGTATTTTCCCATATTTGTTGACAGATCAATGAAAGAATGCTCTAAGACATGATCAATATTCACTGCAGCCTTCAAACTGATTTGCTTTCAGCCTTGCACACAGTTAACAAACATTCAGCAAAGTTCCACATGTCAAGATAAAGGATAATGAAGAAATGGCATTTTGCACCTAAAAAAATATATACTGCTATTGGATAACTTGTGAGACACAATACCTCTGTTAATTAAGGTGAGATTTTTTCTGTTTTTATTTTAAGACTATATAAACACTTTTTCAATATATCTGACACATGATTGATTGATGGATTAATTTTCCCTGAGATGATGTGATTACTGGCAAAGCAGATATTCTCATCCTGTACCCAGTTTGAAGGCAGACTGCCATTGGAGTGGAGTGAGTTCTTCACATGCTCCAAGAAACTAGGAGAAAGTATCACCCCCTCCCAAAGCAGGAACATCTCCCCACTCCTCTGCCCCTGAGCAGGAATGTGGAGCCACTTGGGTCAGTGCTCTGCATCTCTGCTACAATTGGGCCCATTGCACAGAGTTTACCCTCTGCATCTCTGCAGGCTGAACTCTTGTCTGCAACTTCAGGACCAGACTTTCTATAAGGACAGTGGGGGACACAGAAGGAGAAAAGAGATATATGTTTTATTTCTGGGCAGTCTAGGAGATGTGGCATAAACACCGAATCATTGTCATTTTAAAATTTATAGGCACAACTATAAAAATGCAGAATTTAATAGTTATAATGGTTTTAATATTCCTGAAGGGTGTAGTCCCCATCCTTATTTAACAGGGGTATGTCTGAACAATCGCCTGAAGGTAAACACAGATTTCCTCCAAACAACCTAGAGTCCTGCACACTGGGTGTTGGACACCTGAGCACTGGGGCTTCAACATCTTGATAAACAGGGCATAGCAAGGGAGAGGGAGATGAAATAACAAAACTAAATCTGAACAGTGAAAGGAAAGTATCCAAGCAGGTTTTATTCCCCTGGATATAACTGTGTCAGCTCTCTACTTCCAGTCTGATCCCTCATTCCACATCTCTGGGTCCAGGCTAGTGGGACTACAGACAGGGAAGAAGATTTTTTTTTTTTTTAACCTGCTCCTCAGTCAACTGAAAGAAGTTTGAGATAGGAATCATGCCTGGTTTTGGTTTCCACGTTGTAGACAACTCTGTAAGTTTCCAGAATGAATGCTGGAGCCTAGGGATTCCTGAACATGCACAACAGTGTAAGAGAACCTCAGTGATCCGCTGAGCCAGAGAGTCCTGCCAGCATGAGAACTTGACTCAAGACCCTAATTTTAGGGGGAACTTTGGTCCAGGGGATAGGACTCTGCGCTCCCAATGCCGGGGGCCTGAGTTTGATCCTTGATCAGGGAACTAGATCTCACAAGCCGAAATTAAGACCGGGCATAGCCAAAAGCAAAGACAAACAGAACAGCCCAGCAAACAGCTGTGCATTAAAAAAAACACGCTAATTTTAGAAAAACAGGTCATTTTGACTGTTGAGAAATTCTATGTCCATTAACTGGTATCATTTGAAGAAGATTGCTCTTGTGTTCAAATGACTTGGTCATTGCCATTTACAAACGTTTATTTCTAATTGGAAGACAATTGGAAAGCTACAGGTATAAGGATGATACTAGAACCCTTCCCAACGCCGAACACAAAATAAACTCAAAATGGATTAACGACTTAAATTAAGGCCAGAATCCATAAAATTCTTAGAGGAAAACATAGGCAATACACTCTTTGACATACATCGCAGCACAATCCTCTTTGACCCACCTCCTAGAGTATTGGAAATAAAAACAAAAATAAACAAAGCAGACTTAATTCAACTAAGAGTCACAGCATTGTTCCTGGGTTGACAGCACTGCCTGAGAGCCCGTGTCAGGCCACCTCCCAGCTGCCTGCAGCCGCAGCATCGCCATACCTTAGATGGTGTATGTCAGCAAAGAGCAATGTTTTGACTTCTCACCATAATACAGTCTTACTTTGCATAGGGCAAACCCAACCCTAGAGAAAACAAGCTATGAAATGACCGCTTAAATCTTCTTCTGGGTTCACTTTACTGGCACATATAATTGCACAGGAAACCAGACCAATGGGCTGACAGACAAGGAGCAAACAGTTCTTTCCACAGAGATTCCTGAACCCTTAATAAAACAAACAAACAGAAGACAGAGGAACCCCACGCACACGAGCCTCTGGAATGAAGAGTGCCTGGCTAATGTATTAGGCATCTAAATGTGACATCCTAAAAAAAATGCTTAGTTGAGTTAAAACCACTAGGTGACAAGAAGCGAAAGGATAGTGATTGTGTTTCAAGAACCAAGGCCCCTAATTAAGCTCACCTGTCCCTCATGAGGCTAAAGGGGTAAGGTTGCCGTCATCCAAGCATGGTCCAACTCCACCCCACTCTCCCCCGCAACCCCTGCCTTGCACCTCTCTCTCTCTCTCTCTCTTTTTTCAACATTCCTCCTCTCTGGTACAGAGGTCCACAGTTTTTAGGTATTTCAGGATCTCTGTTCTCCTATTCTGTCTCAATCCCACAGTGAGACAGCTGCACTATTAGTGGTAAACCCCTCGTGCACTGGTGCCTGGAAGCTGCCTCCATGAAGTAAGCTGGGCAATGTCAGTGCTCATCTCATCTGTTTTCCTTATCTCTGTGCTACCTGATGTTCAAGGTCCAAAAATAATTTTCCAATTGGAAGATCAACTCTACCATTATCAGTGAAAAAGAAGTCATGTATTTTACTTTTATTGTGTTTTACAAAGCTGTCATTCCATGATAAATCAGGATAATAATCTTATCACTTAAATACACATTATTTGACATCTGCCTTAGATAAAATTTTCTCCACGGCATGTTGACAGAGTCAACATGAATATAAGTACTTCACAGAAATGACTTTGGTTTAGGAGGAAGCACTTTCCATTCAGGGGGATCCTTCTCTGACCCATGGGAATCTTGGAGACACATGCAAGGAAGAAAGCTATGACTATTCCATCTAGAAATTGTAACTGGGTTTTCTTGCAAAGCTAGAGATACCTGTACCATGCAAAAAATTATGGAAGTAAGAATAGAATATTTCCTTCAGCACGCTTATGTTTAGGACTCTGTTCTTAGGGTCCTGTCCCTAAGGGTCCTTAGGTCCATGCACCTCCTGTATGTACCCCACAAGCTATTATCAGGAGAAATAGATCAGACCGCACTGTGGTGCAATTTTCACGATCACCACCAGAGGGCAGGGCTTCCTTCAGATGCGGTTGCTCATTGTACTCAGGAGCTGGTTTCACTTGCCTGCTTTGTAGCCACAAGACAGAATACTGCTGCAGTACAGAAAGGGGCTCTCATTTCTGAGCGAGGAGCTTCTGTAAAATCCAGATGAATACTAGATTTGTTAGACTGGTGTGTTCCAGGGAACAAGGATCGTTTTCTTTTGCGAACATGCATTCTGTCACTCACTCAGTTCTTCTGATCATCTTAATATTAAGTAAGTAACATTGTATTCCAAATGTTAATGATTTATCACTTTCTTATAATTATGGGTAAGTTTTATTTTTCTTCTCTGACTGAAAACTCTCCTCCTGTACATTTCTACCATAACAAAGTGATTCTCTTCCAGGAAGAACCAATGGTGACTCAGTGAACCAGACAGAGGGCCCAGTGACTGTCTCAGAGGGGGCTCTCATGACCCTGAACTGCATTTACCAGACTGCTAGTTCGGCTCCCTATCTTTACTGGTATGTCCAGCATCTCAACAAAGCTCCTCAGCTCCTCCTGAAGGGCTTTACAGCAGACAAGAAGGTAGAGCATGAAGGTTTTCAGGCCACTCTTGTTAAGCGTGACAGCTCCTTCCACCTGCAGAAACGGGCAGTGCAAGCATCGGACTCGGCTGTGTACTACTGTGCTCTGCATGACACAGTGAGAGAGGGCTGCGGGGGAGCTGAGCACAAACCCAGAGTGCAGATGGGGCTCTGGCTGTGGGCAGCCCTGCAAGGGGTGTTGTTTCTCTCTCCAGAGGTACTGTCAAAGCACTTCCAGCTCTGATACTCAGAGCCAAGGACCTTGGAATTCTTGGATTGTCCTACAGAGGAATCTGGGGCAGGACAGTGCAAAGAGGAACCTAAGCACTTTTCTCCAAAAATGCCTGTTTTCAACCCATCGACATCCCCCCAGATGGCATAGAATCCCTTAAAGTGACATTAACTCTTCAGTGACAATTCAGATTATATATGCCGAAATATTTCACAATGTGTTAAGGAATATTCCAGGGCACATTGTTGATGGATGACTGTGTGACCTGGAAGCTAGTCTCTGGTTTTTAAAATTCAGGCCAAGATTGTGTATCCTGCTGAGTTTCACCTGCAGACACTCCATCTTCGGGGACTGGAGCTTTATTCTCTCTTTCCTTGACTTTTCCATCCCTTCTGGTTGCTCCAGAAATGCTGCTGCCTAAGTAAGTTCCAGGAGGAGAGTTTCTGAGAAGATATTCCTTCTGTCAAGGGCCCTGTGGATCAGAGCAGCCCACTCTGTAAATATCGCAGGTGTTGTGTGTATTGTTTGTATTCAAACTGGGTACAGGATATTCTCTTTGCTAATAACCTCATCTCAGGGAATGAATGCCAAAGAATGTTCAAATTACCATACAATTG
Organism: Bubalus bubalis; assembly: GCF_019923935.1. Taxonomy (NCBI): domain Eukaryota; kingdom Metazoa; phylum Chordata; class Mammalia; order Artiodactyla; family Bovidae; genus Bubalus; species Bubalus bubalis. The sequence continues at coordinate 78,796,786 of NC_059167.1, forward strand.
CACTCATTTCACATGTTAGCAAGATTATGCTCAAAATCCTTCAAGCTATGCTTCAGCAGTACGTGAACCAAGAATTTCAGATGTAGAAGCTGGGTTTAGAAAAGGCAGAGGAACCACAGCAGATCCAATATCTGCTGGAAACAGAGAAAAGCAAGGCGATTTAAAAAATAATCTATTTCTGCTTCATTGACTACGCTAAAGCCTTTGACTGTGTGGATCACAACCAACTGTGGAAAATTCTTAAAGAGATGGGGATACCCAAGAAACCTCTATGCAGGACAAGAAGCAACAGTTAGTACTGGGCATGGAACAATGACTGGTTCAAAATTGGGAAAGGAGTACGTCAAGGCTATATATTGTTTCCCTGCTTATTTAACTTATATGTGGAGTACATCATGTGAAATGCAGGGCTGGATGACTCATAAGCTGGAATCGAGATTGCCAGGAGAAATATCAACAACCTCAGGGATGCGGATGATACCACTCTGATGGCAGAAAATGAAAAGAAGCTAAAGAACCTCTTGATGCAGGTGAAAGAGGAGAGTGAAAAAGCTGGATTAAAGCTCAACATTAAAAAATCTAAGATTATGGCATCTGGTCCCATCACTTTATGGCAAATAGATGGGGAAAATGTGGAAACAGTGACAGATTTCATTTTCTTGGGCTTCAAAATCATGCAAATGGTGACTGCAGCCATGAAATTAAAAGATTCTTGCTCCTTGGAAGAAAAGCTATGATCAACCTAGACAGCATATTAAAAAGCAGAGACATTACTTTACCCACAAAGGTCCATATAGTCAGACCTATGGTTTTCCCAGGAATCATGTATGGATGTGAGAGCTGGACCATAAAGAAGGCTGAGTGCCAAAGAATTGATGCTTTCTGGCTGTGGTGTTGGAGAAGACTCTTGAGAGTCCCTTACTGCAAGGAGATCAAACCATTCCGTCCTAAAGGAGATCAATCCTGAATATTCATTGGAAGGACTGATGCTGAAGTTGAAGTTCCAATATTTTGGCCACCTGATGTGAAGAACCGAGTCACTGGAGAAGACCCTGATGCTGGGAAAGATCGAGGGCGAGAGGATAAGGAGGTGACAGAGGATGATGGTTTGATGGCATCACTGACTCAATGGACATGAGTTTAGCAAACTCTGGGAGATAGTAAAGGACAGGGAAGGACATACAACTCCTGCAATATTTACAAAGTGAGCTTCTCCGATCCACAGGGCCCTTCAGAAGGAATATCTTGTCAGGAAACTCTCCTCTTGGAACTCACTTAGGCAGAGCATTTCTGGAGCAACCAGAAGGGATGGAAAAGTCAAGGAAAGAGAGAATAAAGCTCCTGGCATGCATCAGTTCATGGGGTCGTAAAGATTCAGACATGACCTAGGGACTGAACAGCAACAAAAACAGGGAAAATTAATTCATCAATCAGTCATATTTCAGACACAGGGAACAAGTGTTTATGTACTCTTACAATAAGTTATCTTGGCAGCAGAGTGAGCTTTTTCACCTGCTCAAGAAACTAGGAGAAAGTATCACCCCTTCCAAAAGCAAGGACATCTCCACACTCCTCTGCTCATGAGCAGGAATGTGGAGCCACTTGGGTCAGTGCTCTGCGTCCCTGATACAATCATGCCCATTGCACAGAGAGTCCCCTCTGCATCTCTGCAGGCTGAATTCCTGTCTGCAGCTTCGAGGAGCAGACTCTCTGGAAGGACAGTGGTGGGCACAGCAGGTGGGAAGAGATGTCTGTTTTACTGCTGGGCAGTCTGTGAGATGTGGCCAGGATACTGAATCATTGTCATTTCATAATTTTTAGATGTTCATGAGTTGCTCAGTGGTGTCTGACTCTTTGCAACCCTGTGGACTGTAGCCCACCAGGCTCCTTGTCCATGGAATTTTCCAGGCAAGAATACTGGAGTGGGTTGCTATTCCCTTCTCCAGGGGATCTTTCTGACCCAGGGATTGAACCCTCATCTCCTCAATTGGCAGGCAGATTCTTTATCACTTAGCACCTGGGAAGCCCAATTTATTGGTGCAACTGCTTAAATGCAGAATTTAACAGTTATAGTAGTTTTATGGTCTTGGCAGATGTAGTCACCATCATCACTTAGGGTGAATCTGGACACCCACCTGAAGGTAAGCACTGCCTTCCTCCCTGACATCCTGGAGTCCTGCACACTAGGTACTGGCCACCTGAGCACTGGGGGCTCAACAGCTTAATAAAGAGGCCACAGAAATGGAGAGGGAGATGAAGGAACAAAAATAAATCTTAACGGTGGGGAAATAAAGTATTCTAGCAGGTTTTTATTCCCCTGGTGATAACTGCATCAGCTCTCTACTTCCAGTCTGATTCCCTCATTTCACATATTGGGGTCCAGGCTAGTGGGAATACAGACAGGGCATAGGAGAGAGATATACATATATATATATATATTTTTTTTTTTTTTTGCTCACCTGCTCCTCAATCAACTGAAAGCAATTTAAGGTAGGAATTGCATCTGATTTGTGTTTCCACATTGTAGACAACCCTGTAAATTTCCAGAATGAATGCTGGAGACGAAGGATTCCTGAAAATGCACAAGAGTTTAAGAGAATCTAGGTGATCTGCTGAGCCAGAGAGTCCTGCCAGCATGATAACTTCAACTCAAGATTCTAATTTTAGGGGGAGCATTGGTTCAGTGACTGGGGCTCTGCACTCACATTGCAGGAGGCCTAGGTTCGATTCCCGGTCAGGGAACTAGATCCCACAAGCCTAAACTAAGACCTGGTGCAGACAAAAAACAAACAAATAGAACAGCTCAGCAAACAGATGTGCATTTAAATGATCCCAGTTTTGGTAAGAAATAACAAAGTTCATTTTAACTGGTGAGAAAATCTCAGTAGGTGAAAAGGCACATTTGAAGAAGACTGTTCTTTTCAACTGACTTAGTCACAGCCATTGTTACTGGATTGACAACACTTAGCACCTGTGTAAGGCAACCTCACAGCTGTCTGCAGCCACAAAGTCGCCAAGCCTTAAAATGGCTTATGTCACCAAAGAACAATGTTTTGACTTCTTACCATATTATAGTTAGACTTTGCATAAAGTAAACCCAAATCCTAGAGAAAAGAACTGGAGAAGGAAATGGCAACCCACTACAGTGTTCTTGCCTGGAGAATCCCATAGACGGAGAAGCCTGGTAGGCTGCAGTCCATGGGGTCGCACAGAGTCAGACACGACTGAAGCGATTTAGTAGCAGCAGCAGCAGAGAAAAGAACAAGCTATGAGATGACCCAAGTAAATCTTCTGCTGGGTTCGCTTCGCTAGCGCAAATAATTGCACAAGAAACTATGCAAACAGGCTGACAGACATGAGCCAACAGTTCTTTCCACTGAGATCCCTGAATCCCTAAGAAAACAAACAAACAGAAGACAGATCGATGCCACACATGCCTCAGGAATGAAGAGTGCCCAGCTAACATACTAACCATCTAAACCTGACATTCTAAAAAAGATACTTAGTTGAATTAAAGCAAGAATGTGACAAGAGGTAAAAAGACGTTTCAAGAACCAGGTTACCTAAGTAAGGTCTCATGAGGCTAGAGGTGTAAGGTGGCTTGTTATCCAAGTAGGGTCCAGGCCCCAAAGGAGACCCCTTCAGGGAGGTTTACCAAACTCATGGAGTCTTCTCTCTTTAGTTACAGATCGGTACTCAGTCCAAGATTCACAGTGACGCCTCCCCCCACCTCTTTGCCCTCATCTCTCTCCCTCTCTCTTTTGCCCACATCCCTCCTCTCTGGTACACTGGTCCACAAATTTCTAGGTTCCTCAGGATCCCCAAAATATTATTCCATCTCACAGTGAGACAGTTGGGCCATTTTTGTTAAATCCCTCATGCACTGGTGCCTGGAAGCTGCCTCCATGAAGAGAGCTGGGCGATGTTAGAGCTCATCTCATCTGTTTTCCTTATCTCTGTTCTACCTGATGTTCAAGGTCCAAAAATAGTTTTCCAATTGGAAGATCAACTCTACCATTATCCGTGAAAAAGAAGTCACATGTTTTACTTTTATTGTATTTTACAAATATGTCATTCCATAATAAATCAGGATAATAACCTTATGATGTAACTACAAATTGTTTTTTCACCTGCCTTAGATAAAATTTTCTCCACAGCATGTTGACAGAGTCAACATGAATATAACTACTTCACGGAAATAACGAAATAACTTGAGGAGAGGAGGAAACACTTTCCATACAGAGGGATCCTTCTCTGTCCCATGGGAATCTTGGAGGCATATGCAAGGAAGAAACCTCTGACTATTCCATCTAGAAATTGTAACTGGGTTTTCTTGCAAAGCTAGAGATACCTGTACCATGCAAAAAATTATGGAAGTAATAATAGAACATTTCCCTAAGTACGCTTATGTTTAGGACTCTCTTCTTAGGGTCCTGTCCCCTTCTCCTGTATGTACCCCACAAGCTATTATCAGGAGAAATAGGTCAGACCGCACTGTGGTGCAATTTTCACGATCACCACCAGAGGGCGGGGCTTCCTTCAGATGCGGTTCCTCATTGTATTCAGGAGCTGGTTTCACTTGCCTGCTTTGTAGCCACAGACAGAATACTGCTGCAGTACAGAAAGGGGCTCTCAGTTTCTGAGCGAGGAGCTTCTGTAACATCCAGATGGAGACTAAATTTGTTAGACTGGTGTGTTCCAGGGAACAAGGATCATTTTCTTTTGTGAACATGCATTCTGTCACTCACTCAGTTCTTCTGATCATCTTAATATTAAGTAAGTAACATTTTATTCCAAATGTTAATGATTTATCACTTTCTTATAGCTATAGATAAGTTGTGTTTTTATTCTCTGACTGAAAACTCTCCTCCTGTACATTTCTACCATAACAAAATGATTCTCTTCTAGGAAGGACCAATGGTGACTCAGTGAACCAGACAGAGGGCCCAGTGACTGTCTCAGAGGGGGCTCTCCTGACCCTGAACTGCACTTACCAGGCCACATATTCAACTTCCTATCTTTTCTGGTATATCCAGCATCTCAACAAAGCTCCTCAACTCCTCCTGAAGGGCTCAACAGCAGACAAGAAGGTAGAGCATGAAGGTTTTCAGGCCACTCTTGTTAAGCGTGACAGCTCCTTCCACCTGCAGAAACGGGCAGTGCAAGCATCAGACTCGGCTGTGTACTATTGTGCTCTGAGTGACACAGTGAGAGAGGGCTGCAGGGGAGCTGAGCACAAACCCAGAGTGCAGATGGGGCTCTGGATGTGGGCAGCCCTGCAACGGGTTGTTGTTTCTCACTCCAGTGTGCTATGCTAGAGGTCTTATCAAAGCACTTCCAGGTCTGCTTCTCAGAGCCAAGGACCTAGGAATTCTTCAGTTGCCCTACAGAGAGGAATCTGGAGTGGGACAGTGCAAAAAGGAACCTAAGAACTTTTCTCCAGAAATGCCTGTTTTCAGCCCATCGACATCCCCCTAGATAGAATCCCTTAAAGTGACATTAACTCTTCAATGACAATTCAGATTATATATGCTGAAGTATTTTACAATGTGTTAAGGAAAATTCCAGGGCACATTGTTGATGGATGACTGTGTGACCTGGAAGCTAGTCTCTGGTTTTTAAAATTCAGGCCAAGATTGTGTATCCTGCTGAGTTTCACCAGCAGACACTCCATCTTCAGTGACTGGAGCTTTATTCTCTCTTTCTTTGACTTTTCCATCCCTTTTGGTTGCTCCAGAAATCCTGCTGCCTAAGTAAGTTCCAGGAGGAGAGTTTCTGAGAAGATATGCCTTCTGTCAAGGGCCCTGTGGATCAGAGCAGCCCACTCTGTAAATATCGCAGGTGTTGTGTGTATTGTTTGTATTCAAACTGGGTACAGGATATTCTCTTTGCTAATAACCTCATCTCAGGGAATGAATGCCAAAGAATGTTCAAATTACCATACAATTGCACTCATTTCACATGTTAGCAAGATTATGCTCAAAATCCTTCAAGCTATGCTTCAGCAGTACGTGAACCAAGAATTTTAGATGTAGAAGCTGGGTTTAGAAAAGGCAGAGGAACCAGAGATCAAATTACCAACACCAGATGGATCACAGAAAAAAGCAAGGGAATTAAAAAAATCTACTTCTGCTTCATTGACTATTCTAAAGGCTTTAATTGTGTGGATCACAACAAACTGTGGAAAATTCTTAAAGAAAAGGGAATACCCAAGAAACCTGTATGCAGGACAAGAAGCAAGAGTTAGTACTGCACATGGAACAATGGACTGCTTCAAATTTGGAAAAAGAGTACTTCAAGGCTATATATTGTCACCCTGCTTATTTAACTTATATGCAGAGTACACCATGCGAAATGCTGGGCTGGATGATTCACAATCTGGAATCAAGTTTCCCAGGAGAAATATTAACAATCTCAGATATGCAGATGGTACCACTCTAATGGCAGAAAGCAAAGAGAAACTGAAGAGCCTTTTGATGAGGGTGAAAGAGGAGAATGAAAAAGCTGGATTAAAACTCAACATTCAGAAAACTGAGATTATGACATCTGGTCCCATCACTTTATGGCAAACAGATGGGGGAAAAGTGGAAACAATGACAGATTTTCTTTTCTTCAGTTCCAAAGTCACTGCAGATGGTGAGTGCAGCCATGAACTTAAAAGACGCTTGATCCTTGGAAGAAAAGACTTGACTAACCAAGACAGTGTATTAAAAAGCAGAGACATTACTTTACCGACAAAGGTCCCTATAGTCAGAGCTATGGTTTACCCAGTAATCATGTATGGATGTGAGAGTTGGACCATAAAGAAGGCTAAGCAGTAATCTTGAATCTGGAATTCTGATGCAGTTACCACCAGTGGAATAAAACCTGCTAGAATACTGAAACTGAAGCTCCAATTCTTTGGCCACCTGATTGCGAAGAACCGATTCACTGGAGAAGAAACTGATAATGGGAAAGATTGAGGGCAAGAGGAGAAGAAGGTGACAGAGGATAAGATGGTAGGATGGCATCACTGACTCAATGGATATGAGTTTGAGCAAACTCTGGGAGATAGTGAAGGTCAGGGAAGCTGGACGTGCTGTAGTTCCTGGGGTCGTAAAGAGTCAGACATGATCTAGGGACTGAACAACAGCAAAAGCAGGGAAAATTAATTCATCAGTCAGTCATATTTCAGACACATGGAAGAAGTATTTATGTACCCTTACAAGAAGCTATCTTGGCAGTGGAGTGGGCTTTTCACCTGCTCAAGAGACTAGGAGAAATTACCACCCACTCACCAAGCAGGAACATCTCCACACTCCTCTACTCATGAGCGGGAATGCGGAGACACTTTGGTCACTCTCTGTGTCTCTGCTACAATCGTGCACATTGCACAGAGCGCCCCCTCATCTTTTCAGGCTGACGTCCCATCTGCAACTTCCGGGAGCAGGCTTTCTGGAAGGACAGTGGTGGGCACAGCACGTGGGAAGAGATATCTGTTTTACTGCTGGGCAGTCTGTGGGATGTGGCCAGGATACGGAATCATTGTCATTTTGCCGGGGTCCAGCCCTGGTGGATCCAGGGAATTCGAAGCGGGAACGGCGTTGGCGAGGATCAGGAAACAACTGCTTAATTAAACGTTAATTAAGGATATAAAGAGTAATAGAATAAGGATAGCTCAGTGAGGAAATTCAGTGGAGAAGAGAGGCTGAATAATTCAGCCAGAAGGTGAGAGAAAGAACAACATGGGGAGACCAAGTTTCGGTGAACAAGGCCCACACTTTATTTTCCAAAGTAGTTTTTATACCTTAAGTTATGCATAGAGGATAATGGGGGAAGGGGTAGAGTCATGCAGCAAGCCAGGCTTTCTTCCTGCAAACTTATCATATGCAAAAGCTTAGGTGATTTGCATCATCTTCTGGCCAGGAGGCCTGTTAACATTTTAAGACCCTTTCTTCAGAAAACTTACTTTTCTCTAAAGGTGATTGGTCAGGAGCCACCCTCCAAAAGCATTAGATAAAGTTGCATTCCTACAGAGCAAAGGTGTGGTGGGCTATAACAAGAAAAAGAGTTAACTCAAGTGTCCCAGGTTACAAACATTAAAGCTACTACTTACACCAATTATATTAATCAATACACTGCCAGGGACACAGCAGGTAAGGGATATGGAGACTTAGCAGCAAACATTGGCCCAACAAGTGAAAATCCCTTCACCAATACGATTTCTAATCAATCTTTTAACTGCTCAAAGGAATCTGTATTTAGACAGTTTAGAACATCTCATGCCTCTCACAGTTGGGAGGCTCTGAGCAATCACATGTGGCCAGAAAAACCTATTCAAGCAGGCTAGAGGACTTCCAAAGGAATTTGTAGGTTGAAACACTATCACACCCAGGAACTTTATTAACTGGAGCTGTAAGTTAACTCTTTTTTCAGAGAGAGGTAGTGGGGGACAGCCCCCCGTAAAGTCAGAGGTGTAGGTGAAAGCACAAAGCAGAAAGTAGGCAGACTCTGGTTTTGGGGGGTAGATGCTCGAGAATTTCCAGGGGGACTCCTGAGGCTCGATCCCACCTTTGCGTATGCCGAGCCTCCTTCCTCATGACCTTTGTCATGGGTGGAGCTCCTCACGCTGGCTCCCGGCAGTGATAGACTTCCAGTTGAGCTATTCCAGATCCTGAAAGATGATGCTGTGGAAAGTGCTGCACTCAATATGCAATATGCCGGCTCCCTGCATCATTTCATAATTTATAAGCAGGTGTGTATTGTGTCTGGTGCTCAGTTGCTAAGTGGCGTCCAACTCTTTGCAATCCTGTGGAATATAGCCTGCCAGGCTCCTCTGTCCATGAATTTTCCAGGCAGAATACTGGAGTGGGTTGCTATTTTCTCCTCCAGGGGATCTTCCTGACCCAGGGATTGAACCCTCATCTCCTCAATTGGCAGGCAGATTCTGAGCTACTGCTGAGCTACTGGGGAAACCCAATTTATAGACACAACCACTTAAATGCAGAGTTTAATAGTTATAGTAGTTTTATGGTCTTGGCAGATGTACTCACCATCATCACTTAGGGTGAATCTGGACACCCACCTGAAGGTAAGCACTGCCTTCCTCCCTGACATCCTAGAGTCCTGCACACTGGGTGCTGGCCACCTGCGCACTGGGGGCTCAACAGCTTAATAAAGAGGCCACAGAAATGGCGAGGGAGATGAAGGAACAAAAATAAATCTTAATGGTGGGGGGGAAAAGTATTCTAGCAGGTTTTAGGAGAAGGCAATTGCACCCCACTCCAGTACTCTTGCTTGGAAAATCCCATGGATGGAGGAACCTGGTAGGTTGTAGTCCATGGGGTCACTAGGAGTTGGACACGACTGAGCGACTTCACTTTCACTTTTCACTTTCATGCATTGGAGAAGGAAATGGAAACCCACTCCAGTGTTCTTGCCTGGAGAATCCCAGGGACGGGGGAGCCTGGTGGGCTGCCGTCTATGGGGTCGCACAGAGTCGGACACGACTGAAGTGACTTAGCAGCAGCAGCAGGTTTTATTCCCCTGGTGGTAACTGTATCAGCTCTCTACTTTCAGTCTGATTTCTCACTTCATGTATTGGGGTCCAGACTAGTGGGAGTACAGAGGAGGCATAGGATTTTTTTTTTTTTTTTTTTTTTTTTGCTTACCTGCTTCTCAATCAACTGAAAGCAATTTGAGATAGGAATTGCATCTGATTTTGGTTTCCACATTGCAGACAACCCTGTAAATTTCCAGAATGAATGCTGGAAGCTAGGGATTCCTGAAAATGCACAAGAGTTTAAGAGAACCTAGGTGATCTGCTGAGCCAGAGAGTCCTGCCAACATGATAACTTCAACTCAAGATTCTAATTTTAGGTGGAGGGTTGGTTCAGTGAGTAGGACTCTGCACTCACATTGCAGGAGGCCCAGGTTCGATCCCTGGTCAGGGAACTAGATCCCACAAGCCTAAATTAAGACCTGGTGCAGACAAAAAAAACAAACAAAAAGAACAGCTCAGCAAACGGATGTGCATTTAAATGGTCCCAGTTTTGGCAAGAAATAACAAAATTCATTTTAACTGGTGAGATAATCTCTATAGGTGAAAAAGGCACATTTGAAGAAGACTATTCTTGAGTTCAACTGACTTAGTCACAGCCATTGTTACTGGATCGACAACGCTGCCCTGAGCGCCCATGTAAGGCAACCTCACAGCTGTCTTCAGCCACACGTTCCCATGCTTTAAAATGGCTTATGCCAGCAAAGAACAATGGCAGCAATTCTCACCATACTATAGTCAGACTTTGCATAAAATAAACCCTATCCTGGAGAAAAGAACAAGCTATGAGATGACCTCATTAAATCTTCTGCTGGGTTCGCTTCACTGGCACAAATAATTGCACAAGAAACTAGACAAACAGGCTGACAGACACTGAGCCAACAGTTCTTTCCATAGAGATTCCTGAATCCCTAAGAAAACAAACAAACAAACAGAAGACAGATCGATGCCACACATGCCTCAGGAATGAAGAGTGCCCGGCTAACATACTAACCATCTAAACTTGACATTCTAAAAAAGATACTTAGTTGAATTAAAGCAAGAATGTGACAAGAGGTAAAAAGACGTTTCAAGAACCAGGTTACCTAAGTAAGGTCTCATGAGGCTAGAGGTGTAAGGTGGCTTGTCATCCAAGTAGGGTCCAGGGCCCCAGAGGAGGCCCCTTCAGGGAGGTTTACTAAACTCATGGAGTCTTCTCTCTTTAGTTACAGATCAGTACTCAGTCCAAGATTCACAGTGACGCCTCCCCCCACCTCTTTGCCCTCATCTCTCTCCCTCTCTCTCTTTTGCCCATATCCCTCCTCTCTGGTACACTGGTCCACAAATTTCTAGGTTCCTCAGGATCCCCAAAATATTATTCCATCTCACAGTAAGACAGTTGGGCCATTTTTGTTAACTCCCTCATGCACTGGTGTCTAGAAGCTGCCTCCGTGAAGAGAGTTGGGCCATGTCCTGGCTCATCTCACCTGTTTTCCTTATCTCTGTGCCACCTGATGTCCAAGATCCACAACTTGTTTCATATATCTTGCCCAGTTTTCTAGTTGGAAGGTCAACTCTACCTTTATCAGTAAAAAGAAGTAACAGCAATTTATTTTTTAATTTTACAAATATGTCATTTTATGATGGATAGGGGTAATAACCTGCCCATTCAACCACACATTAGATGAGATCTGCCTTAAATTATCTGGTGGCTCAGATGTGTAAAGAGTCCACCTGCAATGTGGGAGATGCAGGAGTCTCTGGCTCAATCCCCGTGTTGGGAAGATCCCCTGAAGGAGGGCATGGCAAGCCACTCTAGTATTCTTGCCTGGAAATCCTATGGACAGAGGAGCCTGGCAGGCTATAGTCTCTAGGGCCACAAAGAGTCAGACACAGCAGCTGAGCAGAGCACACGGCACAGGGGTAGTTACTGCTCATTCAGCTGCACATTATTTGAGACCTGACTGAGATAATGTTTCCAACATTATGCAACATTCCAACATTCCAGCAGCATGTGGGCTGTGTCTTGGGGATGAATAGAGGGAATTCAGGTGAAGGTCTAGGGAGAGGAGGGAGTGCTTTCCATGCAGAGGGCGCCTTTCCTGACCCATGGGAATCATGGAGACATATGGAAAGAAGAAACCCTCTGACCATTCCTCCTAAAAATTGTTAACTGGCATTATTTGCAAAGCTAGAGATACCATACCACACAGAAAATAATGGATGTAATAATGGAACGTTTCCCAAAGCATGTTTGTGTTTAGGGCTCTCCTCTTAGAGTCCTGCCCCAGTCTCCTGTGTGTACCCCACAAACTATCATCAGGAGGACTAGGTCAGGAGCAGGTCAGGATGAGGACAGTGAAAAAGCTGGCTTTAAACTAAGCATTCAAAAACTAAGAGCATGGCATCCCGTCCCATCACTTCATGGCAAATAGATGGGGAAACAATGGAAACAGTGACAGACTTTATTTTCTAGGGCTCCAAAATGACTGCAAATGGTGACTGCAGACATGAAATTAAAAGACACTACTTGGAAGAAAAGCTATGACCAACATAGACAGAATATTAAAAAGCAGAGACATTACTTTGCTGATAAAGGTCCGTATAGTCAAACCTATGGTTTTTCCTGTAGTCATGTATGGATGTGATAGTTGGACCGAAAAGAAAGCTGAGCGCCGAAAAATTGATGCTTTTGAACTGTGGTCTTCAAAAGAAAGCCCCTTGGCTCTTGAGAGCCCCTTGGACTGCAAGGAGATCAAACCAGTCAGTCCTAAAAGAAATCAGTTCTGAATATTCACTGGAAGGACTAATGCTGAAGTTGAAGCTCCAATACTTTGGACACCTGATGCGAAGAGCCGACTCAATGGAAAAGACCCTGGTGCTGGGAAAGATTGAAGGCAGGAGGAGAAGGGGCCGACAGAAGATGAGATGGTTGGATGGCATCACCGACTCAATGGACATGGCTTTGAGCAAGCTCCGGGAGCTGGTGTTGGACAGGGAAGCCTGGCCTGCTGCTGTCCATGGGGTCTCAAAGAGTTGGACACGACTGAGCCACTGAACTGAACTGAGGTCAGATATGACTGTGGTGTAATCTTTAAGATCACCACCAGAGGGCGGGGCTTCCTTCAGATGCGGTTCCTCATTGTATTCAGGAGCTGGTTTGACTTGCCTACTCTGTAGCCACAAGACAGAATATTGCTGCAGTACAGAAAGGGGCTCTCAGTTTCTGAGCGAGGAGCTTCTGTAGCATCCAGCCAGAGACTAACTTTGTTAGATTTGATGTTTCTAGGGAACAAGGACTGTTGCCAGAATGTTTTCTGCCACTCACTCAGTTCTTGTCATCTGCTTAATACTTGGTAAGTAGCATTTTATCCTAAAATGATTTTTCATTTTCCTATGATAACAGGTAAGTTTTATTTTTCTTCTCTGGCTGAAAACGCCTCCTGTACATTTCTACTATAACAAAGTGATTCTCTTGTAGGAGGGACCAATGGTGACTCAGTGAGCCAGACAGAAGGCCCAGTGATTGTCTCAGAGGGGGCTCTCGTGACCCTGAATTGCACTTACCAGACTGCTAGTTTGGCTCCCTCTCTTTTCTGGTACATCCAGCATCTCAACAAAATTCCTCAATTCCTTCTGAAGGGCTTAACAGCAGACAAGAAGGTAGAGCATGAAGGTTTTCAGGCCACTCTTGTTAGGAGTGACAGCTCCTTCCACCTGCAGAAAAGGGCAGTGCAAGCATCAGACTCGGCTGTGTACTACTGTGCTCTGAGTGACACAGTGAGAGAGGGCTGCGGGGGAGCTGAGCACAAACCCAAGGAGAGCAGGAGGCTGAAGTCAGAAAGAGGTATGTTCTCTCCTTGATCAGAGGTTAGTTTACATTTAGAGTTTTTCAGGAAAACCAATCAAGCTCAGGTCTTATCCTAGAAACTCAGGAGGTTGGAAATTGCTCTACGGGGATAATAGGGTGGATGTCAGTCTTAAAGAAGACCCAAGCTCCAATCCCCAGAAGCACCCCTGTTCAGCCAGAAAGATTCCTCTCTTCTCTAGACTGACTTTAAAAAAAAAATGTTTTTCTCATAATGTAAGATGGATATTAGATGCCACAGAATTAATAATTCATTTAGAGAAAAGAAATAGATGATTAAAAGCTGCATCACCTGAATCATAATCATGAACCAACACAGAGGTACCAAGCAAATCACATACCAGCCTGCATGTGGCTGAGACGTAAGGCTATTGAGGGGCTGTTTTCAGTGAAAGCCTTTGAACTGGAGCTGCTGCAGCCATGGGATGAAAAAGCGTTTGTGACTTTTGAGTGGCTATGTTTCATTATTTGTTTATTTTATTTTTGCTTCAGCTGGGTCTCTGTTCCTGAATTTGGGCTCTCTCCAGTTGCAGTGAGTGGAGGTCACTCTTCACTGCAGTGCATGGGCTTCTCAGTGCGGTGGCTTCTTGTTGCAGAGCACAGGTTCCAGGTGCACGGGCTTCAGTGTGGCAGCGCATGGGCTCAGGAGTCGTGGCACGCAGCCTCTAGGGCTACATTTCTGATATAAGGAAATAAGAATGCATGGTCTGGTGAGCTTGTCCTCATTTTGACTATAGGGTGGATATTTAAAAGCAAGATTATTTTAGCACACATTATTGATTACTGTTAGACACATAAAGCTGGACAAATTTTGCCCACCCGAAAACTTGCTATGATTGCATTAAACAGACCAGGACCTTTATCCAGCATAAATTCCCCCAGAAACCCATGCCTTGGAGTGTAGAAAGAAAAGCTATGGTGGTTGAGAGTAAACAGTTTTATCTTCCTGTATGAAAGAAAAGCTTGTGAGCTTATTTCACTGTAGATTTGGGCTGCAGATCCCTCCCCCCAAAAAGGAGCTATACAAAAATGGATGACTATTTGTTCTCAGAGCTCACTGTAATCATAATAAATTGTTTTTGTCACAAAACGTATGTCTATCCTAGATGCATTGACTGAATATGCATGCAGCCCTGATGTAACTGTTGTTAATTTAATTACAGCATGGCAACCCACTCCAATATTCTTGCCTGGAGAATCCATGGACAGAAGAGCCTGGTGGGCTACAGTCCATGGAGTCACAAAGAGTCAGATATAACCAAGTGACTTTCAAGTCTAAATAGGCAGATTACAATCACCGACCACATGAACAAGCCATGGCATGACACAGGCAAACTGATCTCAGCCAGTTACATTTCCTGTTCTGATGCAGAAGCATCTCACAGCTCAGACACCGTGCATGTGCCCTGGCAGGCACAGGTCAGGCATCTCGACCCGAATTTGAGAGAGAACACAGAGCATTTCACTCAGAGGAAGACTGTCCAGCATGGGGCTCCCTGGCCTGCTCAGAGCTGTGATAGCCTCTGTCTGCCTTGGTAAGGCTGGTAAGGATGACCGCAAACAGCCTCAGCTCTGCTCAGCTCCCATGTGTAGAGGTAGGGCAGGTTATTATTGTCTGTTGGGGTTTAGGAGAGTTGGTTAACTGGCAGAGGAATTAGAAAGAACCCTTAATCCTCTGTTTGTTCCTTGAAGCCTTCTGCGTTCCACCAGGAGAATCAGCCTCTTCCTTTCTCTTTCTCTCTCTCTTATATATATATATATAATTTTTTTTTCTTCTCTCCAGGATCCATCATGGCTCAGAAAGTAACTCAAAATCAGTCAGAAATTTCTGTGCTGGAGAAGGAGGATGTAACCTTGAATTGTGCATATGAAGCTAATAGTTATACTTATTATTTATTCTGGTACAAGCAACCGCCAAGCAGGGAAATGATTTTCCTTATTCATCAGGAGTCTTACAATGAGCTGAATAAAACAAAAGATCAGTATTTTTTGAACTTCCAGAAAGCAACGAGTTCCATCAGCCTCACCATCTCAGACGCACAGCTCGAGGACTCAGCCGTGTATTTCTGTGCTCTGAGAGACCACAGTGATGCCGCTGCCTGAGGGAGCCCCACAGAAACCTCAGATGTCAACATATGGAGTCCCCCAGCTATGAACACCTTAGTGAGATTCTCGGTAAGGTCAGGAAAAGGTAGGGGGGTTAGAAGTGAAAACCTCACTGTAAGGAAAATGCTATCTTTAGCTCAGAGCGCCTATCTTAAAGTGTCATTCATCAAAAATACCTTTATCTTCAATTTTCTATCTTGCGGAAGATCGTTTGCCAAAATTTTTTTAAAAAACTTTAAAATAGTGATTTTATTAAAGTATGAAATTTGGCTTTAAAAAATTCAATAGTATTTGACTAACTCTGCACCTGAGTTGTCAGAGTTCTAGGTTCACTGCACAAATATTTATGCATTGCTAAGTCTGGCCATCATTGTGGATCTGAAAAATCTCTAAAAGGACACTTCTTGGACCCTTCCTGTGCCGTGAATGACTTGGAATGATGTGCATAGAGTAACTGTTACCACAGATCTTCACCCCAAGGAGAAATGAAACCCTACAGTTTGCTCAGATCTAACCTCATCACCTGGTCACATTCCCTATATGTGATTACAAAGTTACGTATGTTTAATGTAGAAAATAGAATATGCAAAGAAGGAATGCTAAAAACAAAATAATTCACAAATTTTACTAGGAAAAAAAAAACTCTTTTAGAGATTCATTCATACCTTATAGGATATTTCTAGTCTGAATTTTTACCTGAAAGTATATTGTGAAATAATTATTTCACAACATTATTTACAGGTCAACATCACACATTCTAATGGTGATATTCCAATGTGTGATTTTATCATACTTTTGGGCTAATTCTATTTTACTAGCTTTTTAGATTGTGTTACTCACTGTAGTAAACAATACTGGAATAAACACAAAGGTATTTGGTGGTTTTCTTGACGACTCCCAGGAGTTTAATAGGAGTTTATTATTAAATCTTTCTGATGTGGCTCCCTGCTCATTTCTGTGACCCTGGAGCATAGAGCATTTTCACTCTGCAATTACTAAACAGTCATATTTTCCTTGTTTCACAAAATTCTTTTATACGAAGGCTTTGCTTTATACTTTAGTCCCAATTAACTCCAGATGGCTTCAATTTTGGATGTCCGCACCACGGATGTGCAGAGTAGCTATCATATAACATCCTAAAGAGTTCAGTCTCTGCACTATTGCTGTGATATTAGGTGGGCATTAACCTAGTGGGCTTGCTTTCATCTGGAATTCCAAAAAGGAAGATGCTCTTCCTTGTGTAAGGATTTTCTATCCCTATTGTACAAATAACAATGATCCCAATAAAGAGCAACTTTCCAGAAAAGAAAGTATAAGTGTGTGTGTGTGTGTGTGATGCACATGTGTGTGAAGGAGAGGAAAGAGATGAGAGAGAGAGACAATAGAGTTACATAGTCAAGTCATCAAGTAATTAACTAGTTAAAAGAGTTGAATTTTGTAAAATGTATTGGAAAGAAGAAAGTAAAGTTATCTAGAGATCAACTTTTAATGAAGAAAATAGATGTAAGCAGTTTCAAGGAATAAATCAAACATGTGAAAGAAGAAAAATGTATCCTAGAATTGACTCTTTGCAATCCCATGGACTGTAGCCCGCCAGGCTCCTCTGTCCATGGGATTCTCCAGGCAAGAATATGGGAGTGGACTGCCATGCCCTCCTCCAGGGGACCTTCCTGACCCAGGGATTGGACCCATGTCTCTTGCATCTCTTGCACTGGCAGATGGGTTCTTTACCAGTAGTGCCACCTGGTAAGCCCCATTACACTGATGCTTGGGCTCAACTCCTATAACCCTTGGTAGCAGTTTAGCTTTAAAGTACATTCAAGGAACAATGACATGATGAAAATTGTAGGCAGAGAAGGCTTTTCTGATTACTGCATTAGACCTCCTATGTACTGTGGCCACCAACATAAAAGATGTCCTTCCCTCAATATTTGTCTTTGTGGGTGGCATAGTTGGTCCTGTGAGATGTTTGTGTTTGTGGCCACCAGGTGGCAGTGATTCCATTCCTTTCATTTTTCCAGTGCCTTAAAAGTCAAAAGCATGACAGCTGCTAGAGGATTGGCTCCTGATTGGCTGAGCCTGGAACAGAAAGGCTCTCCTGGGCATTAGAGAAGAACTAAGACACAGGAGCAGCTCCTCAGGGGAGAAGATTGGGAATCATTAAGATTGCATCAAGAGTGAGATGGCAGGATGGAGAACATGCTGGAATGTGTATTCATAGTCTTGTGGCTTAAGCTTGGATGTAAGTTTCAGGTTAAGAGATGAGACCCTATGGGCACATTTTCCCAAAGATGGGGAGGAGTTTAGACACTGCTCATCCCAGGCTTTGTGCTGGAATTTTTAAGTACTGCTGAACTGAAAGCTTTGTGTTGTTTCTGATTTTGTTTTCCTGAACAGGGTTGAGTGGTGAAGACCAAGTGGAGCAGAGTCCTCAGACCCTGAGAATCCAGGAGGGGGACAGTCCAGTCTCAACTGCAGCTACACTGCCAGCAGTTTTAAAGGGCTACAGTGGTACAGACAAGATCCCGGAAAGGGCCCTGAACTCCTCTTCCTTCTTCACTCAGTTGGGGATGAAAAGCAGAAAGAAAGACTGAGCGCCACCTTGTTAAAGAAGGGAAGTTCTCTGCACATCGAAGCCCCCAAACCTGAAGACTCAGCCACTTACCTCTGCACTGTGGAGACACAATGCTCCCCAGGCACCTGCAGACTGTACCCAAACCCTGAATCTGGGGCCATAGAATAAGGGCGTCTTTGCTGTTTTCCTTCCTCCTGAGCACCCAGAGCCTCTTCCCAAGTGGTCCTGTGGAGAACGAACTCTTGTGACGCAGCCAGACAGCAGAGATTACTGGGCATTCTGTCCAGGATCCTAGACAGTCCCCCCTGTGTGTCCATGGATCAGTCTGCTCTTTTAAACAGCCCAGACCTTCCCTCGTGTAGATTCGAAAGGGATAGTAGTGGTATGGAGTCTTGGTTTCCAGTCTTGGGCCCCTTGAAAAGATGCCAGAGAAATGTACCTTCTTCCCTGAAATAAATGTTTTGGCATTCTCTTATAATAATCTGGCCACGTGTCTGTAAGAGAATCTTTCCCATTTTAATATATTCTCGAAGGTCATATCTCCACCAGCCCTATTACTACATTTCTAGTCTCCTTAACAATCAAATTAGTTGACTGTATAGACTTACTGTCTCCATTTCTTCAAGTCCAGTCCTCCCCTCCTTGACCTTGACTTCCGTGAGCATTACTCCGAGAGAAGCTCTCACTTAAACCAGTGGCTTTGGTGGTGATAAAGCCAATGATTATTTTTCAACCTCGTCTCATCTGAGATTCTCACTTTCTCATCCTTTTTAAAAATAAAATTTCTTTTTTTAATCAAAATAACACTCTCAATTCAAATAGCACTGTCTTTTTTCTCACTCTTCCACATAGTCTATTTTTGCCTCCCCAGAGGAGCCACTTTTTATTCTCAGGTGATGACACTGACATTTATCTCAACATTCAGAATGGTCCTTGGCTTTCTCTTCTCTCTCTCTGTAACTGAGGTACAACACATATAATAGAGTGTACAAAACTGAAGCTTAGAACTCAATGAAATTTTACACTTGTTAATATCTACATGCATAGTATATATTATATCTGGTTTTCTTCACTCAAAATAATATCTTTGCAATTCATTGGTGTCACTTTGCTTATGTCTTATTTGTTCTTTCTTTAATTGATGTGTAGAGTTCCTCTATATGAATATCTAACAATTTAATTATCCATCCTCCCAGAAGTAGATATTTGGGTTGTTTGGATTGATTACAGTTTTGTGCTATTGTGAAAAAAGCTGTGTGTGAGGGAAAAAAAAAAAAAAAAAAACAGATTTTTTTTCCTTCTTGTGTAGGGAAAAACCCAGTTCTGCCCTATTATGTCCTTCTTTCCTATGAGTCCTTTACTACTTGCACAAAACATTTCTGGTCAACAAATGTGCTTTTCCCACACCAAGCAATTCTCTGCAATCCCACCCGAGTATCCTGTCATTCTAGTCAGTTCTGACACTTTCTACTTGAAAAAAGCATGACAGTCACAAGCCCAAGGGATCAACTGTGCTTCTGAACAAAAGACTGTAGATAGAAGATTCCCAAAACAAGATAAGACTAAACAAAACAAAACCCTGGGCTCAATTAATTCACTAGAGTGACTCACAGAACGAGGAGAAATATTCCACTTATTTTCACCTGTTTATTATCAAAGGCTATGATAAAGGATACAGGTGAGTATCCAGATGGCAGAGGCGTGTAGGCTCAGGTTTGTGAGTGGAAATGTAGAGCTTCTGTGTCCTCTCCAGGGACCACTCGCCCAGCACCTCTGTGTGTTCACCGACTGAAAGCTCTTCAGTAGGTCTGGTGTCTGGGCAGTGGTCCTACGAGATGACTCCCCAGCCCACTTGGCTTTCTGCATTTTCATTTTAACTGCACCCCACAAATGATGTAGCAAGTCCTACTTAACTGGCTAAGATCACCTGTAAAATGTTGACTAGAATTCTTATTCTCAAACTCAGAGGTAAAGCATTCAATATTTCACTGTGACTATTAATTATAGTGTTTTTGATAAATATTCTTTATTTATTTAAATTGATTTTTAAATGTGAAACCAACTTTCATTTCTAGAGTTAAGTGCTCTTAGGAATGTTGTTTTGTCCTTTTTACAAAATAAAACATTGATTTGCTATTATTTTATTGAGCACTTTCCCCCCATTTTCCTGAATGATACTAGTATTCAACTTTTTCTTTTCCATGTTAATGTCAGATTTTGGTATCAAGATTGTAATGAGTCGTTAGGTAACTTGCAATTTATGGCTTCTTTTCTACCTATAGACAAATGTGTGCAGGGTTTTTAATTTAGAATTAATTTAGAAACAATTTTCAGAAAGTTCACTATAGTGAGGCCATGTAAGCATAGCCTTATGGGAGAAACTTAATAATCCTTAAATTATGGATGGATTCAGTTAGTTTAACAGATAAAGGGTTCTTTATATATTTATTTTTCTCTTATGATGGTTGATAAACTGTGTTATTTTCTGCTTATGTTTTATTATTTGCTACCTTTAGTTTCTTTTATTTTAACTTGCTACTTTTTCTAGTTCTTTGAGTTGCAACTTTGCCTATTAATTCTCAACATTTCTTCTTTCCTGACAAATATAATTTAAATTCATAAATTTGTCTCTAATTACAAATATTCCTTGACTTACAATGGTGTTATGTGCTAAAAACTGATCATAAGCTGATAATATCTTTAGTCAAAAGTTCATTTAATACACCTGAACTCTGAACATCATAACTCAGCCCATGTTCAGAACACTTATATTAGCCAACAGTTGGGCAAAATTATCTAATAGAAAGCCTATCTTATAATTTGATGCTGACTACCATGTATAATTTATTTGGCACTGTGCTGAAGATGAAAAGCTGAGTGGCTGTCTAGGTTCAGAATGGTTGTGTATTGGTTGTTTACCTTTGCGATCGAGTCACTGACTGGGAGCTGCAAGTTGCTGCTGATGTTCAGCATTAAAAGACAGCATCATATACCAGCCCATGAAAAGATCAAAGTTCAAAATTAGAAGTGCAGTTTCTACTGAATCCATATTATTTTTGTACCATTGTAAAGTTGGAAAACCATAATTCAGGGGCTTTCTGTACTGCTTTTGCTGCATCTTACATGTTTTGATATGTCATATATTCATTATTATTCAACTAAAATATTTCCATTTGAAGTGAGGATTTAGTATCCTATGGGGATATTGTCAGGGACCTAAGAATGGCCAAATCCTGCCCTGCTCACCACTGGGAAGATTCCTGAAGATGCTGTATATATAGGCTTAATACAAACAGAAAGTGAAGAAGGACTTTTAGCTGACCCCTGGACCTAATTTCCTCCAGGACCTAACATCACTGCTCCTCTGATTACATCTAGGAAAGGTGGGTCTGAGGTTCATGCCTAAGTAGAGTTTCTTACTTTCTTCCAAATTCAGAATAGCAAGCTCAGAATTCCTATAAGGATGAGGTGGAAAGATAGGACATACCTCAAATTGGCCAAGAGTTGATTTACTTCTCAGGCATCTGGGCCGTAATAGAAAGAAGAGGCAGCCATTCCCAAGGCACTAAATTAGCCCTCTATAGAAATGCATTATCACAGGTAGGCAATGACTTCAAAATGCAGGAGCTATAAGCAGAATAAGTGGACTCTGGAGTCCTATATTTTAAGTTAGACTGAGAACTGATCTCCTGGGCTTCTCTGGTGGCTCAGATGGTAAAGAATCCTCCTGCAGTGCAGGAGACACGGGTTCAATCCCTGGGTCAAGAAGATCCCCTGGAGAAGGGATTGGCTACTCACTCTAGTATGCTTGTTTGGAGAATTCCATGGACAGAGGAACCTGGCAGGATGCTGGCCATGGGGTTGCAAAGAGTTGACATGAATGAGCGACTAGCATTTTCACTTTTTTTTCAATCTCCTACTCATAAATGGACTCTGAATGACAGAATCAGCCCTCCTCACTTCTCCTTTGTGGGTAGAAGAGGGGAGGTTTACAAAGAAGGGAATAAGAAGTGGAAGCTTCCTGATTCAAGGAGAGAGACACAGGTATTCTCATCCATACCATCTGGTTTTGTTCAGTTTTAATGTTTTGGGTTTATAGCTTTATAGTCTGCCCAATGTCTTCAGTGGAATAGATCAGAAAATTATCATGAGATTCTTATTTCTACCTGTCTTTTTGTCATTCTCATCTTCAACATCAGAGTCTTTATTATCATTTATTGAACCACTACCATATGCCAAGTCCATTGCTCAGCACTTTAGATACTCCTTCTGTAATCTAAAACCCACAAAGTAATATTAATCTATCCTCAGGTAAGGAAACTGAGCCTTAAACATGTTTAAAGATGAAGGGATTTCTGAGATAAATGCTGCAGGCAACATAAAATGAGAATTAAAAAAAAAAAAAAAAAAACTCCAGAGTTAAACAGTTTGAAAGTATTTCTGCTATACAGCAGAAAGTAACATAACATTGTAAATCAGCTATACTCCAACAAGAATTAATTTAAAATGTAAATAACCAGTTTGAAAAAGTCCAGAAAATCTTTGCAAGTCAGAAATAAGTCTACTTACTCTTTTGACAACTGTACAGGATAATACAGATCTATCATAACATATTGAATATTTGTATTGAAGGATATTTAAATATCCTTGCTGCATACAATATGCAATTTCATAATGTATTTATTAGGCTATTTCTTAAAAAATTCTCAGACAAGTGAAATTTCTGGCCAATGATATGTAAATAGCACCTATGAATCTTATTTAGCTTATACTTCAGTTCAATTCAGTTCAGTTGCTCAGTCACGTCCAACTCTTTGCAACCCCATGAACCGCAGTATGCCAGGGCTCCCTGTCCATTACCAGAGTCCACCCAAACACATGTCCATTGTGTTGGTGATGCCATCCAACCATCTCATCCTCTGTTGTCCCCTTCTCTTCCTGCCCTCGATCTTTCCCAGCATCAGGGTCTTTTCAAATGAGTCAGCTCTTTGCATCAGGTGGCCAAAGTATTGGAATTTCAGCTTCAACACCAGTCCCTCCAATGAACACCCAGGACTGATCTCCCTTAGGATGGACTGATTGAATCTCCTCACAGTCCAAGGGACTCTCAAGGGTCTTCACCAACACCACAGTTGAAAAACATCAATTCTTCTGCATTCAGCTTTCTTTATACTCCAACACTCACATCCATACATGACTAAAGGAAAAACCATAGCCTTGACCAGATGGACCTTTGTTGGCAAAGTAATGTCTCTGCTTTTTAATATGCTGTCTAGATTGGTTATAACTTTCCTTCCAAGGAGTAAGTGTCTTTTAATTTCATGGCTGCAATCACCATCTGCAGGGATTTTGGAGCCCCCAAAAATAAAGTCTGACACTGCTTCCACTGTCCCCCCATCTATTTCCAATGAAGTGATAGGACCAGATGCCATGATCTTAGTTTTTTGAATGTTGAGCTTTAAGCCAACTTTTTCACTCTCTTCCTTCACTTTCATCAAGAGACTCTTTAGTTCTTCTCCACTTTCTGCCATAAAGATGGTGTCATCTGCATATCTGAGGTTGTTGAGATTTCTCCTGGCAATTTTGATTCCAGCTTGTGCTTCCTCTAGCCCAGTGTTTCTCATGATATACTCTATACATAAGTTAAATAAGCAGGGTGACAATATGCAGCCTTGATGTACTCCTTTTCCTATTTGGACCCAGTCTGTTGTTCCATGTCCAGTTCTAACTGTTGCTTCCTGACCTACATACAGGTTTCTCAAGAGGCAGGTCAGGTGGTCTGGTATTCCATCTCTTTCAGAATTTTCCACAGTTTATTGTGCTTCAGTTATAGGATGTGAAAGTGCCCATTTCCTGATTTATCACACACACTGAATGTGAATATTATGATTCTTAACTCTTTTTGCAACTTGATGGCTGAGAAATGATAGGGATTTTCAAGAAAGTGTGAATTAAAGAAAACAATTCTTAAGAACTGAAGTGGCAAGAGGAGGGAGCAGTTACAGGAATCTGAAGAGGTTCAGCTGCAGCTGTGCAGTAAAACCTACGATTTCTTCTTTTCTTTTTTTTTTCTACTTCAAATTGCAATTTTTTTTACTGTGTAATTTTTTTTAATATAAATTTATTTTAATTGGAGGTTAATTACTTTACAATATTGTATTGGTTTTGCCATACATCAACATGAATCTGCCACAGGTATACACTTGTTCCCCATCCCGAACCCCCCTCCCTCCTCCCTCCTCCCTCCTCCCTCCTCCCTCCTCCCTCCTCCCTCCTCCTCCCTCCTCTTCCCTCCTCCCTCCTCCCTCCTCCCTCCTCCCTCCTCCCTCCCCGTACCTACGCTTACATTTCTCTCTAGGTACCTGTGTGTATTAGTTACCCATTAGTGTCTGAGTCTTTGCCACCCCATGGACTGTAGCCCACCAGGCTCCTTTGTCCGTGGAATTTTCCAGGCAAGAATACTGGAGTGGGTTGTCATTCCTATCTCCAGGGGATATTCCCCACCCAGGGATCGAACTTCCGTCTCCTGCATTGCAGGCAGATTCTTTACTGTTTGAGCCATCAGAGAAGCCCCTCTAGGTACATACTTAGCCACATTCTACAAATCTGATGTGTTAAAAATTGCTTTCCCTAGGAGGAGGGAAAGAGGAGGGAAAAAGACAAGCATTTCTCTGGCAAGGCTGGGCTTGGTCCTGAGATGATGGTGTTTCCTTTGCAACCTTCCGCTCTTGGCAGATGGGCTTCTGGTGCCGGCCTCCTCTATGCCTGTGTGACTTGCTCTGATTGGCTGGGCTGATGCTGTGTTTCCTGTAGAAAGTTTTGAACACAAGAGGCAGCAAAGTAGATCTTTTATCCTGTGAGTCCTTGAACATTTTACAGACACAAGAATTCAGTTCTCATAACAGAAGGAATGGACAAATCCCTGAGCCTGCTCATCCTTTGGTTACAGCTAGACTGTGAGTTAGAGGGATTTGGAAATGGGCAACTCCCGGATATTCCTCCCCAGGGAAGAGAGAAAGTCTGGGAGTTGTACCTGCATGGTTTCTGGGAGTTCCTGTGGAGAGCGAAAAAGTAAATTTAAAATTAGTTTCCAAAGAATAATCCGCCACTAACCAGCCTGTCTCTGTTTTCTCTTTCTGAACAGGGGTGAGCAGTAAACGGGACGTGAGTCAGAGTCCTGAAGCTCTGAACGTACGAGAGGCAGACAGCGTGGTTCTCAACTGCAGTTACACTGACAGCGCTCTGTTCTTCCTTCAGTGGTTCCGGCAGGATCCCGGGAAAGGGCTCACACCTCTACTGTCAGTTCAGGCGAATCAGAAAGAGCAAGCCAGTGGAAGAATTACAGTCTCGTTGGATAAATCATCAAGACACAGTGCTTTATACATTGCAGCTTCTCAGCACAGTGACTCGACCACCTACCTCTGTGCTGTGAGGCACAGTGCACAGAGGGAACCTGTTCCCAGGACTCAAACTGCAGATGGGGCTCCAACCACGTCCTGTCTTGGCGCTGAGGAAACTTTTTCCATTAAGGGGTTTTCTACATTGACTTTCCTTCCAGATAGAGGCAATTAGCAAGGGTAGGATGATTTGAGAGAATAGCATTGAAACATGTACATTACCATAGGTAAAACAGATGACCAGTGCAAGTTCCATGCATGAAGCAGGGCACCCAAAGCCCATGCTCTGGGACAACCTGGAGGGATAGGGTGGCAGGGGAGGTGGGAGGGGTGTTCAGGATGGTGGGGACACAGGTATACCTGTGGCCGATTCGTGTTGATGTATGGCAAAAACCATCACAATATTGTAAAGTAACTATCCTCCAATTAAAATAAATTATTTAATTTTTAAAAAATCTGATAAAATGATATAAAATTATATTGTGAATTCTTTGATCATTAGATTTTCATCAGCTTCAATTTAAATAATAGTTTTACAATCTAAATGGGAAAGAATTTGAAAAAGAATAGACACATGTATGTGTGTAGCGGAATCACTTTGATGTTCACCTGAAACTAACACAACATTGTTAATCAGCTTTTCTCTAATGTAAAATGAAAAGTTAAAAAACTGTAGTTTTGTTGAGATTAAGTAACATTCACACAGTTCACTCTTTTAAATGAACAACTAAGTGTGCATCTAGTATATTCACAACATGGCACAATCACTACCTCTATCTAGATTTGAAACCTTGTCATCACCCCAAAAGGAAACCACACACCCGTGAAACAGTCAATCCCCATGCTCCCCATGCTCCCCATGCACATGTCCCTGGAAGCCACCAACCTGCTTTCTGACCGTGGATTTACTTACTTTATGTATTTCATGCAAATGGAATCATACAATCCATGGCATTTTTGCATTGTTTATTTTACTTAGCATAATACTTCGGAAGTTCATTCAACTCAGGACCAACTGTTAGTGTAAGTTAGTTAGTGAAAGTCTCTCAGTCGTGTCCAACTCTTTGTGACCCCATGGACTATACGGTCCATGGAATTCTCCAGGCCAGAATACTGGAGTGGGTAGCCTTTCAATTCTCCAGGGGATCTTTCCAACACAGGGATCAAACCCAGGTCTCCCGCATTGCAGGGGGATTCTTTACCAGCTGAGCCACAAGGGAAGCCCAGGAATACTGGGTAGCCTATTCCTTCTCCAGTGGATCTTCCCTACCCAGGAATTGAACCGGGGTCTCCTGCATTGCAGGTGGATTCTTTACCAACTAAGCTATGAGGGAAGCCCAGGGCCAACTGGAGAAAGGCAAATGTTCATCCTTAACCAGTCACATAGGATGCCACATTGCTATTAGCCTGCTGACATTGTCCCTGTTCTTCCCACCCTCCTCCACCCGTCTGTTTTGCTAGAAGTTTGTCAGTTTTACTGATTCTCTTAGAGAACTAACTCTTTGTTTCATCGACTTTCTCTATTGTTTATCTCTTTTAAATTTCATTGATTTCTCCTTTTATCTTTATTATTTTCTTATGCTTGTTTTGGATTAATTTATCTTTTCCTTGTCTAGGTTCTTCAAGTAGAAGTTTAGATAATCTATCTGAGATTTTATTCTGTTTTAATATTTGCATGTAGTGCTAAAATTTCACTCTCAATACTTCTTTGGCTGTGTCCCCCCAATTTTGGTATGTTGTATTTTCATTTTTACTCAATTCATGAGAAATTCAATGATTTCCCTTGAGACATTCTCTATGACCCATAGATTATTAAGAAGTGTGTTGTTCAGTTGCCAAATATTTGCGAATTTTCCTGTATCTTTCTGTTATTTATTCATACTATTATTTCATTGTGGTTGGAGAACATACGCTTTATATTTCAGCTTTTTACATTAGATTTGTTGAATTTTTTTAGATCCCAAGATTTGGACTTACCTGGTATATATTCCATGGACACTTGAAAAGAAGTATATTCTGCTCTGGTTGGGTGGAGTGTTGTATAGCTGACT
This sequence comes from Bubalus bubalis, assembly GCF_019923935.1. Taxonomy (NCBI): domain Eukaryota; kingdom Metazoa; phylum Chordata; class Mammalia; order Artiodactyla; family Bovidae; genus Bubalus; species Bubalus bubalis. Next base: position 78,824,300 of record NC_059167.1, read on the forward strand.
ATTAAATCCTACTGGTTAATGGTGTTATTGAGTTCTTCTATACATCTGCTGATTTTCTGGCAAGTTATTCTACCAGTTGTTGAGAGAGGGATATTGACGTATTTAACTATATTTCTAGATTTGTCTCTTTTCTTTTTAGTTCTGATTTTTGTTCCACTCATTTTTCAGCTCTGTTAGTTGGTACATATACATTTAGGATTGCTATGTCTTCTCGGTAAATTATCCTCTTCATCAGTAGATAATATTTCTCTGTCTCTGGTAATTTTCTTTGTTCAGGAGCCTGTCTAATTTATCTGATATTAATATAGCCATTATACTTTGATTAATGTTTGCATAATACATCTTTTTCCATCCTTTACTTTCAAGATGACTATGTCTTATTTGAAATGAATTTCTTTCAGACAGTTATATCTGGGTCATGTTTCTTAATCCACTTTTTGTCTGAACTGTTTTGTCACTGGTGTGTTCAGATCAACTTCTGTGTCTTAGTTTTTGTGTGTAGACCACTTGCTTTTAATGTCTTGATATTTTAGGGCTTAGCCTTTCATTTTACTTGATTTTTCATTTGTGCTTCTTTTTGGTCCCCTATGCTTTTCCCTCTAACCTTCTGTGAGTTATTCAACATTTTCTAGGATTATACTTCAATTTATCTGTAGTGCTTTGTGTGTGTGTGTGTGTGTGTTAGTTGTTCAGTTGTGTCTGACTATTTGCCACCTCATGGATGTAGCCTACCATGGAATTCTCCAAGCAAGAATACTGGAGTGGGCAGCCATTCCCTTCTCCAGGGCATCTTGTCAACCCAGGGACTGAATCGGTCTCCCGCATTGTAGGAAGATTCTTTTACGGTCTGAGTCACAAGGGAAGCTCCTATAGTGTTTAGATGTGTCTTATTGTATAGCTGTTTTTATATGGTTGCTCCAGTTATTGCATTATACATAACACAGTCTATTGGTAATATTATTTTACCTATTTGGATGAAGTGTATAAATATTGCCTCTCTTTACACCTATTTATTCTCCCCTATTCATAAAATAATTTTCTTTAGTATTTCCTCCATGTGTGTTTAGAGCCTCATTAGACAGTGTTGTAATTATTTCCAGGTATATAATTATATTACATTATTATATAACATATATAATATGCTATAATATATTTTCACCAAATATAACTGAAGTCTATTGTATTTGTCCGTATTTTTGCTTATTGTATTCTTTATTCCTTCTTGTTGTTTCAAGACTCCTTCCTTTATAATTTTATTTCTCTTTACAGAGCTTCCTTTAGACATTATTAGGATAGGTCTTCTGGTGACCACTTTCTCAGTTTTCCTTCATTTGAGAATGTCTCAATTTTGCCTTTTTGGAGAAGGCAATGGCACCCCACTCCAGTACTCTTGCCAAGAAAATCCCATGGATGGAGGAGCTTGGTAAGCTGCAGTCCATGGGGTCGATAAGAGTTGGACACGACTGAGCTACTTCACTTTCACTTTTCACTTTCATGCATTGGAGAAGGAAATAGCAACCCACTCCAGTGTTCTTGCCTGGAGAATCCCAGGGACGGGGGAGCCTGGTGGGCTGCCGTCTGTGGGGTCGCACAGAGTCAGACACTACTGAAATGACTTAGCAGCAGCAGTAGCAGCAATTTTGCCTTTATTAGTGAAGGCATGTGGATTAATGGCTCTTCTCTTTCTGCAGTTGAAATATATTGGATTATTTCCTTCTGGCTCATAGTTAAATCTGGAAACATAAAAAATTGTAACATTGTGATTTTATGTTTCATTCTAAAAATTACTTTGTATCCAACACTTAAAAGTTGAAGGATAGCTGATTGACAATGTTATGCTAATTTCTTCTGTAGAGCAAAGTGACTCAGTTATACATATATAGACTTTCTTTTTTATTTTCTTTTCCATTATGGTTTACCCCTGGATATTGAATATAGTTCCCTGTGCTATTCAGTAACACAGGGAATTTTAAAATCACAATTATGTGTTTTTTAAAACAGCCAAATTTAATACAGTTCAAGGCTGACAACATAATCCTCTTTTGTACATAATCATAATGCTTTGAAATTCAACCACAGAAGGGCAGTAAAAAGGTGGGCATGTTAATGACAACAGTGAACTTCTCCGTAGTTCTCTATTTGGCCTCTGGAGGGCACTGCTGCTTAAATTGGAAATTGCTTTTCTGTAAAAGATCAGAAGAACCTCACAAAACCCCTATGGTTTAAACAGATATTCTGACCATTTTTTACACAGTGAGATGTAAAGCATCTCAGACACCAGAGGTAGACATTTTGTTAAGACAGCTCCTCTTCCTAACAACCTCCCTACAACCTCCATCAGAAGAAATATAAATCCTTTGTCATTCCTATTCAGAAAAACCTGGGTTCAAGTCAGCCAGTCTTCAGGCTCATTTGTGGGGAACCTGTTAGAAAGGAGCTCACTGCCGCCTCACTGCTCCACCATGACCTTGGTGTTCACCTTGATGCTTGAGATGCTCCTGTTTCTGAGTGAGTGCTACTCCATTTTACTCCTTTGTCCACACATGGAATATTGCTCCGTGTTGAATAGGACTTTTTGTTTTAGCTGAGTTCACTGATTCAGCATTGATGTTTCAGCAGGAGCTGGAGCCCAGTCAGTGACCCAGCCTGATGACTACATCGCTGTCTCTGAAGGAGCCCGTCTGGAGCTGAAGTGCAACTACTCATCTCCTTTCTCACCATACCTCTTCTGGTACGTGCAGTACCCCAACCAAGGACTCCAGCTTCTCCTGAAGTACGTGTCTGGAGACAATCTTGTTTCAGGCATCAAAGGTTTTGAGGCTGAATTTAGGAGTAGTGAGAAGTCCTTCCACCTGAGGAAAATACCAGCTCATTGGAAAGACTCAGCCAAGTACTTCTGTGCTCTGAGTGACACAGTGCCTGGGACTGCAGAAGGGGCTGAACACAAACCTCCTGGGACACTGTAGCTCAGTCTTTGTTATATTTAGGAAGTTGGCATGTTTTGTGAAGGCAAACAGTACAGACAATACAGAATCCTGGACATGTTTGTTTCCCATGGGCATCTTAGATTTTTCTTTTCTTCATTTTTTTCTTGTCTTTTCTTTTTTCTTTATCATTTTGCAAAGGAAAGACTCCTGTTTTCTGAAATTTGGCATTTTTGTCCTCCAGAATCAGAATTCTAGGGAAAATGAGGCCGTAGAATTTTCAACAAGCTGGAGAAAGTTACTTACCCCCCTGTCATTTGGAATAGTGATGGGCTGAGATATAATAGCTTGAGGTTGGCCATGTGACTTGATATAACACAAATGAGAGAATTTGCTTTACAATATTAATTTCATCTCTCAAGCAAATGGAAAAACCCAGGACAATGGCTTATTTCTAGCTGCATTATCTCCAGACTATTTTGCTAGTATCCTAAGAGGCTTCTTTCCTTAAAGGACTTCAACTCTTTGACTAAAGCATTTGGGACTGGTGCAGTTAATTACTGCTGGTACTTAAGGATGTATATGGGTGACCTTTCCAAAGACAATATAGTGTGAAACAAAAAAAGGCTTCCTTTATTCATCAGTCCCCAATAATACACTTCCCAGGTGTTGCAGTGGTAAAGAATCTGCCTGCCAATGCAGGAGACACAAGGGCATCCTCCTTAATGAGGAGGAAGATGAGGAGTGCAGTGAAGAGGTGGTTAAATCATCTTTATGGGGCAGTTCTTCTGGGTCTGTGTTTATCTTTGGCCAGATATCTCTCTCCTTTTCCCACATGAGACCTGTTTTAGGACACTCCTGAATGACGCATGTGCATCTTTTTACCAAGATGGATTCTAGCACAGAGCTTTGTGGGGTGCTTGACATCATCTGTTATGAGGTGGTGCCACCTCCTTTTTGAGCTCCAAGGAGTCTTTCTGTGCCTGTGCAGTTTTCCTTGACCTCTTGACCTCAGAAGTGGTCACTTTTTTACTCTAGCACAGCTCAGCTCCTGCTGTTAATTGTCTTAGTTACTGAGGCTGAGCTCCCTTTGACAGGCTAATTAGCATGACAGGTTAATGAATCTGAGAGACGAGGTGTTGGGGCAAGGACTTTATTCGGAAAGCTGGCTGACCAAGAAGATGGCAGACTAATATCTCAAAATAATCATCTTGTCTGGGTCTGGATGCCAGGTTCTTTTACAGAACAGGGAAGGGGAAGGCAAGGAAACAAATTAAAAAGGCAAAATTAATCTTGTAAACATCTCCTAGAATGGCAAGCCTCAAGCAGGGGATGTATCAATTTCTTCTTTCCTACCATCCACAGGAAGACAGGCCATAAACAAAAAGCACTTGGCAGTCAGGCCAAGGGGCTGATTCTCTGAGGCAGCCTATTATGCATGATTATAATTACAAAAGCAACGAAAATCAAGTCAAAGGAACAGTTCCAACAGGTAGAATTGGTTCTTCCCTCAGTGCTTGGAGTGGTAGGGAAATCAAAGCTTGAATTTTACACTGCTTGACACAAACCAGCTGTCTAGCCCAGGGGCCCATCTACCTCCTGCCTCCGAAACTCATCTTGAGTTTTTGAGTGCTCAGTCGGGTCTTACTCTTTGCCATCCTGTGGACTGTAGCCCACCAGGTTCCCCTGGCCATGGGATTTTCCAAGCAAGAATACTGGAGCTGGTTGCCATTTCCTTCTCCAGGGGATCTTCCCGACCCAGGGATCAAACCCCCATCTCTTTCGTCCCCTGCATTGGCAAGTATATTCTTTACTGCTCCATCCCCTGAAAAGCTCTTTCAAATGGGGATTAGTAATAATAGAGGAGAATAATTTTATGTAAAGAAAAGCTAAATTATTATCGGCATATAAGAAGCAAGCTTTTTGATGAATATTCTTTTAAGTTAATCAGTTCAGTCGTGTCCGACTCTTTGTGACCCCATGAATCGCAGCATGCCAGGCCTCCCTGTCCATCACCAAATCCCAGAGTTCACTCAGACTCACGTCCATCGAGTCAGTGATGCCGTCCAGCCATCTCATCCTCTGTTGTTCCCTTCTCCTCCTGCCCCCAATCCCTCCCAGCATCAGAGTCTTTTCCAATGAGTCAACACTTAGCATGAGGCGGCCAAAGTACTGGAGTTTCAGCTTTGGCATCATTCCCTCCAAAGAAGTCCCAGGGCTGATCTCCTTCAGAATGGACTGGTTGGCTCTCCTTGCAGTCCAAGGGACTCTCAAGAGTCTTCTCCAACACCACAGTTCAAAAGCATCAATTATTCGGCGCTCTGCCTTCTTCACAGTCCAACTCTCACATCCATACATGACCACAGGAAAAACCATAGCCTTGACTAGACGGACCTTTGTTGGCAAAGTAATGTCTCTGCTTTTGAATATGCTATCTAGGTTGGTCATAACTTTCCTTCCAAGGAGTAAGCGTCTTTTAATTTCATGGCTGCAGTCACAATCTGCAGTGATTTTGGAGCCCCCCAAAATAAAGTCTGACACTGTTTCCACTGTTTCCCCATCTATTTCCCATGAAGTGATGGGACCAGATGCCATGATCTTCGTTTTCTGAATGTTGAGCTTTAAGCCAACTTTTTCATTCTCCTCTTTCCCTTTCATCAAGAGGCTTTTTAGTTCCTCTTCACTTTCTGCCATAAGGGTGATGTCATCTGCATATCTGAGGTTATTGATATTTCTCCCGGCAATCTTGATTCCAGCTTGTGTTTCTTGCATTTCTCATGATGTTCTCTGCATATAAGTTAAATAAGCAGGGTGACAATATACAACCTTGATGTACTCCTTTTCCTATTTGGAACCAGTCTGTTGTTCCATGTCCAGTTCTAACTGTTGCTTCCTGACCTACATACACATTTCTCAAGAGGCAAATCAAGTGGTCTGGTATTCTCATCTCTTGAAGAATTTTCCACAGTTTATTGTGATCCACAGAGTCAAAGGCTTTGGCATAGTTAATAAAGCAGAAATGGATGTTTTTCTGGAACTCTCTTGCTTTTTCCATGACCCAGTGGATGTTGGCAATTTGGTCTCTGGTTCCTCTGCCTTTTCTAAAACCAGCTTGAACATCAGGAAGTTCATGGTTCATGTATTGCTGAAGCCTGGCTTGGAGAATTTTGAGTATTACTTTACTAGCATGTGAGATGAGTGCAATTGTGCGGTAGTTTGAGCATTCTTTGGCATTGCCTTTCTTTGGGATTGGAATGAAAACTGACCTTTTCCAGTCCTGTGGCCACTGCTGAGTTTTCCAAATGTGCTGGCATATTGAGTGCAGCACTTTCACCGCATCATCTTTCAGGATTTGAATTAGCTCAACTGGAATTCCATCACCTCTACTAGCTTTGTTCATAGTGATGCTTTCTAAGGCCCACTTGACTTCACATTCCAGAATGTCTGGCTCTAGGTCAGTGATCACCCCATCATGATTATCTGGGTCATGAAGCTCTTTTTTGTACAGCTCTTCTGTGTATTCTTGTCACCTCTTCTTAATATCTTCTGCTTCTGTTAGGTCCATACCATTTCTGTCTTTTATTGAGCCCATCTTTGCATGAAATGTTCCCTTGGTATCTCTGATTTTCTTGAAGAGATCTTTAGTCTTTCCCATTCTGTTGTTTTCCTCTATTTCTTTGCATTGATCACTGAAGAAGGCTTTCTTATATCTTCTTGCTATTCTTTGGAACTCTGCATTCAGATGCTTATATCTTTCCTTTTCTCCTTTGCATTTCGCTTCTCTTCTTTTCACAGCTATTTGTAAGGCCTCCCCAGACAGCCATTTTGCTTCTTTGCACTTCTTTTCCATGGGGATGGTCTTGATACCTGTCTCCTGTACAGTGTCATGAACCTCATTCCATAGTTCATCAGGCACTCTGTCTGTCAGATCTAGGCCCTTAAATCTATTTCTCACTTTCACTGTATAATCATAAGGTATTTGATTTAGGTTATACCTGAATGGTCTAGTGATTTTCCCTACTTTCTTCAGTTTAAGTCTGAATTTGGTAATAAGGAGTTCATGATCTGAGCCACAGTCAGCTCCTGGTCTTGTTTTTGTTGACTGTATAGAGCTTCTCCATCTTTGGCTGCAAAAACATAATCAATCTGATTTCGGTGTTGACCATCTGGTGATGTCCATGTGTAGAGTCTTGTGTTGTTGGAAGAGAGTGTTTGCTACGACCAGTGCATTTTCTTGGCAAAACTCTATTAGTCTTTGCCCTGCTTCCTTCCGTATTCCAAGGCCAAATTTGCCTGTTACTCCAGGTGTTTCTTGACTTCCTACTTTTGCATTCCAGTCCCCTGTAAAGAAAAGGACATCTTTTGGGGGATTTAGTTCTAAAAGGTCTTGTAGGTCTTCATAGAACCATTCAACTTCCACTTCTTCAGCATTACTGGTTGGGGCATAGACTTGGATTACTGTGATACTGAATGGTTTGCCTTGGAAATGAACAGAGATCATTCTGTCGTTTTTGAGATTGCATCCAAGTACTGCATTTTGGACTCTTTTGTTGACCACGATGGCTACTCCATTTCTTCTGAGGGATTCCTGCCCACAGTAGTAGATATAATGGTCATCTGAGTTAAATTCACCCATTCCAGTCCATTTTAGTTCGCTGATTCCTAGAATGTCGACATTCACTCTTGCCATCTCTTGTTTGACCACTTCCAATTTGCCTTGATTCATAGACCTGACATTCTAGTTTCCTATGCAATATTGCTCTTTACAGCATCGGACCTTGCTTCTATCACCAGTCACATCCACAGCTGGGTATTGTTTTTGCTTTGGCTCCATCCCTTCATTCTTTCTGGAGTTATTTCTCCACTGATCTCCAGTAGCATATTGGGCACCTACTGACCTGGGGAGTTCCTCTTTCAGTATCCTATCATTTTGCCATTTCATACTGTTCTCTGTCTTATTCCTGATTCAAGCACTAGACATTTTTGAGCACTATGCAAAATATCTATATTTGTATTGATTATTATCTTTATCTATGTCTTTATCTTTATCCATAGCTCTCAGGAAAGTCCCCTGGATCAAACAGGGAGTCATAAACAAAAGGTTAGATGGAAAATTTTGAAGTATAGATACCAGCTTTTTCTGACTTTTTCCACTTTTATTGCCTAAGATTTATTTATTAATATATATCAGGAGAAAATATGAACGTCCATTTTACAAGTTCAAAATTATGTATAAAACATTGAATGTTACCTTTTTCCTCCACTCTCACCCCTCTTTAACCTGTTTTTAGTTCAGTTGAGACCAAAGGACGGGGCTTCCTGTCACAGAGTGTGAGCTGAGCAGGTTTTGTTGGCTGAGCTGATTGGTTGCAGGAGCTGAAACATTCAGACAAGTCATGACACTCACCACCCAGGGTTTGCTATGTATCTTGTGAATATTTTCCAGCAACAAGGCAAAGAGTCATGAAAAAGCTAGTGGACACTGTACTGGGGCTTTTGTTTGCCCAGGTTTGCTGTGAGTTGGGGCTGCCTCACAGGGGAATCTGAAGGAATGAGCAGCTTTTCTTTTGTTGAAGGAGGGAGAGGAGCTGACAAGTCCTGCAGACTTTCTATCTTATCATTTATGGGGTTGTGGGTGTACTTTCCGGGTTTTGCAGGAGCTCTGTGACCCTCACCTGTGGCTGTTTCTCTCCTCATCAGGTGTGAGAGGGATGGATGTGGCACAAAGTCCCCCAGCCCTGAGTCTCCAGGAGGGAGCCAGCTCTGTTCTGCAGTGTACCTTCTCCACCTTCGCAGACAGTGTGCAGTGGTATCTTCAGAACCCCGGGGGCCACCTCATCCACCTGTTTTACATTACTTCAGGGACAAAGAGAGATGGAAGATTAAATGCCACGACAGTCCCTGCAGAACGCCACAGTTCACTGCACATTTCCTCTTCGCAGACTACAGACTCAGGCACTTACTTCTGTGCTGTGTTGCACAGTGCTCCCCAGGCACCTGCAGCCTCTACACAAACCCTCCATGGGCTCAGCCCCTCCTCCAGCCACAGTCACACCGTGAGGCCACCACAGGGCATCTGCAGTGCTTAATGTTACTCACCTACATCAGTACAGTTTTAACCACAGATACATTTTGGCCCTACAGATTATGGACTTTAGTCTTTATCTTCCCTTCTCAATCTGTGTCTCCTTCTGCACTAGAAGCTTCTAACTGGGAACCAGCAGAGTAGTTGATAAGAGGATAGAATTAAAATAAATATTTAACCACAGCTTCCCAGGTGGCTCAGTGGTTAAGAATCTGCTTATCGATGCAGGAGATGCAGGAGACATGGGTTTGATCCCTGGGTGGGGAAGATCCTCTGGAGGAGGAAATGGTAACCCATTCCAGTATTCTTGGGAAATACTGGGAAATCTCATGGACAGAAGAGCCTGGCAGGCTAACAGTCCATGGGGTCTCAAAGAGTTGGACATGACTGAGTGACAGAGCATGCTTGCTGAACTCAAAAATGTTAAAAAGTGAAAGGAATTAAATGAAATCACTCCAATAAAGATATTATCCAGCTTAGTTGCCTTCTCCAGAATGTTCAAGTCTGCCTCACCATCAAGTGTTCCAACGGACAACTGCAAATATTTACATGCCATCCTACTACTGTGGAAAACGAACAAAAAATGTTTGCTCCTTGTTTAATATGAACTTGATAAGTTAAAACAAATGAATTCTCTTATAACTCTGGGTTGAAGAAGTATGAAATCAATTTTGCTGGTTACAGTCATGATCTTGGCTGGTTGGTTCCTTCTAGAGGCTTTAAGGAAGAATCCATTTCCTTGCGTTTTTCTAGCTTCTGGGGTCACTTGGATTCCTTGGGTCATAGCCCTTCCTTGAATCACTGCAACCTCTTACTTCTACCACCTCAGCTCCTTTCTTTTCTGGAGTCAAATACTCTTCTGCTTCCAAGGTGTAGGAAATTAGTAAATAAACAGAAACTCATTTAAATAGAGTTGGGGGACAGGGGGAGCTCTCATACTCTGTGAAGATAACAGGATTAAAGGGCAGAAGAAAGATGCCTCTTCTTTTCCAGGCAAACACTGGGCCAGTGAAAAACCATGGGCTCTGTTCACTGTGTGTGTGTGTGTGTGTGTGTGTGTGCAGGGGCTTCTCTTGTTGTGGAGCACTGTCTCTAGAGTGTGTGGGCTCAGTAGTTGCAGCACATGGGCTCTCTAGTTATGGCACATGGGCTTAGTTGCCCAGTGGCCTGTGGGATCTTAGGTCCCTACCAGGGATTGAACCATGTCCCCTGCATTGGAAGGCAGATTCTTAAGCACTGGACCACCAGGGACACCCCAATGTAAACAGATGTAAACGTCTGTTTACAGTAGCCCTCCCAACTTCCTTTTCTTTTCTCTTGTCCTGTGGGGACTTGCATGAGGCTTGTCATGGTTGCAGACCCCAAATTGCAATCCTTTGCTGGTCCCAAATAAACTCATCTTTCTAGAGAAATATCTTATAGTCTTTTTTTTTTTTTCATGTCAGCAAAGGATGCGTGGTTATGTATAGGACCTACCCAGATAATCCAGAATAATTCATATCAAGATCCTTCAACTAATCCCACACCCAAAGTCTACTTTGCCACATTTTAATATAATTAAAACTTTTAAAATTGAAACATATTTGACTTACAATACTATATTAGTTTCAGATGCACAGCATAGTCATTTGATATTTTTGATAAATTACATACCATACAAAATTACTTTAAAATATTGATCATATTTCCTTGGTGTACATTACAAACTTACAATTTGTTTATTTTATAACTGAGAGTGTGTGCCTCTTGATTCCTTTCACCTAGTTCACGCCTACACTCCTTTCCCATCCAGTGACCACTAGTTGTTTCATTATGTCTGTGAGTCTGTTTCTGTTTTATTTGTTTGTTTCAGATTCCACATATATGTATTAAAACATACAGTTTATTTGTCTCACTCTGACTTATTTCAATAAGTATAATACACTCTGGGTCTATTCACATTGTCCCAAATGGCAAGATTTTGCTTTTTATGGTAATATTTCATTATTTATATCTATATTGATCTATCTATCATCTAGATCTTCTTTATCCATTCATCTATGATACGAACGAACACCGAGATGTCTTCAAGATCTTGACTATTGTAAATAATGTTTCTGTGAGCATTGGGGTGCCTATCTATTTTTGAACCAGCTCTTCTGTTCTCTTTGGATAAATACCCAGGAGTGGAAGTTCTGGGTCATGTAGTAGTTCTAGTTTTAATTTCTGTTATCCTTCCCACCACAGCCACCAAAACCAGATAGGATCCCAGTGGCTATCTCTCCCCCCAGAGGTGCTGCCTCCTTTCTGAGCACCTGAGGAAGGATAAGACTCCAGGTCACAGGCATCATTCCACTTTTAATCTGGGGAGGGCAGAGCGGGAGAATCTCCATACTGCTTTCCACAGAGGCTGCACCAATTTATATTACTACCAGCAGTGCACAAAGATTCCCTGTTCTCCACATCCTCACCAACCCTTGTTATTTCTTGCCTTTTGATGACAGCCCTAGTAAGGTGACTTGCTCATTTGTTGTTCTGATTTGCACTTTACTGATGAGTAAAGATATTGAGCATCCTTTCATGTGCCTGTTGGCCATCTGTATACCTTTTTTGGTAAAATGCCTATACAGGTCCTCTGCCTAATTTAAAATAAGATTATGTATTTGATATTAAATGAACAAGTTCTTTATATATTTTGGATATTAAATCCTTGTTGACATGTTGTTTGCAAATATCTTTTCCCTTTCAGATTTCCTTTTCTTCGTGTTAATGGTTTTCTTCTCTGTGCAAGAGTTTAGTTTGATTAGAAAAAAATATTATAAAGATGAATGTCACAGAGCATACTGTCTATATTTTCTTTTAGGAGTTTTATGATTTCAGCTCTTACATTTTAGTCTTTAAAACATTTTGAGTTATTTTTATTCATGTTGTGAGAAAAATTTCTGTTTCATTCTTTTACATGTAGCTGTTCAGTTTGCTCAAAACCTACTTATTGAAGACTCTGTCTTTGCCCCCACTGTATATTCTTGCCTCTTTTGTCATAGATTGATTGATCATAGGTGCATGGGTTTATTTTGGTTCTATTTTGCCCCGTTTGTCTATGTCTGTTTTTGTGCCAGTACCATACAATTTTGGATTACTATGGATGTGTAGCATATTTTCATGTCAGAGAGTGTAGTATTTTCAACTTTGCTCTTTTTTCTCAAAATTGCTTCAGCTGTTGAGGTCTTCTATGATTCCATACAAATTTAAGATTATTTTTTCTAGTTCTATGAAAAATGCCATGGGTACTTTGATAAGGATTGCATTGAACCTGTAGATTATTTTGGGTGTATGGATATTTTAGCAATATTAACTCTTCCAGTCCATGAACACAAGATATCTTTCTATTTATTTGTATTGTCTTAAATCATTTTTATCAATTCTTAAAGTTCTCAAAGTACAGGTCTTTCAATTCCTTTGTTGAAATTATTGCTAATTATTTTATTCTCTTAGATTCAATTGTAAATTGGATGCTTGCTTAAATTCTTTTTCTTATAATTCATGATTAGTATACAGAAATGCAAAAGATTTCTATATATTAATTTCATACTCTACAACTTTTGGAGAAGGAAATGGCAACCCACTCCAGTACTCTTGCCTGGAGAATCCCAGGGACGAGGGAGCCTGGTGGGCTGTCATCTATGGGGTCGCACAGAGTTGGCCATGACTGAAGTGACTTAGCAGCTGCAACTTTACTGAGCTTTACTTTCATTTATGTATCCTAATAGCTTTTTGATGGTACCTTACAATTTTCTATACACAACATCATGTCATTTGCAAATAGTGGCAGTTTCTTTCTTCAAATTTGGATGCCTTTTCTTTCTTTTTCATATCTGATTGCTATGGCTAGGACTTCCAGTACTATGTTAAATAGAAGTGGTGAGATTTGCAGACTTGTCTTGTTTAAGGTCTTAGAGAAAAAGCTTTCATTTTTTAAAACAATTGATTGTGATGTTAGCTGTTGGTTTGTCATAAATAACCTTCATTATTTTGGAGTACATTTTCCCCATATCAAGTTTATTGAGAGCTTTTATCATGAGTGGATATTGAATTTTTTCAGATGATTTTTCTGCATCTACTGAAGTAACTATGTGGTTTTTATCTTTCATTCTGTTGTTGCGGTGTATCACATTGATTGATCTGAGGATACTGAATCATCCTTGCATACCTGAAATAAATCCTAGATGATCATGATGTATGATTACAAAGGGTCTTTTTAGAATAATTCTAGTTTACTTGCTTATTGTTTCATTCTGTTGGGGTCTTAAATATTTCTGTACAGTTGCTGTCTCAATAATAGATTCAATAAATAATGCAAAAACAAAAACAAGCTAAACTCATGTCATCAGTGTGCAAACAAAAAATAAAAAGACAGCAGTATTACGTGTGTATTAAGCAGTATTAATTTAGAATCTATTTAAAGACATGATCTTTTCAGTATAAAGGGCTCTTCCTGATTTGATGTTGCCATTACAGGAAGAAAGACAGCTCCTTACACTGACTCAGTCTGAGGGTCAATATTTCAACAAGGCAAAATCTCCTTCAGTCTCAAGAAATCACTGGTTCAAGATGAAGACTTGCTTACTTATTTCAGTGCTCTGATTGATGTTCATAGGTGATGAACATGAATTTTTAAGAAGCTATATATATTTTTTCTGGGTAACTTCTTTCTATGGCCACAAAGGGGCAATGCTGCTTCGGAGATTACTGTAATGCTTGTCCCACAAACACATATTCCTCAAGTAGCCATAAAGCATCCCTTAAAAATCTACTAAATTATTATCTCCTATTATGGTTCCATTTACATCTATCAATCGCATATGAATGTATGTATGTTTCTATCTATCCATCCCTCTACCTAGGTAGTATCTATGTATATTGTAGTCTAATAGTTTGAAAATATGGGTTTGAAAATCAACACTTCTCTTAATGATACATGTTGTCCTCAAGGATATGGCCACATTTAGCTTCTCTAATATAAATATATACCACACTTAGTTAATCTGTGCCTAGAGTTCATGTCCTCCATCTTTATGGGAAAAGTAGTAGTGGTGTAACTTCCAGTTCAAGTATCGCCTCCATTATAACTGTTATCTGGCTGAGTTGAGAAGCAGAGTTTATTACTTTTTTTTTGGTCATATCTTAGAGATACACATTTCTCCTTAGTAGCTTTTATCTGACTGTACTGAGTATTGGGCCTCAGTTGACAGAAGATGGGAACTGTCTCTTTCCTTCTTGAGATCCAAGTATTGAATAATAAGTAGTCGCTTAGCTGCTGCTGCTGCTGCTGCTAAGTCGCTTCAGTCGTGTCCGACTCTGTGCGACCCCATAGATGGCAGCCCACCAAGCTCCCCCATCCCTGGGATTCTCTAGGCAAGAACACTGGAGTGGGTTGCCATTTCCTTCTCCAATGCATGAAAGTGAAAAGTGAAAGTGAAGTCGCTCAGTCCTTCGACTCTTCGCGACCCCATGGACAGCAGCCTCCAGGCTCCTCCCCCCATGGGATTTTCCAGGCAAGAGTACTGGAGTGGGGCGCCATTGCCTTCTCCGAGTCACTTAGCAGCACTCATTAAATATATATTGAGATGCATTCATGAATGAATAAATGAAAAAGAAAACATATCAGAAGTCTAACAAACAATACAAGTTCCCCTTAGAATGATGGGGTAGATGGGATTAGACTGAGGAATAAGAACTTTTATTATTTCTCCTGTTGGACTGTAATGATGTTTTCTTTGATTGAATTTGAGATGACATAAAATACAGAGACAAAATTCTGGGCTTCAAAAACATGTGCTCCTTATTTATTTTAACTTTACAAATAGATGGGGAAACAGTGGAAACAGTGGCACTTTATTTTGGGGGGCTTCAAAATCACAGCAGATGGTGACTGCAGCCATTAAATTAAAAGATGCTTACTCCTTGGAACCTAAACAGAATTTTAAAAATCAGAGACATTACTTTGCCGACAAAGGTCCGTCTAGCCAAGGCTATGGTTTTCTCAGTAGTTATGTATGGATGTGAGAGTTGGACCATAAAGAAAGCTGAGCACCCAAGAATTGATGCTTTTGAACTGTGGTGTTGGAGAAGACTCTTGAGAGTCCCTTGGACTGCAAGGAGATCCAACCAGTCCATTCTAAAGGAAATCAGTCCTGAATATTCATTGGAAGGACAGATGTTGAAGCTGAAACTCCAATACTTTGGCCACCTGATGCAAAGACCTGACTCATTTGAAAAGACCCTGATGCTGGGAAAGATTGAAGGCAGAAGGAGGAGACAACAGAGGATGAGGTTGTTGGATGGTATCACCGACTCAATGGACATGAGTTTGAGTGAACTCCAGAAGCTGGTGATGGACAGGGAAGCCTGGTGTGCTGTAGTCCATGGGGTCGCATTAAGGTGGACATGACTGAGTGACTGAACTGATATCTTCAATAGACTTTAATTGGTATTTGTAATTAAAAAAAAGATAAATGCTCATCTTGTGATTTCATGAGAGTTCTTCTCTTCTCCATTGTGAAATAATGTAAACCCTGTTAAAATATCAAGTTGTCCTGCTACATGATTTTTAACCTTCTTGGAAATGTGAAGGAAAAGAAGATGAGGAATAGAGGAGAGAAATTCTAAACTAATCATATCCATGTGTAAGGAGGGGATTTCTGCTTTTCAATGAAAGTAATTTTGAGCAAGTCTAAGATAGAGAAAATTGAGAAGTGCTTGCCTTGAAAAAAATAGCTTTGGTTGAAAGCACTTGTGAGAAGGTGGGGCCTCTTGAAGGAATTAAAGTTCATGGAATCTTAAGTCAGAGTTCCTAGCTGGCTGAGGAGA